>NW_027100491.1:0-300000 GCF_031753505.1 Anomalospiza imberbis | reverse complement strand
GCGGAAAGCGTCTGGCATCAGAGAGTTCCTCAGCTCCATCTACAGAGGCAGAAATGCAGCTGTGCACACTCTGTTGGCCATTTTGCATTTGGCAGTGGTGCAGCCTGATTTCTGTAAATGTTAAATACTTCATTTACTTACTAAACATTAAGGCTTATTAAGCAGGGCAGGGAGATGGTTCACAATTTTCTGGGCAGTCCTATGGTTGCTGGAGATGTGTGCTGGTTGTGGAGCTCAGGATATAAAGACATTTCATTTAGATTTGGGCACTGTGAATCAGATCTGCAGCTGGTGGAAATCAGTTCCAGAGATACAGACACTGCTGTGTTAAGTTGTCCATTAGAAAAGTAGACATGGTGAATTCTAGATTTATTCTGAGCAAAAGTGTGCTTTGTTCAAAAGCTTGAAGATTTCCTTGCTTGCAGTGAGATAAATAGGATCACAGGTCTGCCAGAGCCTGGAGTGCTGTGTCCAGTTCTAGGTCCCTCAGTTCAACCACAAAAGAGTAAAGGGGCACACACGTGTTATGCATGTGAGAGAAAAGGTATAAAGAGCTAGGAGGAGAGAGGTGGTGGTGTTGGAGCTAGCAGGTCGTGCTGTGAGAAGAAGGGGTCTGTATTGTGTGGTGCTGCTTGTGGGATTGCAGCAGAGAAAAGGCAGAAGGCTTTAATACACTGCTGATGTTTGCTACCATCTTCGGTGCCAGCCTTTTGAGTCCACTGGCAGTCAGGGGAAAGGCATGAAAGTTTTTAGATAAGAGACTGACACCCTCTATTCAATTAGCGTCCGGTGTAAGGAGTGACTGACAACATCATGACACCCTCCCCCTGGGTCACTTGAGCTCCTTGCATGCCCCAGCAGG
Organism: Anomalospiza imberbis; assembly: GCF_031753505.1. Lineage (NCBI taxonomy): Eukaryota > Metazoa > Chordata > Aves > Passeriformes > Viduidae > Anomalospiza > Anomalospiza imberbis. The sequence continues at coordinate 299,138 of NW_027100491.1, read as the reverse complement.
CTTCCTGGTGCCTCTGACTGCAGATCCAACTAAGATCCAGTCATGTCTGGAGATAAAATCCTGAAGTAGCTCCATAGGAGCTTTGTAGCTTTGTCCCTGTGAGTTTCTGCAGTGCCAAAATCTGTAAACCTGTAGGTTTCTAGCCAAACCTGCTCATATTATAGCCCTTTAGACCTATTTATATTTTTTACTGTGACACTGCGTCTGATCCCGGGGTAGGAAGCCTTCCAGCCGGCTAGCTCCAGTGCTTCCTCCCTCAGACACCTGTCACAAGTGGCCACTCCCTGCCTCAGCCACTGGCTGGCAGAGGGTAGCGGTTCATCCACAAGTCGGGATCCTATATTGCCGAAGTTGGCTGATGAAGCAATTCACACCAAGGGTTGTGGTAAAGGAAAAGAGAAGGGCCATTGTCTGTGTCTCCAAGCTGCCTTTATTCCATCCCCGAACAGGGGGAGAGAGAGAAGATGACACACTGTAACAGACAGAGGCACACTCGGAGGGAGGCAGAGATCGGGGCCTCAAACTGGCTGTACAGCAATTTATAAAGGGAGGAGGTAACAGGGGAGGGGATTACACACAGACGAACCAGGGAGTCTCAGGGGAGGAGCACAAGGTGTGACTAAAATCCACAGTGACCAATAAGGGGATAAAGGGGAGGAGAATATCCTTGTACAACCAGTGGGAATCTAGGAATTACATGACTGATAGGGTAAGTTCTGGAGAAAGGGGAAGGGTTTACAATGATGGACAGGGAGTAGGGGCAGGGTTTCATGGACTGACATTGAAGAAGCTGGAAAAGGGGGTGGGTACTTGGGCTGATGGGTAGGTATAGGGGAAGGATTTAACATAGGACTAAACCATTTTTATGAAAACTGGGGTACAAAGGAACAAACCATTACAAAAACATCAGACCATCTCTTAAACAAATAAACCTCGGAAACACACTACCACATTATTGCATTGACAATATGTAACTACTGTATTAGCAATACATTTAGTCATAATGTTCCACATCATCAGTGTCACACATCTCACACCTGACCAAGAGTCTTCTCTCTATAAGTCTGCCACTATAATCCCCAGTGTTATCTGGGCCAAAGTACCACCAAGGTAATGTGTTTGCTATCAGACTGTCATCCATGATTATTATAAGGCTGTCATTGCCTTCATGATATGGATTTAGAGTATTAGCTATCCAATTCCAGTGGCAAAGGGACATGGTGGGACTTCAAGTAGTAGTTAAGGCTGGCTATAAAAGCTCCAGGTGCTCAACAGAGGTGGACTGAATCCAGTTCTCTGTCCTGAAAAGCGTCATCTGGGAAAAGACTGTGCAGGATCTCATGAAATTAGCACCATACCTGGGTAGAGTGCTCAGCCTTCACAGATTTCTTCACATGGGACATTAGTTTCCCTGCTTTATTGGTAAACAAGCTGTGCCAATGCCAATCCTCAAGGTTCTTATCCCTCAGTAGGTTCTTCAAAGAGTGTCCCAGTTTCAGAAAGAATTTCAGGACTGAACTTCTCAAGGTTTTTCTTCTGAAGAATATATGAATGATTCAGTTTCTTTATCCTCAGCTGAATTCGCAAGGTCAGCAGTATCACTGGAGAAGAAACCACATCATTCCCTTCATACAGCTATAGAAATAGGCAAAGTTGTGGGGTTTTTTTTTAAAGAACAAATTTTTCTGTTTAACGTCTGTAATCCAGAACGGGAGAGAAATGTTTAATGGAATCACACACCAATAAGAAAAGTAAATGAGAACTATTATGAGTAAGGCCATTTGGAAATCACGTGGAACTTTGGAGATAGTAGAACTGAAGGAAATGCCAGAAAAATTTGTTCTTCCTCCTTCTGGGAGGAGTGAGTGTTTTTCCCAAGGGAGGAGGAGCACACTAAATACAGGCAGCATTCAGAACAGCCTACAAGGAAAGAAGTCAAACTAGAGGAGATGCCCTGGAAGCTGCAGGGACAGTGGGCATGTGCCAGCACTGCCCTGCTGACCACGGACCCTTGCCAGCAATGACACAGGAGCCCAGTGAGCTGGGGGATAATTTGCACCTCACCTTCACTGTGGTGAGAGAGGCAGGGGAAGGAGCCGTACCTGAGATGTCACAGTAAACTGCTCGCTCATAGACCCGGGCTTACTGGGACTTGAAGGACACGCTGATCTCAGCCGAACGATTCGGCCCGATCTCGCCCTCCTAAAGCAGAAGGAGACAGCAAAACATTTCTCTTCAGACATCACATTTTCTTGGGTTCAACCACGGTCCTGTAAGCCGTTCTTTAGAGCATCAGTGACAAGCAAGGAGTGAGTAACACTCACCAATAACACTGAGAACAGAGTTTGGAAGCTTTAGTCAGGCTCCTGCTGCCTGCCAGGAGCCCACAGGGCAGAACCGCTTTTTGCAACCAGCTCTCTGACCTCACCAGAATGCAGATTACTTCTCTCTTGGCACACAAAGCCAGCTGAGGCAGAGATCAGTCAAGTGACCTTATTCAGGGATGAGGAGGAAGAGGAAGAAGAGAAGCAGGAAGAGAGGTTCTCAGCCATCATTTCCCTTCGGCTCAAGGGAGAAAATGTCATTGTAGAACAGCATGGGATCTCCTCGCACCTTTGCCCTCTCACTCTGGAGGCTGCAGGTGGGAAGCACAAAGCGTTCTCGGCGAGTGATGTCCACTCTGCACTCCTTCAGAAAATCAGACAACTTGTCCTTTTCCTCCTGACACAGCCTGCAGCCACAGGAGAGACAAACCCAGCAGGCTGTTTAATAAGTCCCACATCTTTGCAGAGAGAAGTGGAAGTGCAGGATCAGCTCCACAGCAAAGAGCTGACCCTGAGACATGGGGTCCCAAATGGATCAGAGAATCACTTGTTCACTCCACACTTGCAAACTCAGGAAAGGTTTCTAAAGCCAGCAGCCCTCAAGAGAACCTCCTGGCTCAAAGCCTCTGCCACAGCTGAGGGAGAATCCACCAGCCACCTCAGGCAGCTTTTTCTGAAACAGAACTGCTTGGGGGAGGCAGCTAGAGATGGGATGGTTTACTTACCTTAAGCCATTCAAAAGCACCAGTATCTCCTGAAGCCATACATTTGTTTTACCCTTGGGCAAGATATGTCACTGAAATGGATCTTTCAAACCTACCTCAGCTCCAGCTGATCCTCCTCTTCCCCAGTATCAACAGCCTTCCACTGGAAGTGGGCTGTGATATTACTGTGGTTGTGGATGAGCACAGCTGTGTGGTTTGACATGGTGCTGTATGTCTTCTCAAGGGTCACAGTACTCCTGTCCAGCCGGATGTGGGCATCCACAGCTCTTGCATGAAGGCTTGTGTGGGTGTCTTCACTTGGAACAAAGCAAACCACAAATAACAGAAGAAAGTGTCACAGCTTTTAGCTGAATGAGCAGTTCCTTGGATTAGTACATTTATCACAAGCTGAGAGCTGCATGTGCACAGCATGACGATGTCCTGGACAACCTGCCAGCATTTCACCCTCTAGAACAGACCCCTACCAAAGGCTCCCTCATTTCCAGAGCTTTCAAAGCTCCATTATTCCCGACCAACTTCTGGGATTCATCTGGGCTCAGACTTCAAGCTCACCATTCCTGTTGCAGGTGAGCGTTTCCCAGGTGGGATGCAAACAACAAATACCAGACATGCTCTCTTAGAAATGGCATTTATAAGGAGCTCTACAGTGATCAAGATGACAAACTACATGGCTACAAACTAGATGACTCCAAAATGAACACCATGAAAACTATCATCATCTCCCTCTTTAAACCCATGGCCACAGCAGCCTTTCTGCTTCGAAAGGGCTCTGCTCTGAGGGATGCAAAGAGTGCCCTGTGCAGTGCCCAGCACTCACCTGTGTCGAAGTGCATGACAAGGGACCTGGAACCATCACCAGTCTGCAGTGGCTGAAATCCCACTGTCACCTGCATGGTGTCACTGACACCCAGAGCTCCCGTGGCCGGAAGGACAGAGAAAGTGCTGCAACACAGAGATAGCAGGACTCTTGGGGTAGATTTGGGGATGTTATCCCTTTTGCAGCTTCGCCATTGCAGCCTGCAGTGACGGCAGCAGTGTCGCCAGCCGCGGCCACGCTGCCCGCCGCCACGCCTCCAGCCAAGTCATCTGTGGCTGGGCCCCCGGCCACCCCTGCGTCTGGGCTTGTAACCAGCCCCTCAGCTCCGCAGTCCGCAGTTGGCCCCTCAACTTCGGAGCCTTCGGCCAGCCCACCACTCCCTGCTGCCTGCAGGCTCTGCTCCCCATCCCTGCATGGGGACAGCGACAGCAATGAATGCCAACGGCCAGTCCCCTGGCGGGGGTCTGCCCTGGCAGCAGAATGCCAGCACTGACAGCCGGCATCATCATCCCTGAGTAATCGCTGGACTTTGCCCCCCTGTTGGGTGACCATGTGCCCTAAGAACCCTCGCCGCTTTTGGGAAGCAGTTAAGATGCGAGCTTCAGAAACTGGGGGTTGGGACCTGTTGGACAAGGTGGGGATGCTGAAGTGTGAAGCTGACACCACACTAGGTTCGAGGGAAGGAGCCACATATGCTGGTCAGATAGTTAATCTAGCATCAGTGGAGAAGACACAGGTGGTTCAGGAAGACAGTTCCGCCACAAGGCGAGGTTTAAGCTTATCCCATGTATAAAGCTGTCCCAAACTCCGGACATGCTGACAGGCATGATGTGATTGCCTAGCGGGTGGCCCAAGATCTGCAAGATAAGGTTGCAGAATATGGCCTTGGCTCCGTACAAGTTATGCACGTTCTCAGGGTGCTAAACACAGACCTGCTTGCTCCATTTGATATTAGACATACAGCTCCGGCACTGTTCCAACCTGTACATTTTAGGGTTTTTCTGGACAACTGGGGGCAGGCCGCTGAAAGGGTCGCAGCAGGCAACAGGCATTTGCCTCAAGGAGGATCCTAAGTTTTGTGTGGGGGTGGGTGCTCTCCTTGGAGAGCAGGCCTTTTCCAATCTTGATTTTCAGGCTGCCTAGGAGTCTGCTGTTCTCAAGCAGAGTCAAAAGGTAGGATTTAATGTATTGCTAACAACTATTGAGATGGCCTCCCCCAAGCCACGATATACTCAAGGAGCAGATGAACCTTTTTTGCCATTTGTCGAGAAGCCTACAGCTGCCCTGGAGAAACAGGTTGAGGATGGTGACTTGAGACAGGTTTTATGCAAGCAGATAGCTCGGGACAATGCAAACAGTAAGTGCTGGAAGATCATAGATGCTCTTCCAGGTGACCCAACACTAACAGACATGGTCAACGCATGTGCCAAAATAGGTGCTGTAGACCACAAAGTGTCTGCTCTGACAGTTGCTTTACATCCAGGCCAGAAATCCTCAGGGGGTGGACAACAGAAGAAGAGCAAAAATAAGGGCAAGAAAAAGCAAGGAACGCACAAGTGAACAGGCCCAATACCAATTCCTTGTGCTCTAGATGCGTAAAGGCAGGTCACTATGCAAACCAATATAAGTCTAAGTATCATACTAATGGCTAATCTTTGGTAGGTCTGGGGAAATGGGCGGATGAACACACAGGGGAATTGCGTTCTGACACAAGTGATTCCTCAGGGCACGGCACTGGCTCAGGTCTGCCCAGCCAGCTCGGAGGCAGCACCCATGGCTCCACCAGGGTAGATGTACATACTGTGTCCATGGTCACCTTAGAATCCTGTCATGAACATAAGGTTCCTTTGGATATGTTCAGACCTTTGGGACAAGGACTGGGTGCACTGCTGGTGGGAAGATCTAGTGTCACCCACCAAGGAATCTTTGTTCACCCAGGTGTCATTGACTCTGGCTTTTCAGGTCAAATTTGTGCTACGATTTCCACGTCCGCCCCCCCGTCACTATTCCAGCAGGGACTCGGATTGCTTAACTTGTGTCTTTTCAGTCATGTGTCCCCAGGACTTGCCAGTGGACTCGTGGGAATGGTGGCTTCGAATCCATGGGACTACCCACAAGTCTTCTGGTCTGCAGATGTTTCTGCTCAGCGACCACAGATGACATGTACCCTGAATTCTGCTGGGTGCCAGCCCACCTCAGATCCAGCTCTGAGAATGTGGCCAACAGACAACCTCTGAATGATGATCGAGATGTTTGTCCACCATCAATCAGATGGCCCCTCCACGAGTGGGGAGTGAACATTCCATCCTTTCTTTGTTTCTGAGAAAGGACTGTTGACAGGCTAAGACTGTCAGTTCTTTGAACAAATTAATGATAAGTTGTTACTGTATTAGATTTAGTATTGAGATTGTATTAGAATAGGTAACATATTTTAAGATTAATAGTGTATTTCTTGTAAGAGGGAATCACAAGATTTGATCTCTCTGACAATTTCAAAATGGCGTCCGATTGAGGTTCTCAGTGATAAATAGCAACTGCTAGAGGAACCTCTGGAGCTGTGTTTGTTCTCCTTTCTGCAAGGATCCTCACAGGAGATTACAAACACCGCCTCCTCCTTTAAACAAAAAGAAAGACCTGTGGATGTGACAGCCTGGTCAGAGAGCAAGAAAACTAGATAAATTTTCCCAGAATCGGTCTGAGAGACTTTAGGGAGTTGAAGAGAAGCAATGATAGCTTATTATCATAAACAACCTGGAGGTGGTGTTTTCCTACTCTCTGTTTTCTTGTTTTTCTCAAAGATTGTTTATAAGAAAGACATCTTGTTAATTAGCCAATCAGGTGAAAAGTATTGATTAATTGACCAACCAGGTCTAGCTGTATCAGAACAATGTATAAAAAGAGGATCCATAGTAAAGATTCGTGCTTTATGCAAACCAGCCTTCTGGAGAGTCTGTGTTGTTTCTTACTCAGTAGCGACAAAACACTCCACAGAAAACACAATTATGCTAAAAAGTATCCTTCTTCTTTCTGCAAGAGGCCCATCACAGAGGGCATAACCAGGGTGACACAGAAAGCTGCGTCAAGAGCTTGTGGGGGGAAGGAGAGTTCTTTGTTGAAGGAGAGTTGTAATGCCTATGGAAATTCTGTGCAGTGACAGAGTTCTGGTAAGAGCTGTAAATTGGTACAATGCCTTCAGGTTTAAATTCAAGATAGAAGCATCCCTGCTCCCAGACCAGCAACCTTTCTGTCACTATTCCTGGACTGCAGCTTAGAAAACCTAAAAGCTCATTTTGGGTTCCTCAAGAAGATTCAGCAACCACCTGTATTATACATGTAAATACTTAACACGGAAAAAAACGAGAGATTCAAAAAGGCAAAACAGCTTGATAATTTGTAGAATGTAACTTTGATCAAAACTAAAATGTGTTAATAGATCGGTCTGAAGATGACATTCACAATTTTCCTGATGATATTGTGCACTGTACTGTAACATTGGGTAACAATTGGACATAGCCAGTAGGATAACTGGATATGCTTTTCAAACTTAGTATGCATTGAATTATTCATTGAATTCTCATCCTTTTTTACACTTCAGCTCTGCTATAAACTTCAGAGACATTTTTTTCACAAGCTTCTAACAAGTTACTCTGGATCCATAATTACTGAGAACAAATTGAGTCAAAATGCCAAGTGGGATTACTCTTTCTCAAAGCCTGGAGTCACACAGAATGAAGCAGTACTTAAATCATCACGTGCATCCCATACACTTAACAGTCCAATTACTGACCATGGGCAATGATTTTTTTACTTTTGCTACAAATTAAAGAATAAGCTACAAATAATATCTTGAACCTGTTTAAATTAAAGGATAGCATTCCAATACCCTGAAAAATTCTAAGGGTACCCAGTGCTGGTGCAGTAATACAAGAGAACTGTAAGTGTGTATTATAGTTGTTATTCATATTAGGCAAAAATGGCTCAACTCAGCTTTACAAAGCAGGAAACAAGTCATGGAGAGTTGAAATGATGGAGTGGGGACAATGTAGCCAATCTGCTTTTTGTGAGAGATGCTCTTAAACAGTGGCACTAGTAATGTACTCATCTCTTGTAACTTTGCTCCTTGTGATCTACTATACACCTCTGCAGTTTTTTCTGCTCTTTTTTTTTTCTTTATCTCTTCAGCTGAGTACCAAAAGGAAATACAGAACTGCAATGTCACTACCAAAATAATATATATTTTTTTCAAACTAAAAAAATACTCAGAGCTTTTAGAAAACACAACAGAAGTGCTGGCAAGTATAAACAGTACAAGATATTGAACAGTATTTTTACATTATACAGCATCAGCCAAACAAATTGATAGTAGGGCTTGGGGAACAAGGATATAAATTAAATTTTGTTAAAAGGGCTTATTTTGGTCTCTATGTGACAACTGTCATCACCATGATGTAAATACTTTAAATTTTCCTAAGGTGCATTATTTCACGACCAGCTATGATTTATTTAATTTCTCTTGTACCCATCACTGAATTATCTGAGCACAATCTCCAAACAAGACAAATGGTAAAGTAGCAACGGTAGCAACAGGCAGCAATAACTGAGCAGCCAGCAGGATAAGCCATATTGGCTTTGCTGAATCCTCTGCGAGTGCTTTCCTTTCTTTTCCTCTTTGGTTTAAAGTGCAACACATTTTCATTACTTCTCATGACTCATTTCTGAAAGAAAAAGGCAGTAGCTGTTTTTGGCAGGTTGCATTTGCAAATTGGCTCACCTTGTTGGCAGTAGAACTGCATTTTTTCTTATAAAAGCTGCTCATCAGCTTGAGTGGGGAGAAGGCGCAAAAGAATGAGAGAGGCTGGTGGAGCTCTGATGGTCTGAGGATCCAATGGTGCAAAGAGCTGGAAGGTGAAATATCTTTTAATGAGTTCAGGGTCATTAGGGAAAGGGAGTGTGTGCCTGAAAGCTCAGTTCTGTCAGCCATATTCACCTATGTGAAAACTGCATATTTTATGATTGGCTTTTCGCAAATACTAAATTGAATACTATATGTATTATGTTATATTGATTAGAAGTGTTGTATTAACATTTTAATAGTATGGTAAATGTAGTTTTGTAGTTAAAATAGAACCTGTGTATGTGGGTTTTTTTTACTAGCTCAAGCAAGAGATGAGATAATGAAGAAACTCTTCACACAGAGATGACAATGATGGGGGCCCATAAAGAATTACTGCCTCCTTATCGGAAAAGACAAACATTCTTCCACCTTCTCTTCGTCTTTATGGAACCACCAGGATTAAAGGGAAGAAGTTGACAAAAACCAGCAAAGTTCTTAATTTGCAAGGAATTTATGCATCATGTATGAGATATATGAATATGCAACAGGCTATTGCTTTTAAAGGTTATTCCTTTGTTCACAAAGCATGCTTATTGGGCTTAAGTGCCCGAGAGCATCCGGACGTCCGTAATTCTTTGCTTTTTATTGTCTTGTAATTGTCCCAACTCTAAATTTTCATTACTCTAATTGTATTACTATTTTTATAACTATTTTATTATTATTAAACTTTTAAAATTTTAAAAACCAAGTGATTGGCGTTTATAACAACCTAGTAAAAGGCTTTCTTCCTGCACCTGTGTGTGTGGCCAATGCCAAAGGATGGCAGCTCTTTCTGTTGTGGGGGCATTGCAGCCTCCAGCTGCAGAGTAGGCAAATTGAGCTGCATTGAAAGGTGTTCTCCTGGGCTCTGTTTTGGGGCTGGTCCTGGTTAACATCTTTATTGATGATCTGGAGGTGGGGATTGAGAGCACCCTCAGTAAATTTGCAGATGCCCAGTTGGGTGGGAGTGTGGATCTGCTGGAGGAGGGGAAGGCTCTGCAGTGAGACTTGGACAGACTCCATCACTGGGCCAAGGACAAGGAGGTGAGGTTCCACAAGGCCAAGTGGCACATCCTGCAGGTCACCAGCCGCCTCAGTGTGAGCCAAAGTGTGCCCAAGGGGGCAAGGGGCCAATGGCACCTGGCCTGTGTCAGCAGCAGTGTGGGCAGCAGGACCAGGGCAGTGCCTGCCCCTCTGTGCTGGGCACTGCTGAGGCCACACCTCGAGAGCTGTGCCCAGCTCTGGGCCCCTCGTGAAAAAGGACACTGAGGGGCTGAGTGTGTCCAGAGAAGGGCAACAAGGCTCACGAAGGGTCTAGAAAACATGCCCCATGAGGAGGAGCTGAGGGCGCTGGGTTTGTTCAGTCTGGAGAAGAGGGAGGGACCTCACACTCCCTGACAGGAGCGTGCAGTGAGGTGGGGCCGCTCTCTGCTGCTGGGCCTGCAGTGAGAACCAGAGGAAGTGGCCTCACGTTGAGAGGAAATTCAGGTCAGATTTAGAAAAAAAAAAAATTCACTGTTCCAGTGTTCAGGCCTGGGAATAGGTTGCCCAGGGAGGTGCTGGAGTTGCTATCCCTAGAGGTGTTAAAGAGGCCTCTGGATCTGACACTGGGAAATGGTTTAGTGGTTTAGGGTTTGCAGCGGCAGTACTGGGCTGACGTTGAACTGGATGGTCTTAAGGATCTCTATCACCCCTGACAGTTCTACACTTCCAAGTGCTCCCCGCCTGGCTGACGGGGAGGCTCGGAGCTGTCCCGAGTCCTCAGGCGCTCGGGCGACGCTGCGGCTGCGGCTGCGGCTGCGGCTGCGGCTGCGGCTGCGGCTGCGGCTGCGGCTGCGGCTGCGGCTGCGGCTGCGGCTGCGGCTGCGGCTGCGGCGTCTCCTGAGGGGCCGGGCCGGGCGCTGCCCTCAGCTCCGCGAGATCCCATCTCGGAGCCCGGCGATCGAGCCCCTCAGCCCGGCGTTCCCATCTCGGAGCCCGGTGATCCCACCCCTCAGCCCGGCGATCCTATATCCCTCAGCCCGGCGATCCCACCCCTCAGTCCTGCGATCCCACCCCTCAGCCCGGCGGAGCCTCCGCTGCCCCTCAGCCTGGCGATCCTATCCCTCAGCCCGGCGATCCCGCCCCTCAGCCCGCAGATCCCAGCGCTCAGCCCGGCGATCCTATCCCTCAGCCCGCAGATCCCACCCCTCAGCCCGCAGATCCTATCCCTCAGCCCGGCGATCCAACCCCTCAGCCCGCAGATCCCAGCCCTCAGCCCGGCGATCCTATCCCTCAGCCCGGCGATCCTATCCCTCAGCCCGGCGATCCAGCCCCTCAGCCCGCAGATCCCAGCCCTCAGCCAGGCAGCGGTCGGCAGGGGGCACCCGCCTCGCCTTGGGGTCTGCCCGGAGCCACCCGCGCCGCCGGATCTCAGGTACCCGTGAGCTGTGCCCCATTTCCCCCCTCGGGACTGCCCAGCCCTCCCACAGAATGCAGCTGCTGTTTCATCTTTAGACTGTTACCTTCCCCCAGCCCCTTTTTATTTTAAATTTTTCGTATGTTCTTTCCCTTTTATATTTGGGCTGATCTGGAGTGGTTGCTAAGACTTCAGAGTGGAGCTCTGATAATGAGCTGTAAATCACACACGGCTCATCTGAGGGAGGAGGGTGCGAGGGAGCTGAAATAGGCCAGGACACTCCCAAGTCCTGTTCCACAGCGCAGCGTCCTCACGGCCTCAGCTGCTGCTGTGGCGTTTGGTTTCCACAGGACACTAACAACCCGCACTTCTCCCCTCTGGGCTTTGGTCCCTGGGTTTCGAAGGATAAGTCCCGCCGAGGCTGGCTGGTCTGACCGTGCCAGCCATGTGCTCTAGCGCTGCTGAGCAAACACATGGACAGATCTGCACTTCTCCAGGAGTGGTTTCTGAGGTTTGAAGCGATGTTACTGGGTTATTTTCCATAACTGATGGAGAAGAGTTTTGTATGCAACATTCGCCCGATGTTTGTTGAAGTAAATCTAGTTTCTTATCTTTCCACCTTGCCCTGTGATGCAACAACCGAGGTGAGGTATTTGCAACTAATTAATGTAGGCTGGCTTATAAATACTGTTTTGTGTAGGTTGCAAAAGTGAAAAAGATCAGGTAAGGTCAGGATGTGTCCTTGTATACATACAGTTTTAAACCCTTTGTGCTTCCTATATTGTATAATTGTATAAACATGTATTAAATTAAACTCTCCTGAAATGCAATTAGCTCCAGAGTGAACTCATGTTTACAGCCTTCCTTTTGTTTGGGTGGCTTTTGTTTTTTCTTAAGCTGGCGGGGTGGTGGCAGTAGGACAAAAAGAGGTGAGGAAGGCTCGCAAGCTTTTCCTTGTTGTGGCAGGGTTGGATTTGCAGGAAAATGAAATGCATGTCTGTTCTCACTTCTGAAAGGCTGCAGGGAGATGAACTCTCTCAATTCTCCCTCTCTAACGGAAGCAGCAAAGGAATGGGGGCGATCAGTAACTCCAAAGAGAAAGCAGGGCTGGCTGTCTTCATTAAGATGCCAATGACTCTGCTTCGAGCCTTTGCTCCACTTTGAGAAGGAAAACGAATCCATTATTAAGCTGGACTCAGCACTGATTTAAAGTTTCTACCTGGAGCGAAGTAATTTTTTGAGAACTTGTAATAGGTTGCTGTGATGCTTGCATCAGCCTTCTGTGTTTGGGACTTGGGGCATGTTTGAGGGAGCATCTTTCTGCCTCCAAAGCGGAATGTCACTCTGCTGCTCTGCTCTCAGGGGCTGCCACGTTGGGTTTGTGAAGAATCAATGCTGTGGGGTTTTGTGGGTTACGTGGTTCATGTAATGTGACAATGTCTTTGGTGAATTTAAATGAGTTCTCACTGTAAGGAATATGTCTCTGCTCATAGCCTTTGGTTTGATCAGTACTGCCAGAGCAATGCTGATGGTTTGGTGGCTCCTTGAGCAGCAGGAGGCTGAGTGTTTTATAGTGCTCATGCCCTAAGTAACATTACTTGGTCTTAGTGCCACTTGTTGGCTGATGGCAAAGTTGGCCACTCTCGTTAGGAAAACTGGATCAGCTTTGCTGTGATCAGTGACACAGAGCAGGGGATATTCTTTACTGACAGTGCCCCTCAGTGGTAACATGGAATTACCTGATTTCTGCAGAACGTCCACTTTCAAAAGATGATAACCTGTTAGTTAGAAATGCAGGGTTATTATAAAATACTGTATTTCCAAAGGAAACCTTTGCCATACAAGAATACATTAAACTGTGTGTGTGTGAGATGACAGAGTAAAAGCAGAAAACTGGAAAAAGTGCATTTTAGAAAAAATGATGTCATTTATACTGCATATATTATAAGCACTGCTAATCTGAACAGGCAGCACATCTGACAGCTGGCACCTAAGTTTCATGAAGGCCAAGAGAAATGGGGAGAAACTACATAAAAAGCTAATGACCAGCTATGCTATCCTGAGACCTCATGACCACCTTCTTTTTTTCCCCTGGTTGGCCTGAGTGCAGGTTTAGCTATTTGATATACAAATTTAACTATTTAGATAGCAGAAACAGGATCAAACCTTAACTGTGTTTTGCTTTGCTTTGACCCTAGAGGGCATTTGTTTTGACTCCATGTTATTAAACTTGCCTTGTATCCAAACTGCAAAGTCCTACTGAATCACAGTTCATCTACTTTCACTCAAGTAGAATCTCACTCCTTTTCTCCTCTCCCAGGACTAACTCATAACTAGGTTTTAAACAATTATTTTGTTAATAAGAATCATTCTCTTAACACCTTAATTATATTACTGACTCATGGGAATGGTTTGGATTTTAACCTCTGTCATCAATTTACAGCTCAGATTCTTAAGGAAGCACCCTGAAAGCGATGATGCCTATTACTCTTAGCTCAAGTATGTGTTGAATACCACCTGTGCTCTTACAAGCTACTTACACCACTGAAGTATAAAAAGAACTGTGTTTTCTTACAGACACAGGCTTTGAAATTCCAGGTAAATTTGTGGTTGGATATGCTCTTGACTCTAATGAATGCTTCAGAGATGTAAATTGACTTGGTAATGCCATATAGGTGCATAAGAAATGTTTGTGCTTCACCTTTTCATAATTCTGCTCCACAAGTCTCATGGCTCAGCCATGCTGCAGGACATTCTGAACCCCCAGGATAGCGAGCAGGATACAATCTGCGGCCCCATCAAAAAATAAAATAACTTGTAATTTGACTTTAATTGGATATTTGTCTGTTTTAGTTCAATCCTGTGTTGCTTTTCTGTCACCAGATCTTTAAAGCGGCCATGCAGGGACTCTCTGTGAAGGTTTTCCATAACACTTACGGATAACATGGCTGTAAGATCTCTTTTCCCTTATTCCATTACAGCTTCCTTAGGCTGCACAGAGTAGTAGACTTAGAAACATCATAAACTAATAGGGTTGGTCTTTTTTCCCTCCTTTGTTTTCAAAATACTTTCTTAATTCTGGTTAACTCGGAAAGTTTTTCACTTCTAAGTCTTTTTACTAAGACAAACCAGTTCTGCTGAAGACACAAACTGTGCTATTGCTCAGCAACATGAAGGCGTATGCAGTAATTTAACAAACCTAAGTTCTTTAGAATATATAAACCTATATATTACAGATAAACTTGGAAAGAATATTGAAATCTTGAGTTTACTGCAAGTAGGAAACTTGCAACAATTATGATTCTAGTGTGTTTTTATTACAATGCTGGGAATACCACTGAAAGTCTTGCATTTCATTTGAAGATAGAGGTTGATAAATATTGTAGATTTGTTTTTTCCTTTTAGCACATCTGCATTCTGAAAGAGAATGCCAAAGAGAAATACAGGATGTGATAACGTCCCTCTTCTGGAGCACTAATTCCTGGCTGCTGATTCGGTGATAAACCATTACACCAGGAAATCACTTCTGCTCCCTGTGTGTCCCTAAGAAGAACGAGAAGCTAAATGTTAGCGCCCAGGACCTGCAGCTGGCTGATTCCCACTTCTACTATGCGCTGAACACAAACTGTTGAGACCCTGGGTTTTTCCCGTTGAGAAGGAGCAGCCCGGAGCTGAGGGCGAGGGTCTGGCCCGTGACGTTCCGGGCCCCGGAGCGGATTCCGCCCAGCGGCCGAGGGGGCACCAAGGCTGGAACGAGCGGGGACCGAGGCCCGCCCAGCGTCACCGCCCCCGACAATCGGGTGCCGCGGTTGCCGGGTAACCGCGAACGGGCCCGCAGCGTCTGTGGCAACGACGCGACCTCAGTTGCCGCAGAGCGCTCTCCTGGCTGGTTGTTCTCAGCCTGGGCTCGTGCAGGCGGCTGCACTCGGCGGTTCGCCAAGTGAATTGTTCGCAGAGATTGGTTCTCCGCGAGAGAGTCCTGAACTCGCAGACCATTGGTGTCTGCGAGGGTGTCCTGAATTTCGTTTGAAGGTAAAGATTGACTGAAGTTGTACTTTTGGTTTTGTCACATCTGTGCTCTGAAAGAGAATTCCAAAGGGAAATACAGGATGTGATAATGCCAGTCTTCTGCTACAGCAGTTCAGTGGCATATACAGCTGAGTGGATGAACCATATATGGTTTACTGATTGTGGGTTTTTTTCACTGAAGAAATGCAAAATTTCCTAAGTCTACTACTTTATGCATTTCTTTTCCTATAGCGATTACTTAAACTGCTTAAAGGTGAATGAGTTCTGTTCAAGTTTCAGTGGGCTGTTATGATTTGGTTATTAAAATGATTAGGGAGATGCCCCTGAATTAAGGTGCAAACGAGACCATATGCCAAAGTCAATAGTCTAGATTTTATGTAACAGTAAATGTGAGGAAGAAAGAGAGAGAAATAGAGAAGGCAGTTGGGAGAGGGAGAGAAAGAGAGTGACACATTAAGTAGAAAGTATCACTATTGCGTGGATCCCACTGGAAACCATGAAATCCTCTTCTGGTCTTCTCTGTGGTGAGGTCTCGCAAGACTTAAGACCCCAATGGATCAATGCAGATTTGGGCAAGGTGAGACTGCCCAGGTACCTCCCTGGGGTGGGGCAAGTTGGACTTTGTCTCTTTCTAATTTCAAATAATGTAAAATCTTGAGCGCCAGTATATCCTTGGAGTCTGCCTTGAACTGGGTTGTGGATTTTCAGGTCTGTTGTGTTACGTGGCATGCCATGCAGCCATCTGGTGCAAGGCCTCAGGGATGGGTCTGGGGGCACTTTGGAGGTCTTTGATGGGTTATGACACCCCCTCAGCTGCCCCTCATGGGAATGTGCCCTGGATGTGGCCTTCTGGGGGTGGGGGTTTGAGAGCTGAGCCAGTTTGTGTGAGGGAGGATGGGTGTCCACTGCCTCTTACCAGAGGTTACGCCGCACCCCCAAAATTTCCTCCTTCCCCTCTGTTGATGGGAGGTTTGTGTGCAAACCTGGCCTCAGCAGACGAGTCTGTGGCTATGACTTCCCCAGCCTGCAGGCAGACAGAGCTGATTTTCAGGACAGCTGCTGGTTTTGGCTTTATTGTGGATACATTTTTCTCCCTTAGCCTTGTTCGCTTCTCCCTAGACCCGTGATAAGAGGACAATAGTGTCACCTTTATCTTGTCTCAAGTCCCCTTAGGTGGCTTAACTCACAGTCCCAAGTTCCAGTCAGGAGGTGTTTTCAGGGAAGGGTGGGCTTGGGTGGTTGCAGCTTCTTTATGCAGTTTTGTCACAATGGGCAAAAAGTCCTTCATAATGATATTTAAGCCATTAGCCATAACATTCCAGTCTCTCACAAGTCCTGTGAGGAGCAGCTGAGAGAGCAGGGGTTGTTTAGCCTAAAGAAGAGGAGGTCCACTCGAGCTATTTTTAAGTAATATTTAAGCTACAGCTTTGTCTGTTCTAACTATTATTAATATTCAGCTTTTTAGCTCCAGGTTTCAGTATGATGCATCTTTGAATTGCACAGCATAGCTATATAGTTCAAATGTAGTCCAACTAGAGGCCTAACAATACTAGGTACTTACGCCAAACAAGCACTCAGCTACTTTCAAATCAGATAAAATTTTTAGCACCAGTATATCCCTTGAATCTGCCATGACTTGGGTTCTGGATTTTCAGAGTTCCATTGATGCTCCTTCCAGTTTTGTTGAGGCATTGTCACTCATCTGTGACATCCTGCCTTGAAAATGGCTTCTGGATTGCCAAGAAAGACACCATCACCTCCTGCCTTGAAAATGGCTTCTGGATTGCCAAGAAAGACACCGTCACCTCCTGCCTTGAAAATGGCTTCTGGATTGCCAAGAAAGACACCGTCACCTCGTCTTTTGTCCCGGGAAATGCTGAAATCTTTTACTGTGAGTACCCACTGGGGCTGTGTTAAGCCTGGAAACTCCCCTCGTGTCCCTCCTCTCCCTGCCCCTGTTGTCAGCAGCCTGTGAAGCTGCAGACCCCCTCCCCACCTCTTTGTGCCCTGCTCCTGTTGGTGGGGGCTGTCCTGGTGCCGTAGGGAACAATGTGTGATGTTTCAGGGACAGTCCAGCATCCTGCCTGGCTGTGCCACTGGAGCCATGTTAAACCAATGTGCAGCTGAAGCCCTGAGCGTGTGTTCTGTCCCTTTCCCTTTGCCACAGCAATTCCTCCTGTCAGGCTGGGCACTCACCTGTGCAGCTCTGACCAACCTGCCCTTGGGCACCTGGGCATGGGTGGGGAGAAGGGGGGGAAAGCTCAAACTCTGCCCAAAGCCTTGAGAGACACGGCTGGTCCCAGCTGGAAGAGCTTCCAAGCCAGCTGTTTTCTCTCATCTCCTGTGTGGGCACAGATCCAGCCCTGCAGACAGCACTGGAGTCAGGGCCACAAAGGTCCCTTGGTGTCTGGAGCTCACTTGACTGAAGATGCCCCACTGCTGAGGCTCTGTCAAGGAGACCCTCTGTTTTCTTCTGTAGAGGGGCCTGTGAGCTCAGACAGAGAAAACAAATACTAATTAACAGAGAGAACTAAAATTTGGACACCTTCCTGTGCACCTCACTCTTGGTACAGTGTTCCTTTCTTGCTTCTCTTGGACTCATCCAGCAGTGTTACCTCCTTGCTGTGAGTTCTGAGTGTTGTGCAGGGATGGAGTTAGGGGAGTTCTGAGAGCTCCTCCCCACTCTCTGGAAAGGTCACTGCTTCAATCCAATGAAACTAAAGAGGAAACAAATGCCCAAAGAGCAGAAATCCCCACACATGTCACTTCAGGTCATGAAGAAGCTAATGGGACAGAGCCATGTGATTGGAATATGTGTATTCCACTTTGTATTATTAATTTACTGATGCTAAGTATTTCAGCAGGAAACTTCCAGGACTGTCCTAGTGGCTGTGAGCACAAATTATTCACCAGTGCCACTTGTTCAAGAAAAGCCTTTCTGAACAAGGGTATCTCTGAGGCTCTAGCTGGTGTATTTTTGCCTTTCAGCTGCTTCCCTCGAAGTTCCTGAGGGAGAAGTTTGTCAGCATGACGAAGGCCAGCACTGGGGGGAGTGTTCTGCCCAGAATTGGCGCATTTCTAGACATGAGTGGGCCTCATCGAAAGGTAGCCTTTTCCTGCTCTTTTCCTTTCTGTTTAATGTGAAGTTTGAGGAGGGTGTGTGCTTGTGACAGGCTTGCCTTCAGCAAAATACCTCCGTGTCCAGGTCCTGTTGTCATTGCAAACTGCTGGGAGTGGTGGACTGGGAGTCCTGGTCTGCGCTAACCAACACAAATAACCTCTGCTGAAGCTGCTGGGGTGTGCTAGAGTGTAGCTGCCATTGCTCATGGGAGGAAGGCTGGGGACACAAAGGCACAAAATTGCCATTTGGCATTCTCCTACTGAAATAGCCACCTCTTGCTTTGGTGTGGTCACCATGAAATGCTTGGGGTCACAGGATTCCCTCCAGAGTGGCAGCGTTGGCCTTTGAAGGCCAAGGACCTGCAGTAATTGCTTCAGATTTTACAAAACAAATTGCATTTATGCTCTGGGTTGGAACAATGTGTTGGACCCTGACGGGGTGTTAGATTTTGCAGGCTGCCAGATGTAAAGGGGACTCGCTCTGGGCAGAGGGGAATGGATGTGCTTTATCTGGATCAGTGCCTACATAGAGGTGTGTTTAAAGCTGCTTTTCTGGCAGGTCTGGCTCAGTATAAAGCACAGTCCAAATGGTTAGGTGACTGAGGTGGGCTGTTGAGCAGGAAATTGGCAGCAAGAGACATGTAACACGCTGGTTAAGGATTGGCCTGGAGAGGTGCATTGGGAACACCTCAGAGAAGGGCACAGCTAAGGGACAGGGTGCTGCAGCCACTCCCATCAGCAGACTGTGCCTCCCGTGAAGACACACAGGAGAACTGCTTGTGTCTCTGGAGTGACAGCAGTGTGGTGGAAGAAGGCAGACAAAGCAGGGGAGAGTTTTCTCAAAGCAATGCCTCTGCTCCAGAAACATTTGCCATTGTTGTGTCATTCTAGATGTGCATCTATAATGGTATTAAATAAGATAGCAATAATTACCAGAAAGCACCCATTTAAAGCACATGGAAAAAGGACATACCAACTCTACTTTTACCCAAGTTGCTGAGAAAACCGCTGAACCTTATCCTCATTCAGCATTCACCTCATTTGTCTTTTTATTCTTGCCTTTCCCTCTGTTTGAAATGCACTATCTTTTAAGTACAAGTAAAGGGGACAAAATCATTGAAGTAAAAGAAAACTGTTTATTAGTAATGATTCAGCTGAGCTGGGCGTGTGTCCCTCCCCCTGGAGACAAGCAAACACACCCTCGGAGAAAATGGCAATCTTTTTTATCCCCTCTAAACCCAGCTGGGGCAGTCCCTGTCCCCTTTCCCATTGGATGGGTACTCAGGAGCCTCCATTCTCTACTGACCACCAACTTTTCTGTCCCCTCCCCTCTCATCCTACTTCCTTTTGGTGAGGTCTTCAACCCCATCCTCCTCACTGCGACACCCAGCAAACCAACCTGAACAAATCCAATCTACAAACAACACATAGAATCAGCAAATTCCATTCTTTTGCTTAATAACCTTTTGGCTTTAGGAAAATATCACCTCATCTCTCACACCTCCTCTAGTACTGTTCTCTTCTTCTGATGTCCAAGTTCTAGAGCAAAAAAGATATTTGTAGTTGTGTGGGCCTTGGGTTTCCCTGTCTCAGAGTAAAGGACATCCCAAAATTGCTTCCCATGGAGTCTCTTGTAAATCCATGGGTTTTTCTTACTTCATGAGTGCCCCAGAGCTCTGTGACCACATGGGCACAGGGCTGTGCTTAAGGTAATTTCTGCCTGGCATTCTGGAGAAGGAAACCTGGAGAAATACATGCCAAAAGAGCAGCTTGCCTTGAACCTACTCTGTGTGGCCCAGCAGCTCTTGGTCAGCTCAGAGCAGAGGTAGGTGAGCTACTGTTTGCCCAGTGTGGGCTGGCAGATGTGCTCACCCAGAGTCTGTACTTCACTGGGGATCAGTGTAAAATTGACCTTCATGAACCTTCCTCCCAGCAGCTGAACCTCTCCCTGCTCTCTCTTTCCTCTCCAGCTGCCATCAGCTCCCCTGAAGCAGAACTTGTTTCAGATTTCCTCACCAGAGGTGGTATTTCAGAACTTCGTCGTCCATGAGGTCTCTGAAATGGTGCTGTCTCTCATTAATAAGGACAAGGTAAGTGCTGGGACGTGAAGCTTTAACACTGTGCTGGAAGAGGAGAGTGGTGTGATTCCCATAGTGTACAGCAAAGCAAGTTATCTGCTGCAGCACATGCAGAAGAAAATGTCTCAGCACCTTTGTTCTGCAAGATGCTGGAAATCTTCTGGTGCTGGGAATTGTCCCCTGATTTTGGCCATGCGTTGATGGTATCTATCTCAAAGGAGTTTCCTTCTCTCGAAAGCTCTGGATTGATAGGAATGTTGAGAACTGTACAGTTCTTACCTGCTCTCATGCTTTGCCTTGAGTCTGTACCGCATCCTGTGTCTCCTTGGGTAATCTTGGCTCCTAAAATTGGTAGGAATCTCTGCTTCTCTCAGCCTGTTTGTCTCCCTTTGTGCAGCTCACAGTCAAAGCTCAGGGGCTGAGCCTTCTCCACTTTATGCTGGAATCCCTTATTATTAATGGCTTTGGCACTGCAGGAAATGTGTTCTGAAACAGCTCTGGAATCGGGCCGATGTAGCAGAAGCATCAGGAGGCCTTTAGGTGCCACTTCAGGCTCCTGCTAAACTTCATCCAGCTCTGCTCAGGTTTTCCAAAAGCAACATGGTGCTCTGCTTTTCCTTTGGAGAACCACAGCACATCCAAAGCCATGTGCTCCTGGAGGTTTTCATGTTCACTTGAAGAAATTGTGATTGTTTTGCCGTTTGCCAGGAGAGTTGAGAGGGAAAAAGTTGAAAAATGTCAGCAGTTGTGTTCCACTGTAAAGAGGAAAACTGAGACCAATTGAATTTCAGTCAGGGAAACATTTTCTCAAATGAGACTTGTGCCAAGAGTGGGCTGGTGGGAAGAGACAGGAGGGAATCAAAATAATGTGGTTTTGACTTTTGGAGAGCATTTTGGTGCTCAGGGGTTGATATCTGTGTGCTGGAAAACGCATGTTTGCTGTGTCTGTGTATCCCAGAGGGCAGAACCAGTCAAAAGCATCTGGTTTAGACTTCTGGAGAGCATTTTGGTGCTCAGGGGTTGATATCTGTGTGCTAGAAAATGCATGTTTGCTGTGTCTGTGTATCCCAGAGGGCAGAACCTGGCCTGCTGGCTGCAGGCAGGAATGCCCAGCAGCCCAGCTTGCCTGCACAGGCAGCAAGAACTGCTGGAGAGCAAAGATTGGCTTTTAATACTGGAACCACGCTGTGAGTCAGTGCTGGTCATGTTTATCCAGGCAGAAAATGCCTTCAAAGCCCGTAGTCGATAGGCACAGCCTGTCTGTGTTTCTGTCACTTTTGGCAAGCTGATTGCTCTCATGGTTTTATGATTCTTCCTTGCTGCTTTACTGCCCATTTAAATTCTCTTTGTCATCTCCCTGTTTTAGGCATTGTCTTGCTGTGTTCCTTTGTTTGCTTTTATTCCCAGTAAGGCCACAGTGTTTGGTCTCCTCTCTTGCTGGTCTGTCTGCCTGTCCGTATCCCCAGAACTGCCCTACCCAAACCTGGTCTGCTAGAAGCGATTTTCTTCCTTCCCCCAGGATAATGTGCTGGTTTGCTTTCAGGTAGCACATTCCCCCTCTGGAATGGCTGTGTGCTGGCAGAAGCCAGCAGGTTTTTTGGCCTTGTTGAATATGCAGATGACTTGGTTCAGGTGCTCTGTCTCCATCCTGCTGATGCTGACCTGCTTGGCCCTTCCTTCCCACCAGGCACTGCCCTACTGCCCCAATGCTGGCCAAAATGCTGGACCCAGACAGAAGGGATTCAAGTTCACCCTTGTGAATTATGTGCCTGTACCTCCACAGCTGAAAGTGCTTTGGAAAGGGGTCAAGGAGGGATGTCACCAGGTCACAGACAGGTCTCCTCTCGTCCTGTTTCCACAAGTGGCAAAATCATCATTTCATGTCTTTCCTGCAGATTCCTCAGGTGGTGAAGGTCTCCATGGAGAGCTCACCTTATTTCCAGCTCGCGTGCTCCAACAATGCGTACCGTGTCGTGCCACCAGAAACGTCTGTCCCTGTGCGCATCCGCTTCACCCCTGATGAGAACAAGGTGAGACTGGAGGAGCCCAAACACAGAAATATCTCCAAAGCCACTGTTCCCTGCTCCCTGGGTACACCCCATTCCATGCTGTGAGCTTGGCTCCAGGCTGTGGGCAGGCAGCCTGCCGCCAAGTCACACCTTGGCATGTGTGCTGCACCCAGGCCTGACAGGCTCTGCTTGCCCTCCCTGCACATTCCTGAGCATTCCCAAGGGAAGATGCACAGGGAGCAGTATGAAAATGACAAAGGGGTGTTGACAAGATACTCAGCCATCTCTAGGTACAGTGAAAGGAGCTTAATTATTATGGAAAATACCAGAGGAATTAAGAGGTCAGAGAGCTTTCCTTCTTCCTGACTGGCAACAGCTTCTCTGCCTCACCCTGGGCTGGAGCAAAGATGATGCTTTTTCACATTGTGTGTTCTCCAGCCTTGCAGCTGTGCTGTCCCAGAGCACAACTGACCATGATACAGCTGCAGGGCCAGGGCAGAAGATGTGCTGTGATGTGATGGCACAGGCACACTGGGCTCTAGGTGCCCTTAAATCAGCAGGAGGTTTGTGAGCTGCAGGGTCTTATGGCCTGGGGTTCCTGGGGTCCATCTGACCCCAGCTGCCGTAGGTGTCCCGGATAGTACTGGGCTGATAAGCACAACCTGTCCAGGTCCCTCAGGCAAGCTCCCAGCCACGGGCAATCTTAGCAAGCAGCTCAGCTCTTAAGTGAGATCAGCTCTTTGGTGAATTCAGCTCTTTAGTGATTTTGGCTCTTTACTTGCTAAGTGCCTCAGCAGACGTGTAGGGAGAGAGAGGAGAAGGCTGTATGAGGTTCCACAGTGGTGTCTTTATTGGCAGCTCCTGCAAAGGGTTTCAGTGACAGCTCTTCTGCCGAACTGGGCAGAAATGGGGCTTTATATAGGGTACAGGGGTTTTGGAAATTGTCCAATAGTAAGGGTCGAGGCAAATATGACCTATGGTCTTACAGAGAGATAACAAGGGTTTGAATGCGGAAGAGGGGCTACTTTGGTCCAGTCATTATGACTAGGCATTTCTTATCTTAGGCAAGTGACCGCTAGAGAGGCCTTGCAGGGCCTCTGGCTGCTACAGCAGGGGACTTGGACACCTGCCTGGAAGAGCTCATGTAGGGCAGATACAACCTGCAGGCAGACCTGTGAGCCCAGGGCCTGTGGCAGTGATGCTGCTGTGGCTCTGTCTTCATGCCTGTCACTGTGGTGGCTCTGTCAACTGGCATCCATTCCGTGCCAAACCTGCTTTTGTGGGGAGGTTTGAGCACCAGTGCTGGGGCCCTGGCAAGTCTGATCTCAGTGCTGTGATCCAGAGACTTGTTCATACAGAAGGGTTTAGGACATGGCATGGAAGGGAGGAAGCTTTGCAGGGAAACAGAGGCTCTTTCCGACAGCATCCTGCTACCTCTTAGCACTGTTCTTCTCCTGACTTGGTTGGAGAGGCAAAGTGGCAAAGTTAGAGGGGAGTTCTGAGCCAACTGATGTTTCTACACCAGGCCAGAGGTGCAGGAGCTCTTTGGGTGCAGCTGTTTTCTCATCTTCCTTTTGCTGTTTAGAGTCAGTTTAACACTTTGTCTTATTCTTAGACAGCAGGAATATAGAAACCTGAAGAGGAATGTCCTGTGTTCCCTAGCTCCATGTTCCTTAGAAGGGACTTAGGAATTATTTAACATCATTAAAATTTAGAGTAAAAAATATGGTGGCCTAGGGCAGTTCTCTGTATGACCCAAGTGACACAAGAGCTTAATGCCACACAGATGTGCACTGGTGCCTTTAAAATGTGACATATTAGTAGAACTTAGTGTTCATTTTAGGGAGGAATAGGTAAATGGATGCCATTGATGAGTTACAGGAAACAGTTTTTCTTCTGCCATGGGGATGGCACTAAATGTCCTGTGCTGAGCTAGTTTCTTTTCCTGCAGGATTATTCCCATGAGCTCGTCTGCATCATTGCAAAGGAAAGGATAGTTGTGCCAATTCGGGCCATTGCTGCTCGAGCTATCCTGGACTTCCCTGACCAGCTGGACTTCCCGGTGTGTCCAGTCAAGTACAGCACCCAGAAGACTCTGCTGGTTCGCAATGTCGGTAACCGGGCAGCTCGTTACCAGCTGAGCACCCAGAGGTGAGGCAGCCCGAAACACCTTTGGGTGATAACAGGGCTGGGAAAGAGGAGCAAAGGAACCAGAGTATTGCAGCTGCTGCCCTGCAGCCCTGGCTGGAAATGGGCAGGGTGTGTGGGGTTTGCTGTTGATTCTCATGTTTTAAGCAGGATGCAGCCTTTGAGCTTTCTCTGTCCCAGATTTCCTGGAGGGTGCTGGAACATGTTAGTAGCTGGCTTGCACCCTCCTGAGCACAAGCAGCTTCTGAAATGCTTACTCACCACTGTCAGCCAAATAGAGCCGTTCTCTGGAAGGCCACAGGCACGTGGCTTTCCAGTGGTCCCCGCATCAGATGCCCAACCTGAGCTGTGCTGCAGGCAGCCGGTGCAGTTCCTGTTACTTAAAGCTGATCTGATTTCCCTTGTCAGCTGAGGGCATCAGTCACCTCTTCTGTTCCATGATAAACCTTTGAAAGCCAGTTTAAACTTTCAAACAGATGATTTAAATCTCTGAATAAGGTTGTGCCCCCTTTCATTGAGATTTCTTTTTAAATACTCTGAAGTTCCTCTGCTTCTGCTGTTTTTTCATTTTGGTTTGTGTTAAATGTTTGCCAGAAGATCTTGAATTCTTCACTGGGAACTTTCATGAAGGTCGAGCTCCTCTAATGCCTGTCAATATACCACATGCCCATAGGTACATGCACAGGTCTATAGGAAATAGGAGACATTTAGGGAATATGTGAAAAGCAATTGGGCTGATTTAGAAGATAAAAATCTAGAATAACTTTTGCTGGAGGGGACCTCTGGAAATCATCTGAGCAGACACAGTGCTCAAAGCAAGACCAGTGTCGGGGGATCAAGGTGCCATTGGGAGATCTGATCTGGATTGGACCTGTCTTTAGATGCCATACAAGGAAACAAACATACAAATGGACCTAGTTAAAAAGCAGAAGAAAGCAACCTATTAAAACCCCCTCCATACCTTATCTTTTTCTGCCTGTTGGTACAGCAGTGATTCACTGAAAGGGCAGATCTAATAGGATGAGAACTGTCTTAAGGAACAGCTGACAATTTACAGATAAAAGGCCAAAATTTAGCCTGCCAGCCCCATCTCTTGCCAGAGGTTTTCATTTGGTTATTACAGTGTCAGGGATGTCACAGCTCTTCTATCTGTGGGCTCAAGGAACAGCTTAGTGGTGTTGGCTGAAATTCAGAGGAGTTAAGTTTAGCTGTAGAGCTTGCGTCCTTGGATCTTGGGGAGCCAGGTCTGTGTGAGAGATGACTGCTACAGCAGTAACAGAGGAGTCTGCTGGGTACAGCCCAGGGATGTAGAAGATGCAGGGGCTGATTTGCAGTCAGTTTTTCAGTCCTGACAACTGAGTCCTGAACTTGGCTGGATCCTCTTCTCCTGATAATTTGAAAATAAGAAGACACCTTCTTTCTCAGGCAATCCCTGAAGTCACCCCCAGGAGTGTTATTCCCATCCTGCCATCTGAGGGCAGGAGCATGTAACATGGGGCAGCAGTGGGAATGGAATGGAATGGAATGGAATGGAATGGAATGGAATGGAATGGAATGTAGTGCTGAAGTGTGGCCAGGGATTCCCTTAACTGGCAGCTTCTCTGTTCTGATGAAATTTCTGGCAAGAGAATAGGAAAAAATTCCTGTGCCTTGCCCACACCAGGCACTGATCACCCCAAGCCCCAGCAGAGACCTGCAGCAGTCCTGGCATCACCCCTGGGGCAGACGCAGGAGCACGTACACTAATCTGGCTCTGGGGCTGCTGGGGCCTTGTCTTTCCTCCCCTCTCTCCAAAGTCTCACGTCCAGCACATAAACATTGCTGGCCCAAGACTTCTCCATCAGCCAGTAGTGATGTTCCCACTAGTGGTATTGGGAACAGGTCAGGCCCATAATTGCAGCAATAGGTCCTTAATGAGCTGAGCCTGAAGCAAGTTCATCAGCTGTCACTACTGACATGAATAAAGTTCAGCTTGCCAGATATTCTCTTTATTTTTGCGTGTGATGCATTCATCACCAAACTCCTCAGAACACACTTTTAAGTGACGGATTGACCACCGGCAAAGCACTAAGGCCAGGAACTTTTGTTTCCTCCGTGGGGCTGTAGAAGAGCACGAAGCTCCGCTGCTGCTGGGCAGAAGCACATTTCCCCTGAGCTGTCCCTGAGCATCAAAGCACGGAGTCTTGCGTTTGTCAGGCAAGAGCTGTTTACCTGGTGACCAATCCGAATTGCTCCTGTTAAGTCCAAAGTGCACCAACACATTTGCATAATTATTTGCAATTATAGAACACATTGCACAGAGTTTCTTTGCTGGGCCAAGCAAACAGTTACCAGCCTGCAGGACAACCCAGAGTCTCAGACAGCATTGCTGGTAAATACACAGAAACCTCCTGTTCTGCTTCCTTGATGTGCTCCTGCTAATGGTGATTCATTTAGCTGGGATTGGATCCTTCAGACTGTAAATGGCATCCTCCTTTTGGGTTTCCATGTCACTGTGTTGCTCTAATCTGTATTTGCACTCTTTCAGAGTTTTGGCTGCTCCTTTTCTTAGAGCAGCTTTCATTGAAATGCTGATAAAATGTGCCCTTTCTAGGCTAAAACAGCACGTTTTCAAGGTAAAATAAACCAAAGAACCACACTGCAAACTCAACAGTAATTATTCCTTGGTCTTCAAGGAAAAGCTCCTTCTCCCTGTCTGACTCCTAGGCTGTAATCTCACAGGACAGGTAGCGTCCTAACATTTGCATCTCTTGAGATGAGGTTTATAGGCAGCAGGTAGAGAGAAATTCCTGAGGCAGCCAGTGTCAAGTTGTGCATGCAGATAACTCTGAACCCTTTTCACAAACCATTCTCTGATGGGATTGCTGGCAGTCGGACCCTTGAGTCTCATTGCAGAGGGCTGGATGCAGAGTATGGGGGACACGAAGTAATTTTATCCCGCAGGATCTTGTGAGGGCTGGATCTTCTCAGAAGTGGGTCAGTGGCTGTTTCTGATCCTGTCTGTTCTGTCTGTCTTCTGTTGACCGTGGTTGGTTTGCTGCTGCACTGCAGAAGGAATATCATCCCCAGGTGTCCCCCCGAGTCCTGATCCCTCTCTCTGTGTTGCAGTCCTTTCTTCGTGGTTCCGGCCACGGGAACTCTGGGCGCTGGTGACAGCATGCGGGTGACAGTGGGATTTCAGCCGCTGACGACCGGTGACCATTCCGGGTCACTGTGCTGCAACACAGGTGAGTGCTCGGCCCTGCACGGGGCACAGGACAGTTCTCCACCGTCGCTCCCTGTTGTCCCGTCCCCCTCAGTTCCCTCCAGATGTACCTCCCCTGTTCAGCTTTACCCCCGAGAAAACTGAGAAGTCCTTGGTGTTTAGGGGTTGATAAAGTGGATCCCCTCTAACAGGGGATTTTTGGACTCCTGTTTTGCTGGGAGTTGCTGAGTGGAGGAAGGAGGATCCCTGATTCTCCACTGTCATGTGGCTATGCCTGGGTGAAGTTTTATTTTATTCCTGGGTAGTGCTGTATGTGAGGTGTGAGGTTTCCATCAGACTCTCTCCAATGCAATGTGAAGAGGGTCCCACACGGAGAGCCGGCCAGAGTAATGACACTCAAACCAATATGGCTAGATGTCATCCTCCTTTATTGTCTAATTTATCCATATTTTATACCTTATTGCCTTACATAATACAATAGCTAATTAACATTCATTGGCTAACATAATATGATTACATATACAGATCACTTACTGATTGGCTGTTATACTACAAGCGTCTGATCAGGTTATGGTACGTGACACTTTTCAGCGTCCAGCATTGACTATTGTATTCATACAAAGCTTATTGTCTTCTCAAGGATGTCCTAAATACTTCTAAAGTAACTAAAGTATCTCTGTAATCTGCAGACCAGGGTTGTCCAGTTCCTGCAAAGAAATAACATCAAGGATATCATGCCCTTGTTCCATGAGAAATTCCTCTACAGCAATGTATTTCTTGCACACCTCTATCCCATATGCTGCTTCTCCATTGGCTTGTCACAGAGCCTTTTTCTTGTTGCTCTCTACACATATATGTAGTTTCTGTCGAGTAACATTTTCAAGCCCTCGAGTTCCTGTTTGGTGACAAATCAAGACAAATTTTTCCTCGACCCCATTTCTAAGGACGTTCACGCTGTTGCAAACCTCTCACATCTATCTCCCATTTGATTTCTAGACTGAGGAATCCCATTCAGTCTTCATAGAGAAGCTGCTCTGTACATACTAATCTTTCTGTTTTCCCTTTTTTATTTAATTTGAAATGCTCCAGCTTGGTTTTTGAGATCAGAACAAGATAAAGTACTTCAAGACTGATGTGGCTGTGGGTTTGGACAGGATGATGATGATTATTTTCATGGTGTTCATTTTGTAGTGGTTTGTCATATTACAGAGCCAGGCTAGTTGTGTTTCTTCACCTGTGTCCCCTCCTGCTGTGGGCTGTCCCTTCATTTATTCCTCTGGGTCTCCTTTTTCTGCCCACATGCCCCCAGGCATATGTTCTCGTCAGTAGTAAGGGATCCAAGGGATCAGGAGAGGCACGAGTCGTGTGGGATGCCCAGGGGAGACTCTGGGCCAGAACTGAACAGGGCTCCTCAGCATCACCTGAAGGACTTTGATGCAGAAATCCCTGAGTGACCCACTTTCTGATCTGAGTGAGTCACTGGAGCACATTGACAAATCTCACTGTACATACTGTCACCTTGGGGCCAAATCTCTAGAAACACACTCAGAAATAAGGTGTTTAAGGAGGTGCCCAGGACATCCTCACGCTGTACACACAGAGCTGTCAGGATGTGATAAGTGTACTGCTCCATGGAACTGCTCATTCAGCTAAAAACTGTGATACCTTCTTCTGTGACCTGTGGTTTGCTCTGTTCCTTGTGCGTCCATCAGCCAGTGAGCTGAGTAAAGACTCCTCTTTGCTTTGTTCCAGGTGAAGAAAGTATCCACACAAACCTCCATGGAGAAGCTGTAGATCTCAACATTGGGTTGAGCACAAATTCCGTGGAGGTTGAGAAGACTTTCATCACCATGTCAAACCCCACAACCGTGTTCATCGAAAACAGGAGTAACATCACAGCCCACTTCCAGTGGAAGACTTTTCCTACTGAGGAAGACGAGAATGAAGAGAAGAGGAGGTTGGTTTGAAAGATGCATTTCAGTGAGATACATGGCCCAAGACTAAAACTGACGTGTGGCCTCAGGGGGGTGTTGGTGCTTTTGAATGGTTTAGGCCAAGTAAACCATCCCTGGCACTAGGGTGTGTGTCCCTGGGCTTCAGGAGCTCAGCACTTAGCATTCCAGTTCCATTTATACTCCAGCCAAGGATGGCATTTTGGGAAGGAAAGGTTGATTGCAATGACTGGATTTCAAGTTCTGATTGGGCTTTTGCCTTCCTACATGATCTGGCGACATCCTTAAACAGTTCTGGAGTTGCTAGCCCCACTTTCCAAAGGTGATACACCCTCTTTTTTTCCCTTAGTTCCTTCAAGAGCTCCTTGCCCATCCAAACTACTTGTCTTCCCCATCTGCTTGCCTTTCAGCACACAGGGACAGTTTGTTCCTGTGGCTTCAAGACTTCTTTCTTGAAGTATATCCATCCTTCCTGGACCCCTTTGTTTTTAAGTGCTGTTTCCCAAGGTACTCTCCAAATCAGTCTCTTGAACAGGCCGAATCTGCCCTCCAGAAGTCCAGAGTGGAAGTTTTGTTGATGCCCCTCCTTGTTTCACCAGATATTGAGAACTCTATTATTTCATGATCACTGTACCCCAGACAGTGGTGAACAGATGAAGTTCATTTAGTTATTAGGGAATCCCCTTGTGATATCCAGTACTGGATCCCAGGGAGGCAGCACACTTCCCTGTGGAATGGATCCAGTCAATGTACAGGGCCCTCAGCTCCCCTTAGAAGGGAGTCACTTACTACCACTACCCTTCTTTTCTTCTTAATACTTGAGGCAGTGATCTGTCTGACAGACCAAGTGCAGCTGGGAGACTCTCCAGACAGAATTTTTTCTTTAGTATCATCTGCCAGACCCTCTGGATCCAGGGCCTCATACCCTATTCTGTCAGGACACCTGGGTAGGTGATGGGGGTCAGGACAGAATTTTATTACCTCCCCAGCAGAGACCCATTTCCATTCCCCACTGTCCCTTAGGTCTCCTCCTTCTGCCTGATCACAAGAAGGGCAGGGCTCCTCTGGCTCCTGCTGAGCTTCTCTCAGGGTTGGGCAGGTGTAACTCCACCACTTTATTTCTGTTTCGCTCTCCCTAATGCTCCTCAGCCTTTCCACTTCTTCCTTAAGCTCTGCCACCGGACAGAGCAGATCATTCACCTGCTCACACCACACGCAGGTGTCTTTCACACTGTCCTCTGATATTAACACCAGGCTCAGACCCTCCCTGCAGCCAGGGGCCTGGACAGCTGTGTCCTCCCTGGAGGGTTCTGTTTGAGTTAGTACACTCCTGCTGGCAGCAGCAGCAGCAATGGCTTTTCATCATTTGTAAACCATTGCTGGGAAAAAAAAAAAAAACAACCCAGAAAGAAAGAAAAAAAAAAAAAAAAAAAGGCAAGCGCCTCACAACCAGCCAAAAGACACAACCCACTACACAAGGAGGGTGGCTGGCTGCACCCTTTTTGCTCAGCCTGCTTGCGTGAACTGCCACGCAAAAACTGAAAAAATGCTGTGCCAAAACTGCTGTGCCAAAACTGCCGTGGCAAGCCCCTGGTTGCTGCGGGCCAGGTCACTCTCACTGCCCAGGGCCATTTTAAATTGCCTGCAAAAGGCCAGGAGATCGACCCTCCCTGCTTGAATGGCTGGCTACGGGGTCCTTTTGTGCCCTGGGCTTCTTGGTTTTCCTCTGTTCTCTATCTCCTTACACAGTGTCTGACTTCCATACAAGCTCTGTGTGTTAAAAGAAATTCCTTCTCTGGCTACTTGCCCGGGCTGTTTATTTCCATTTTTTCCCACTTGCCTGCCTCAGCCTGGACCCCAGGTGATCCACTTTTCCCTCAGAAGCAACTAGGTTTCCCCAAAGTAAACTTCAACCTGGTTTTGATTTTGTGGGGTTTCTTCCAATTACATCTGTTTTCATGCCAGTTTGTGTCCTAGACTGTCACCAGGACATTTTGTTCTTCCTTACTTCCAGTCTTAGGGATGGTTTTAGCTCCAAGGCCACTGTCCTGCTGTCAGAGAAGCTTTTGAGATCTCAGAGCAGAGAGGACTTTTTAATGAGAGGAGATAGTGCAGGACCCTTTCCCTCTCAGGAAATTCTACTACCATGCACTGGGATGGGACCCAAAAAGCTCTGGATTGTGAAAAGGCCTCTCCAGGAGTTTGCTGTCTCCCTCTGGCACAACAAAGCCCCTTCCCCTCTCAGAGCCCCTGTTTTCATGCATATTACATATAAAACCTTGATTGTCACTGTAGGGATGCGGTGCCTGAATTCATCAATTTCCTTTGGAAGTGCTCTGGGATGCTCTTGTGCAAGGCAGAGTAGGGAACAGGGCAGGTCCAAAATGGCAGAAACAAAGAGTGATGCTGGTAACATGTAGCTGCAGCCCAGCTTCATCTCCCCTTCCCAGGGAAGTCCTGCTCTATGATCTTTATCTGCCTCTCCCAGGCAGCTCAGTGGTAGGAAAAGCTCACTTGAAGTGCCTGGTGGATTGTCCCTCAGTTTTGGCAGAGCCTTTGAGCCAGGAGGTTCTCTTGAGGGCTGCTGGCTTTGGAAACGTCTCCCGAGCTTGCAAGTGTGAAGTAAAACTACCTGCTGTGCCAGTGAGCAGCAAGTTATCCTCTGATCCATGTGGGACCCCACGGCTTGGGGTCAGCCTTTGCTGGGGAGCTGCTGCTGCTCCTCCCCAAGTGCTTTGCCCTCCTGCACTCACACTTCTCTACTTCTCTCTGCAAATATGTGGCTTATTAAACGATCTGCTGGCTTTGTCTCTCCCTGTGGCTGCAGGCAGTGTTTGCGGCAGCTAGAAAACTTCACAGAGAAGAAAAAAATAAAGAAGAAGCGCTCCTGTGAAGATCACACTGCCCTCCTGAGGAACATGTTCCAAGAGGAGGTGGCAAAGATGCAACAAGACCCCATGCTGTTCTCCAGTGACATTTTTTTCATTGAGCCAGTGGTAAGTGATAGCGGAGAACCCCATTTTCCTCCTCTTCCTCCTCTTCCTCCTCCTCCTCTTCCTCTTCATTCTCCCACCCATCCTATTCCCGCCCCCCTTCCCCCAGATGCGGGCACTCGGCAGATCCTCAGCTGGCTGGATGTGCTGAGGGGGAAGATACGGAGTTTCTGGTGCGGCTGCAGAGCTCCCTGCTGAAAGCATTTCTGCCCTGCAGGCTCAGGGCAGGACTGGGAGCCTGACAAAGCCGAGCTCTGCTGCCAGGGCTCGAACTCAAGGGCGCTCCGTGCGTGTCCTTGCAGTGTCCACAGGGAGCAGTTCTTGTAGGCAGAGGCTCCCCCGTGGTGCCTGGGGTTCAGCAGAGGGTGTTGGAGCTCTGCCAGTTCACATACTGACCTGAAGCTTGCAATGGTTTTCTGGGAAAAGGATGCCAAATTCAGCCCAAGGTTAATCACAGAAATGCCAATCCCCTCCTGTAACCACGCCTTGCACTATTTCTGAGTGTCCCTTCCAGTGTCATCTGAGAGCCTGGACACAAGGGTGGAAGGTTTAAATGGGCCTTTTGAGTTCTCCTGCACACACAGACAGAAAACCTTTTCCTTTTCTGTTTGTGCAACAAACTGCCGTGTCCTCCCACCAACCAGAGCCCCGATTCTGAGTCCTGGCATTGTGAGAGATGGTGAATGCCTGGTGTCTGCACAGTGCAAAATCCCTTCTCATCTTGGAGTAAACCCCAGAATAATCCCAACCTCTGCTTTCTTTCAAAGCAGGTTAAATTAAGATTTTTATTTCCAAGGAAGGGGATCATGTTCCCTCCTTGTGAAGAGCCACCAGTGCACAGTGGCAGTTACATCCCACTGTAGCTGACAGCAGCATGATGTGACCAAGGGCTTGTGTCAGAGCAGTAGCAATATTGTGGAGAGTGGGAGCTGATCAGCTGAGCATTGAGAGCTTCCAGTGGTGTGTTGAGCTGGGTTTGGAGTGTTTCCTTGGGCTCCTTGTGTTGTTCACTCATCACTGATGCTCTAAGTAAAGGCTTACAGGACTGTGGTTGAAAACAAGAAATGTGCAGTTTCAAGAGAAATGTTTTGCTGTCCCTTTCTGTTTTAGGAGGGAGAAATTGGGCCAAATAGTTGGGCTGAAATCAAGGTGACCTTCAAACCCCTAGAGGCACTGGAGTACCAAAGTGTGGCTTACTGCAGCATCTCAGGTACAGCTCCTTTCCCCTGCCTCTCTCACCCTCAGTGCAGCCACAGTGCAAGCCTGAGCCCACTGGGCTCCCCTGTAACTGCTGGGAAGAGTCCCTGGTCAGCAGGGCAGTGCTGGCACATCCCCACTGGCCCTGCAGCTTCCAGGGAGTCTCCTGTGCAAGGGCAGGGCTCAGAATCCTGTGTCTGGGTTACTGATTCCAGAACAACCCAGGCAGTGCAGGGAGAGGTTTTCATGCCATGGCTTTGCCAGCATTTCCTCAAAGGCCAAAGAGCTACAGAGCAGAACAGCTTTAGTGAACAAGCACTAAGCCCCTCTAGAGACCACTGACCTCCAGGATGGGTCCATTTGACATGGCTCCATCATCAGGTGCTAGCAGCTGAGTTAGAAATGTGCTCCCTGACCCTGGATCACCTGCCACTGCCCAGACACCGCCAGACCAGAGTGGCTGAGCCCCACTGAGCCCAGGGTGTTTGTAGAAGGAGCACCCTTGGCCAGCACCTGCTTCTGTCCCTGTGTGGGAATTGTCACCTTGCAGCTCAGTCTGTGGAAATAGAACACAATCCAGAGTGCCAGAAGTTGAAGATTTTGGCAACAAAGTCATGTACTACTGGGCCAGGTAGTTTGGTAATTGGCAAACTCTTCATGAGCTTTGTGCCTGCACTGAATGGATTTCAGAGCTCCTCTAAGTGCATGGGAAGGAAACCACAGAATCATAGTATGTTAAGGATGGAATTGACCTTAAAGATCATCTAGTCCCCTCCCACTAGACCAGGTAGCTCCAACCCCCATCCAGCCTGGCTTTGAACACTTTGGGGGCTGGAACCTCCGCAACACCCCTGGGGAATCTGCTCCAGTGTCTCACCACCCCCACAGTAACAAATTTCTTCCTAATATCTAACCTAAATTTCCTTTCTTTCAATTTATACCCATTACTCCTTGGCCTGCCACTACAGGACTTCAGAGATGTTTTACCCTCAGCAGACTGGTGGCTAAAATTGGAAACCAGCCCAAGGAATGGGTTAGAAACTACAAGTCAGCCCCAAGGGATATCTCCTGAGGGAAGAGAAGGGTCCATATCTTCTTCTGCAGCATCAGGAGCTGGTTGCATCCAGCTCAGAGTCAGGGACTAGCACTGAGGCAGCCTGGAAAATGCAGTGTAACAGAGGGAATTATTGTACTGAAATGGACATCTCTCCCCAGGCCGTGAGAGCAGGCTGCCCCTGCACCTCAAAGGGGAAGGACAAGGACCTTTGGTTAAACTCAGCCGTCATACACTGAACCTTGGGAACGTTTTTGTCAACACCCCCCATGTCTATGAGGTGAGCAGCAGGGCTTGGGATGGATCCTGATGGCTCCTGAGGCAGCAGCAAGCCTGGTGGAGCTGTGGAATTCCTGACAACCTGGGCAGTTGTGAGCAGGGAATATTTGACATCCTGGTCAAATCTGGGTGAATCAGAAAGGTGTTTCTATTGTTCATGAAGCCCTGGTCCCTGCATTTGGGCAGCCTTCCTCAGGGATCAGCTGGGAGGCTTCCTGCTTCCTTGGCATATGAAAGCAACAGTGGGTCAAAAAGCTGCACGTTCAGAGGCTTTTGTGGCAGTGCCAGACACAAGGCACCTTTGTACTGGGCTGTTGAGAAGCAGCTGGAACACACTGGCTGCATTTGCGCTTCAGTCCACTGCAAACAGCTTCCAGTCAAGTGTCTCCTGCTTATTCCTGGAAGTCACAGGAAAGCCATCCAGCCTCCTGGCTCAGTGCTGGCCCTTGCAAAGGACTTGGGAATTCTTTCCCTTGCTGACCAGTCACACCCTCACCACACTTCGGCCTTGGTCTATCTCTGACTCTAGAAAGAGAAAAGTGTTCCTGGGATAAAGCAAAGGATTTTTCTACCTATTTGCCTCCCCCCATCAAAAGTGTCAAGTTTGCAAAAAAATCAAGAGAGAGCAACTGAAAGAGGTAGAAAATGAGGCACTACATCATGCCAGACACAAAAGCTTGGCTGTGGAAGGGAAAGACACACTGAGTTTTCTTACCAAAAGATGGTGCTGTCTATGCATTTAGATGCTGGTGCCTCATTATCAATGTATTGTTTTCATGGTATGGGAAAAGGTGAATGAGTAGATGGTACTGTTGGAGCTGTGCTAGCTGGGGCACAGTGATTCACTATGCAGCTGCAATCACCCCACGTTGCTCTCAGAGCCAGGTCTGAATGAGCTTGGTGATGCTGACCAGAGGTGGACTGCTCTGTGTCCGTGGGACAACCCCAGGGTGACTGCAGTTATGTGGAGTTAGCACAGCTTTGCATGAAAACCCAAAGGCAGACCTTGTCCTCTTGTATTTTTTGACTTCTGCCATTCAGCAGCACAAAGCATCTTCTGCCTTTTCTGGGTGTTAATTGCATCATTAGAAAATAACTCACAAGAAAGGAAGATTCCACATGTATTTCCATTTTGCTCTCTTGCTGCTGCAGGTGAAGCTGATTAACCAAGTAGCTATCGATGCTCCCTTCACCTATATCCCTTCAACCACAAATGCGGGCTACTGCTTCAAGTTTGCACCCGAGGAAGGCATCATTGCACCAGGTGGGATCCAGACTATTCAGATCTGCTTCAATGCCAGCGTGTTGGGGACGTTTGAGGAAGAATTCCAGTTCCGTGTGGCTGGATCTCCTACGCCTGCAATCCTGACCATCAAGTAAGGACTGTGGGAGCTTGGTGGGCACATCTGTAGCTGTCTCTAGGACATCCCCCACCTACCTCATTTTGGGGTTGAGCAGAGAAAAAAGGTGTTTCCTGAGGTCATAATCTCTGCTCTGATCCTGGTATTGCCTTAGTGTGAGGGTGCCTCCTGGCCTGTGTGGTACCCAGGAGCTGGAATGACTCCTCCCTGCAGGGATCTCCCTCTGCCTTGGGCCATGGCAGGCAGTGGGATGGATCAGCTTTGGGCAGTAGCTGTTCTGGGATGTCCCACCTGAACAGCCAGCAAGGTCCCCAGGGCTTTGGAGGTGGGCCAGCCTGGGTGATTCTGCACCAGCAGCAGTGTTTGTAAAAACTTCCATTAATAATCCATCCCAGATGGGCAGCAGCAGCCTCACCTCACCTCTCACGGCCATGCTGTGGGGCACAAGCCGTGCTCCCAGCTCCTGTGCACAGAGTGCTCTGGTACCTCCTTTCCACAGCGGGGAAAGGGCTGATGTGGGAGACAGGGAACTGTGCAGCAGGAACTGTCCCAAGGACAGGGGTGTCATCCCGTGGGTTGGTGCCACGGCAAGAGACAATCCTGGCCCAGCAAAAGGGAGAAGGGCTGATAATAGGGGACGCAGAGCTCAGTCCTCAGGACCACAGCACATGAGGGCTTGTCCCTGCTAGCCTGAGCCATGTGCTGCTAGGATAATGTAGGGTAAGCAGAAGAGCTGATGCTGGCTGCTCTGGAGCTTTGGAGCTAGGCTGCTGCTGTTGGGAGGCACTGAATCGAGGCAGTAAAGAAATGACAGCAATCTGCAGTCAATTATACCAATGAGATAAGGGAGATGGATAAAAAAGAACAAGAAAGTTATTAGCAAGAGAAAAGTGGTGAGTAGGTCTGCCCATAGTGGAGAAACAATTATGCTGGCTTTGTTTTTGGAGGAAAAGTGCTGCTTTTCTATTTTGGAAATCAAGAGGGAACCTTTTACCATCAAATAATTGATTCTCCTCTGTCCCTCCTCCAGACTGTCATGGAATTTTATTACATAAGCAGCTTTCTCCTTGAGCAAGGGCAGGTGTCTCTGTTGAGAGGTGTAGAGCAGAGCCAGTGGCAGTTCTGTGAAAACAATAGAAGGCACAGTAAAAATCAAGGTCCTTGATTTTTAACCAAAATGCAGAGTGGGCATTGACTGGCATCAACCATGAAATAAACTTGTGAGTGTTGTGCAGCTTCAAGTGCTGATTTTCAGATGGTGACTTTTGGGGTCTGTCTGCTGAGTTCAAGGACACGTGAGGTGGTGTGCTAGATTCAGGACACCCCTGTTTGGTTGTTTAAGCTATTGCTCTTGGCTGTGCCAGCTGGTGCACTGGTGACAAGCTGGTCCTTTCCTCTAGGAGTCATCTATCCACTGTGTAGAACTGTTGCTGCTCTTTTCAGAGGATGTTTGGGGCTCCTCTGGCTTCATGTCTCAAAACTCTCTCTGTAATGATTGTGTGGGTCAAAGTCTCCAGAGAAAGCCCCTCCATGGGAGTAGCGGTTACAGCTAAGAAGTAGCAAAGCAGGGAACCTGTGGCTGGAAAGTACAGAAGTTTCTAGGGACACCTTTATATCTATCACTTTACAGATGGGGAAACTGAGGCACGGAGCCATGTCTGGCTGTGTGTTCAGGGTCCTTCATGGGACCACCAGCAACCCGGGGGCTTTTCCTGCCTGCCCTGTGCCCAAAGCCCCATCACTGGCTGTTGGCTGCTGGCCACTTGGCTTTAGCTGCCTCCTGTCCACATGGGCACTGTGCTGAGCGCATGGCGGTGTGTTGGTTTGAGCCCCTCCGTGCCCTGACGCCAGGTTTTATGCCCCCAAGCCACGACTGCCAGACCTTTGCAATTCCCTTTAACCAAGCCATTTCCTCCTCTGTCTCGCCATCGCAGGGGGTGTGTCACTGGATCAACTTTACACTTCGATGTCGATGAGCTCAGCTTCGGGGACATCTCCTTTGGTGAGTGTTCCCTGGGCTGGGACACAGCGTGGGGCATCTGTGCGTTCCAAAATGGAGCACTTGAACATACAAGCATCCCTCACTCACGTTCTGCCACAGCAGCATCAGGGTGTGAACTCCAGGGCTGCTGGTGCCTCAGGTAGCCTTTTGCCATTGTGAGATCAAACAGAACCAAGGCATAGAAAGTCAGTATTTTCTGGTGTTTCTGTCCTGCTTTAAAAGACAGATGTCTGCCAAGGAAGGTAGGAGTCTTCCTAGAATGGAAAGATGACCCCCTCCCTCCAAATTATTTTACCTTTTAAATTACACAGCTTCCAGGCAAAAAAATATGGGAAAAGGAATGGCAGTTCTTTACTAGAATATATCAGCACAAACAACAACACAATAAACAGAAGTTTCCAGCCCACCAAATAGTGTTTTTCCCCTTTGGTGTAGTTATGATCACAGGCAGGAGGAGCTGTGGGGATCTCGGCACTGCCCAACAGCAGCAGGCAGGAGCGGGGAAGGCAGGCGGGCTGGATCCCAGTGCTGAGCCGCAGCCAGGGCAGTCCTGGGGCCAAGCACACAACCTCCCGCAGCAGCACGCGGCCGCCCTTCGATCCCCGAGCGGGAGGAAGGGAAGCTCCGCTCCCTGCCGAACCTGAGGT
Source organism: Anomalospiza imberbis (assembly GCF_031753505.1). Lineage (NCBI taxonomy): Eukaryota > Metazoa > Chordata > Aves > Passeriformes > Viduidae > Anomalospiza > Anomalospiza imberbis. The sequence continues at coordinate 259,927 of NW_027100491.1, read as the reverse complement.
CAGGTCCGACCTCACAGCCGCCCACGGCATCACGCCACAACTCCCAAAAACCCCGAATGGAAAAGCCCACCCCCGCAGCCAAAACCCCCCACAACCCCTATCCCCCTTCCCAGCCCAAGGGGAAAATTCAGTACAAAGCCTAAACCCATAACAATGAAGTTCACAAACTTTTAAAGAAAACGAATTGCCTTTCCTGAGCTGCTTCTTCCCCACCCTGCATCACCACTGAGACACTTGTTAAGTTGCCTTTTGAATAAATGAAACAAGAAAGGCAACAGGTAGAAATATGGTTCTGAAACAGGAGATTCATCCTACTTAATCCGATTTCATTCCTAAAGTCTCTTCAGCTGAAGGCAGCTGTTGTATCTGCTTCTTTTAAACTATTGATTGTTGTCTGCATGTGGTGACCTCTGTCTCATTTGAGGTTTTGACATCTGTGTTTATCCTTTTTGTGCCTCTCTTGCCTCCCTGCTGAAGTCACTGCTGGAGCTGGCAATGGTCACTGTTGATGGGCACAGAGAAGCTCTGGGCTGTACCTGCAGTTGTTTTTTCTCCCCATCTGTTTCCAATGACTCTTGGTGAGCAGGCCCAGGGAGAATTCTCCTCCCCCCAGAGCTGGCCAGCCCAGCCAGATGTCCTCTGCAGAGCAGGTTGTGGCTGCTGTTCGGCCTCTGCAGGACGTCCCCACCATGCCTGGCTGTATCTCTGGCTTTCCGGTATGGAGAGCAAATCTCAGAGCTCAAGTGGGGTAAACCCTTGCAATCACAGTGAGCAGCATGGCTGTGATGTCCCCATTTGTTGGGTGAGGTGGGACATGGTTCCTAATTGCTAATCTTGAAGCAAGGCTTGGGTTTGCCTCCAGTTGAGTGGGCTCTGAGCTGTCACGTGCTCAGTCTGTTTGGCCCAAACCAAGAGCTGCCTTAAGGTTCCTGCAGAGAGAAATTGCATTAGGGTGCTTTGCATCATGTTCTAGTTCCTGATTCCATCCTCACTTTCTTTTGCTGTAGCTTCTTCTCAATGACAACTCACTGTTTATAGATCTTGAAAATGGTAGGAGTGTTGGCAGCCTTAACAGGGAATTTTACAGCTTGAATTGCCCGAGTAAATGCTCGGTCTGGGTGCACACTCATCACTGAGAAATAACCTGCTGGTTTGGGCCAGGTGAGGAAGCTCCTTGCCATCTGAAGGAGAGACGCTTGCAGTGTTCAGCAGGGCTAGGAGTGGGCATTTTTAAGGCTGCAGTCTGGAATCAGTGTCTAAGGGAACTAAGTGACGATTAATTCCTCATGCAGCTTCTCGGTGAGCTGTAGTTCAGATAATAAAGAGCTAAACTCCAATGACACTTTCATCCTACCAGGATATTCACACCAGGAGTCGTGCCATAATTGGTGCCTAAATGGATATTTGTGTCCTTTCCTAGGCTTTCCCTACACCCAGAGCTGTCGCCTGACTAACACCTGCCCGGTGCCTGTGACGTTCAAGCTCCGCATGTTGGACGAGGGCACGCAGCCTGCTGTGAACAGCTTTGATCAAATACGCAGCGACAGTGACCCATCCTGGAGGGAGGGAATTAATTTTTACGTGAAGCCAAGGGAGTTTACAATGAATCCTAGCCAAGGGACCATCCTCCCCCAGGGACACCAGGATATTGAGGTATGGGAAGAGCCCAGCCACAGACGCTTCAGCACCAGGGCTGAAGCTTCCCTGGAGTGTGGGAGGGCTTTAGCTCTGGTGCCAGCTTTGAGCATCGTGTGAGTGAGAGATCTGCACTGGCGAGAGGCCTCTGCTAGCTGGGTTCCTCGGGACGTTCCTCAAGGAGCACCGTTTTGTTTCCAAAATCATACACTGAGATCACATAGCATATGGTCAAGTACTAAAGCCCTTCTTGTGTTTTAGAGAGAGATTTCTTTGATTGCAAGTGGGCAGAGCAAGGATGAGGACAGAAGGTGGCTGTTAGAGGGATGTCATTGTAAAAAGCAGTTAGCTTTTCTTCTTGGTCTCATTTCTCCTCTCCTGGGGAGCAGAATGATTTGTGTTCACTGCAGGGATCTCCAGTGGAGACAAAAAACTGCAGCCATGAACTGCCCAGCACCTGCTGGGTCACACTTTGCCCCCAGCTTCCTGCTGTAAAGCTGAACTCATTCTCTTCAAGTCAGATTTCCTCTGCATTTATGTCATTGCAGTCAGAGGAAAAATTGGCCCATTAATTTGAATACAGTGGTGTGTAGAGCTTTAGTCTAATGTTTCAATTTGGCTGACCTATGCCCTGATTCCAAGGTGTGTTTAACAAATCTGGTCTTGTCAGAAGGCTTTTGCTACTCTCAGAGACTGTGCTCTACACATGGCCCAGCAGAAGAATTAAGGCAAAATCTGCCCTTTCCTTACCATGATACAAGAACTGGAGGATATCACACGTGGGTAACGGGCTTTTGTAAGGAAGAACTTACTGCTCTTCTCTTCCACAGGTGACCCTGTGTTCCAATACCGTGATGGAATTTTACCGGAAAATGCTGGTGGACCTGGAGGGTATTGGCAAGGGAGTGGCATCACTGACCATCACAGCCAGGTACCAGCCCTTCCCTGGCCTCCCCCAGCCACTGCCTTGCACAGGGTTTGCTGGCTGCAGCTCCCAAGGAGAAGTGCTGTTTAATGACCTCATGTTGTGCCCTGCTGGACATGAGAACAGCAGTGCTTGGACAGCAGCCTGTGGTGAAAAGCACCCCTGCTCACAGCCAAGCACGGTCCTGGGCCTTTTTCTAAAGGGACCAGGAATGATATCATTTATTGGCCTGGTTTTTGGTGCTTGAGCTGGAACAAATTTCCCAAGGGCCTCCTCTCCTTCTTCCTGCAAGAGGTGGAGTTGTGCTGGATTGTGACCACCCTGCATTGGTTTGGGACACACCAAGCAGCCTGCTGGGAGTCAGGGTCTGCTTCTGTTAATGAGGGCATGTGACAGGGGGAAGTGGCTCACAGCAAGAGTGGTGAGGGTAAGATCTTACAAGGGGAAAACAGCCCTTGATGTGGCCGGTCAGCTCTAGTTTTTCTCCTTCCCTCTGCTTCCCATTTTGAGCTTTAACGTTCTCAGACTTAAAGCAAAAGTCGTTCTTGCTGCAGCAGAATTCCATCCTGCTATGCTGCGGTGGGTGTCAGTTTAATGACAAGAGGGATGCAGTTCCCTGGTGCTGTTCCCTGTCCCAGGCAGAGCCATCCAGTCAGTGCCTGGGCTGCCATTTTGTCAAGCAAGTGCAACTGGGGGCAGTCAGTGCATGGACCTGTGGAGTGAAGGACCGAGGGAGCTGTAGGACCTGGGAGGGGGTGATCGCCCACTCTGTAGGGCAGGGGGTGTCTCGTGCCCTCCAAGGCTGGGGCAAACAGCTGAGTTCTCAGGCAGGGCAACAGCACCGTGGGAGAGAAGGGAGTCATTTTTACTGAGACTACGACTAGAGTTGTGTGTTCCTTGAGCCCTAGTGAGCACTGATCCCTGTTGGGAAGGCTCCCCAAGAGCTCATGGGTCACTGGGACTGCTACAGGAGTCCTTGAAATCCTTCTCGCGTAAAGGAGGGGCTGAGGCAGCTGTGGGACAAAGTGCTCTGCCTGGGGCACCTGGCAGCCTCTGGGTGCTGCCTCTCAGGGTTTGCCCCTCCTTGACAAGACATGTTTGAGTGGGAAGGCTTTGAAGGCAATTTATCACTGTAGGGCTGTTAAATGTCCATTTGACAGTGACAAGTGTGTTATGCTCCATTTCACAACCTTTGGGAGTAAACGTTCTCCATTCTCTCAGTATCTCTGATTCTCTTGGGGTCTTCTCTTTGGCCAGGTGTCTCGTTCCTGAGCTGCAAGTGTACCCTAGAATCCTGTTTTACGATGAGTGCCAGCTGAAGGTGCCATACCAGAGGAAGTTCCTTATTGCAAATAACACCGACCTTCCCGGCTGCTATGGGCTTATTCCCCAGGTTTGGCATCGCATCCACTTCCACCTCTCAAATATTATTGAGGAGATTATTAGGGAAAAAAAGGGTTTGGATAAGGCCTTGCTGGTTTCTATTCAGTCTTAAAGATCTGCTGAGAACAGGATCCTACCTGAATGTAAACTTTAGGATGCAGTTTAACTTCCTGAGGAAAGAGTTTATGTTCTAGTCTTCAGGGTGTTTTCTTGTGGGAGATCTTAGAGGGTTGTGAAAAGCTGCTGCATCCACAGACACCAACGCCTGTGCTGGCAGCCTCTTTGCAGGACCCCCTGAGAATGCTAAGCCTACAATTCTTGCATCTTGTTTGTGCCTCTTACCTTTGTCCTGGGGATTTTTAAAAAATGTGTGTAAGCTGCTGTTGCGGTGGATGTTAAGGAGTCTAAAGTTTCTTCAGAGGTCCCGCTGAAGTTGCATTTGATTCTGTCCCTTCCAGAAACGCGAGGAGGACTCTCCTGTGTTCTACTCCAGCCCCAAACCCTGTGGGATTGTCCAGCCTCACAGCGTTGCAGAGATTCCAGTTATAATTGAAGTCCAAACACTGGTCAAGCATCGCACCGACGTTCTTATCGGCGTGTTTGGGGATGAGAGAAACCCACTGGTGAGTGCAAGGGGAGATGTGTACCTTTGTGCAGCTGCTCCTGGCAGGCTGCAAAGCGTACAGGGATTCTTGCGGGGAAAAGAAACACAGGCTGCTGAGGAGAAGGACAGGAGGGATCGGTGGCACAAACAGCTCATGCCTTATAGGTGGTAATCTCAGTGTCTGACACAGAAGGTAGCTCATCTAAGCTGGAATCGAGGATAATTTTAGTTAATTAATCTTTAAAATGATATTAACTGGAAATACTTGTTTTAAAATGTCTTGTCATCTCTCTGAGCACAAAAGAGAATGTCAGAAGACTTCTTTTACAGAAAGCTCAAAAGACTTGAGCTTTCTGTAAAAGAAAGGAGAGCAGGCATCTGAAGAGTAGTTGCAAGGACCTTAACTTATATTAAAACATAAGGAAATGATGGTGTCAAATTCCCTGGACGGCACCAAACACTGAACCTGGGCCATTGTGGCACTGCATGTAAATCAGTCAACAGGACGGACAGGCAGTGCAAGCTGTGCCAGGGAGCCTGAAGTTTGACAAAACAGTTGCTTTCAACTATCAGGCTGCTTACCTTAAAGAGGAGGGTTTCTCCCCACCAGAATAACCAGTTGTTTAACTGTCAACCTGGTCTTAACTAGAGATTTCTTTCAAAGCTTTTACCTTTGGGCCAGTAATATGTGGTTTAAAAGTTTCTTGTACCTTAATCCTTTTTAATTTGGAGGTGAATATGTAATTTTTTTTTCCCCAAAAGTCCAGCATTTCAGCTGGAGAGTGGTAGCTGTCCCTAAAGAAATAACTTGAGCACAGTTGAGCTGTTTAAGCTTTTTTAGCTTTCCCTGTTGTGGTTTGTTTTGTTTTTTAAAAAATCTTTCTTGCCTGCTTCCTGGAACAGAGAACAGAATTATGGAGCTCTGGACGGCTGGCAAAAATCTACCCAAGTCCAAGGCTGATAGAGTTTGGCAAGATCCCAGCGCTACAGCCTACTTCACAAAGCTTTACCCTCTTCAACAACAGTCTCGTCCCTACAGACTTCAGGCTAGAGATCGTAAGTATCTGTGGGGCTGTTTTCCAGGGAAATTGACTGGTCAGTAGCAGCCATGACTTGGTTTTTATATGGAAGATTTCCATATTGCCCTGTGTGAGAGGAGGCAAGATACTCCAATACTCCATCTGAGCGGGACTAGAGGAACCTGGCTCTGGAGTGGTATTAGCTGGGGCACCCCTCAGTGAAATCAGGTGCAGAGATGTTGGAGCAGAAATTAGTCTGGATTGTGTTGACAAGTTCTCCCTTAATTTTATCTTTGGTCTTTAGCAGTGCGTGTCACATTTTTGGAGCTCTGAGATCAAGAGAAACCTGTGGTCCTTTGCTCCCTAGAGAATGTGGATTTCCCTATGGTTTCCCTGTTCCATCTACACTTGCTTTGTGCCAAACTGCTGTTACTAGTAGAGAGCAGGGTGTGAGGTCTGTCCTCAGACTGCTCGTGGGGAGGCAATTTTCACTCCTCCTGGGGGTCAAGCCAGCTGGGCTGTCCACACAAAGATGTGGGGGGGTGGGCACCCCCACAGCCTGTGATCTCTGTGCCGTTGAAGAGAATCTTTGGGGACCAGCTGCAGAGAAAGGCCGTTTAATCCACGGAGGCTGCAAAGGGCAGAAGGAGCTGGGGCTGCTCCCCTGGCAGGGGAAGCAGGGCTGGTGCAGCCAGGAAGGGTTTGCAGGCTGGGCCTGGGTCTGGGTGGGATGTCTGCTGGAAGGGGAGATCTGTGAGGGGCTTGAGGTTTGTTCTTCTTCATGCTGGGTGTGTTGAACTTGTGGAGTTGGATAAAACCTGATATTAAGGACTTGTTTGTGGCTGTGGGTAAAGCATCAGGTCGTGTGGGAGAGTCCAGCCACAGCCTCCTGGGCCAAGCAGGAGGGGTGTGAATTTTCCTCTTGCTGCTATTCCAGCTGTCTGGGGGATAAATGTAACCTCAAAGTGAGGGATTTTTCCAGGACAGCTTTCTCTAACTCCACAATGGAATTCTGCTTTCAGCCTCTGCAGAGAGCAGTGCATCTTGGCTGGGTGGTCGTGGTGTGTAACAGATGGGTTTCACATGCTCGGACCAGGGCCAGACCTGCAGAGCTGTGGCTGTACAGCTGTGCTGGTGCAAGGCCTTTCCTCCCTCCTCGGGGCAGCTTCCAGCTCTCTTGCCCCATCTTGCCCAAGTCTGTGAGAAAACAGATGACAAGAGTTTTTCAGATGAGTGGCCCATGCCCAAAGAGCACATGTTGTCCAGTTTTCTTTCTGCTTCCTGCTTTCCTGCCCTGCTATAAGCATTTAGAGGTGACTTTTCCAAAGCAGAGGGCACTGGGGCACCTCTCTACAGCTGATGATTGGTGGGAAGTGAGGGCTTCAGTCCTTTAGGGGATGTTGAGAAGCACTGATGGCCCCTTGGGAAAGAATAGTTTGGTGCTGTGGTTTTGCACAACTGGTTTTGCAGAGATACTCTTCAGGTTCTCAGCAGTATCCTCCAGCCGTGTGGTATCTGGAGTGGGATTTGAGCGGACCTAGCTTCCTCTGGCCTTGAGCCTTTGTGAGAAGCCAGGAGAGAGAAAGCAGCTTTCCTTGGCCCACACTCCAGAGAAAGACTGGGGAAGGAACAGTCTCCTGAGGATAAGCATCCTTTGGGTTGGGCAAAAGTGGGTTAATTAGGTGAGTCTGTTAAAGGAGGGGAAAATACAGGTTGTATGAGCTCTGCTGTTGCCCGATACTGTATTTTAGGGATTTTAAGCCTTTATGATTTTTATCGTCCCCTCTTTAGCCTTTCCTTTTCTTGTATCCCACAAGAGAGCAGGGTGTACTGTTTCTGTCCCGAATGCATATTATGCTTGTCTTACAGCTTTGCAAACCCCACTGCTATGCCATTGAACCCAGAGAAGGAGTGATCCCCGCTAGGGGTGAGGTGCCTGTGACTGTCACAGCAAGCCTGGATGACACAGAGATTTTTGGTAGCGCTATCCAGCTGTCCATTGGGAACAGCCTTCGCACCGCCTGTGGGCTCGTGGCTTTGGGCACTGGCACCACAATTGTCATAGACAAGCCATTTGCTCCAGAGCTCAACCTGGGATACCAATTCAGGTAGGAGATCTCTCCATTCCCACCTCTCCTCCTGTCTCAACAAGGAGCAGGTTTGCTGTAGTCCTTCAGGCAATGTCTCCTTCAGTGTTCAAAGCCCTGACTCCTTCCCTGAAGGCAGAGAGATTCCTTTAGAAACATGTGATGGCCAGTTGATAGTTGTTAGGCATCCTCAAAAGCCACTGACAGGGAAACAAGTAGCTAAATTGCCATTGAATTGTCTTTAGTTCTAATGTCTTGATCATTACTTGATCAAGTGAAGACATAAATGTCTGTCAGCAGGACAGTAAGTAATGATCAAGTGATGATGGCAGGCTCCCCCAGAACAAAAGGTTCCCAAAAGGGTGCCCTGGTGAAGTGGTCCCTCCATGTGGTTGAGGGACCAAGGGAAGATGGCATCACACCCTTCCCTTCCAAAATGGCAAGCAGGGGCCCCGGGAACAAAGAGACAGGAGGGTGACAATCCCTACCGGGAAGGCAGGAGCCCACAGAGCAGTTCCAGAGGCAGATGGAAACTCTCTGTTTGTGCGGGGTCTGCACTGCCACTGTCACTGCTTCCTCATGCTGCTCGTGGGCTCTGCTGCTGCCCTGCTCTGCCCAGGATCTCGCTCGATATTTTGCTGCCAGCAGAGTTTGCAAAGTTCACTTCCAAACAGTTTCTAATTCCAAAATGAAATTTCTACAAATGGCTACCAATGCAAAACCAAGGCTGCTATGAACAAGAGAGGCCCTGCTGCCCTGGTTTCCTCTCCAGGAGCAGGCAGACAATTTTTACCAGCTTGCTGGGATCATCCAGAAACTGCCTCCAAGCCGGCTTTGCGAAATGCCTGCAATCATATCCCCACACACAAGGTCACCAAGTGCAGGATCTCAAAGATTGAGTTGCAGTTTCACAGATTAATACAAAATACAGTAACAGTATGAATCACCCCAGAACAAACATTTTGGAGGAAAACACCAGGTCCTGTTAGCCTCGCCTGGAAAATGCTACATTACCATTATAAACATATTTCCCTTTGCAATAATGACATCAGAAGGGCAGCTCATCAGACACTGTTTCTGGTCCACATTAAGAGCTGGAAATTAAGACAGTCTCCAAGCAATTAACATGTCAGGTTGCTCACTGGGAGCAATCTGATGACCAGGGAAATAGCTATTCCCATATTATTTTCCATCCTGCCTTCTATTCTAGCCTCCTTCCCTGTATTCATCGGTTCAAAGTAACAAACGGGGGCCACCATTTCCATCGGCTCTTTTGGAGCGTGGGATGCTGCAGCCCACCTGAGGAGGAGGGCCAGGGCATCTCAGCCCTCAGTAGCCCTAAAGATGATTCCCAAAGCCCCAAACGTGCCACCCCCGTGTTTGGGCTGGAGCCACTGTCGAAGGACCTGCAGCCAGGCGAGTCTGTGGACATAGTGCTGCGAGGCTTCTCCCGCATCGCGCAGGTGAGGTGCCCACCAGGGGCTGAGCCTGGGGAACCATCAGATCCCCTCCCCTGGGCTTGTTCCACAGTCCCTTGACATTTGCTTGGGGAAATGAGCAGAGGCCTTCAATAAACTGGTTTAAGACCACACGTTTCTGTGGCAGCACCAATTGCTTTCCTTGCTGGCCACCATCAGACCAGCTAAGACTTTATTGTGATTCCACAGCTACCAAAACCCAGTGCTGATCCCAAAGTAGGGGTGGAAGGAAATATTGACTTTTTGGGGCAAACACTGTTGCATGCTTAGTCAGCAAAGAAGGGCAGAGAAATAAGTTACACTTAGACTAGGAGCCCAAAAAGAAAGAGAATTAAACAAGTGCCAAGTGTTTTATCTGGGGTAAGCATGGAGTAAAACAAAAGCCATGTGAAGGGAGGGAGTTTCTCACAAGTGTCTTTTGTGGTTATTGGGGTGCAGTGATGCAGACAATTGAGCACAGAATAAATAAGCTGCATCACAGGAAGAAAAGGGGGCAGTGACCGTAACTCTGTGGCAGGAATGAGGCCAGTGGTGGGTGCTGAGCCAATGCAGGGCATTTGCTGGATGCCCTGCCACCACCCACTGGTGACAAGTGATTCTTGCATGCAGGAGGTGCAGGATTATGTGTTGTGTGAAGCTGTCATTGGGACAAGTAGAATGACACAGAAGATAATAGAAACAACCATTACCTGCAAGTTTATTCACCCCTCTATAGAAGCATCAGCCAGACAATTCTCTTTCTATGTGGACAAGGTAAGTCTCTGGATTGCATCCTGGCATTTAACAGCATGGCTGAGGGGGCTGTGTGCTTGTGTTAAAGCCCCTCTTTACCCTTCCTGATGCACTCTGTAAAGTGAGAGAAGATGCTTTTAGAGATGAGACTGGTATTTGACTTCCCCAAAGTAAAACTGCAGTTACAGCTGCACTGCCAAGGGGGATCGTGGCACTTCCAGAGAAATGCCAGTTTCTCTGCTCACTGTAAAGGGAGGCTTTTGAGGATCCTCCAAAGCACAGTGATGTCTGTACAATGATGCTGTATGGAAGCTGGGAAAAATGGAGATTCCTGTGAATTCCTCAGGCTGACAAGGAAAAACCCATCATCTCCTGTGTCTCTTTGCCTTCTCTGCTGTTGGCATGGATGCTTTATGGTATAGCCATATGATACAGCTCTGTGCATTTCCTAAGCCTCACCTGCTTCAAAGGACCCCCAGACATCCTGCAGCTGCAGTGATGATAACACTGAGGCAGAGCAGGTGCCCTTTAGTCTCTGGATCCCAACTCCAGCATCATCCTTCCCTCTCCTGCAAGTTGTCTGAAAAAGAGAAGACATTTTATCCTTTGGTTTCTGTAGTTTCGGGCCTCTCCTCTGGTTCCCAGGCTTCCACTGAAGTACAGAATCCCCCCTGGAACAGGCATTTCAGATGTAATTAGAAGCTCTTCCGCTGTCTCTGGTTCTACCTGGGTTCTGCTCGATGTCACTCACACAAACTGATTTATGGCATATTATGGCACAGCACCTGTTTGATGTCAGTGCATCCAGAAGTAGTTTCCCAAATCTCTGGTTTCTCTAAAACCGTGCAGGAAGCCCAGCACAATGCATAGACAGGAAGGAAGAGCTTAGGCTTTTATGAGGCTGCTAGAGCCAATAAGGTTGTGAGAAATGACTGTATGCCAGTGAAGACCATCTAGTGCTGTTCTGCCCAATAGAAGGACAAAACTGGAGACAAATGGTCTGGATTCACTTTCTGCTTTAGATCTTGTTCAAGCAGCCACCTCCTCTCAGGGGCCTATTCCCTCATCTGTACGTGGGAGTGTTTCCCTGTCCCCCAGAGGATGCTGTGGTTTCTAAACATGAGAAGCATCTGCTATAAAGAAAAACCTCCTGAAAGGGTAGAAACAAATAGAAAGGGTAAATAGAGGTGTATGCACTTCTGGGGCTGAAAAATGTGAGTTGCAGCAGAAGCAGAAGGAGCTCTATAGCTAGTTGAGGCTGTTTTCCTTCTCTCCTGTTTCTATAGAAACCCAGTGATGTCCTGACGCTGCAGTACCAGCCTTTGGCTTTAAAAAACACCTGCCTGCTGCCACTGGACCTTATGCTGGACTTGGAGCAGCCATTTCTGGTCTGTGATGAGGACCAGAAGCCCCTCCCAGATGGCCAGGTGAGCAGCCCTGGACTCCTGCAGTGGGGTCTGAAGAGGAGGGATGTGGTGTTGCCTTTCTGTTGGGAGCTCCTTGAGTCAAGAAGTTTATTCTGTAGCATCAGCAGTGGGCTGGCCTGAGCTGCATCAGCAGAGCTGCTGAAGGAATCAAAATCTTATCTGAATTGAGAAGATCCATCCCGGCTTTAAGGCACAGGGAGAAGGGAGCAGGCAACTGGGTCTGGGCAAGCCATGCAGTAAAGGTTTCTCCTGGAAAGCATTCCAGCTCTCCAGAAGCCACCCCCTTCTATTGGGGCTGAGCACAGAAATGGCCTGAGGGAATCCTGGACTAGACTGTGGTGCCTGCAGTCAGACCCCTGCTGTAAAGAAATGAACTGAGAAGCCCGTGGTGGGGTCACTTTGAACATTTACTGGTTTTGCTGTCAGACCTTGGGACATCATCTCACAGGTGAATAATTACTGCTCATCTCCTTGCAGCCTGTGACAGTGGATGTAGGGGAGACCTGTCATCTCTACATCGCATTTGATCCAGCCTATGAACTGGATTTTAAGAGCTGGAAAACAGAGAAGGTTCTGAAGATAGGCATGGTCAGGGGCCATCCTTATGTGGAGCGTATCACCCTTCGGGGAGAAGTCCACTTCCCAAATCTCCAAATCCAGCCCAGCACCCTGGACTTTGGCTGCATTGTGGCTGGCACTGAAGAAGTGCGTTCTCTGGAGATCACCAACTGCAGCCCACTTCCCGTCGAGTACCGCTGGTCATTCCATTCGGACAACCAGGTGAAAAAGTTGAGGTATGTGCACCTTTGTCCTCTCCCTGAAGCTCTTCTTGCTGGTGTCCTGTTTGTACTTGGCAAAGAACAAAGCTGTTTGCCTAGGATCTGATAGACTGCTTCTGACTTTTTCTTGTGCAAATAACTCTGACCAGCCGTGGTCAGGCTGGATGCTCAGGGAATAGGTTTTCCACCAATTTGGTGCTGCGTAGCCCCCATAGTGGTTTCCCCTGGGAAGGAAAGTTGGGGTGAAAACTGCTTTCTCAGACCTCTGTGGCCTGAGGCAATGTCCACCTTGATGAAGGGCTCCTAGTCCCAGCTCCCACAGTGCTGCTGGAGGCCCTTCTGGCCCCTCTGCTTTGGGATGGGTCCTCTCTGCAGGAGCTGCTCTCTGCTCCTTGCCTTCCTCCCTTGCATTGTGCTGGAGGATGCCCAGAAAGTCCCAACACCAGGGAAAGAGTTACTTAGTGCCTGGGCTGATGCTGAACATCTTGTTACCTTCCCTTTCCTTCTTTTCTGAGACAACTCCTTTACTGCCAGGATGATTTCCTTCCCAGGGGTCAGCTTTCAGTGATTCTTCACTCCCTTTTTTTGTGACACTTGTTACTCATTTTGACTTTTCCACTCTGCAACATGTCCCTTATGGGTTCTGTACTGCTTGGCAGCAGGATTTGTTCATCACATCATCTCCTATCCCTGCCTCCCAGAGAGTTTCTACTTTAGGGTGAAAAATGTCATTGTCTGGGCACCATGGTCCTGGGAAGTTGCCTCAAACCATTCATTAAAACTAAAGACAGTGGAATAGATGATTAGGGGTCTCTTGGGGGTTATGATGAGAGAGCCCCTCATCCAGAAATGAAACCCAGCCTTAGGTAACAAGCTACAAAGCTAAAGGCAGTGATTCTTTGGGGAGCAGGTCATTACAGGCCCGGAATGCTTGTCTGGGAATGGAGCACCCAGGTCGTGTTTGGCTGTGTGGGGAGCACTTGCAGCTCAGCAGGGTGACAGGCAGGCACGGCTCAACTGTGTCCCTCACGTGGCATTAGAAACACAAGCAGAGTTACCCTGAGCACCTGCTTCAATTTAAAATGGGGAATGTGACCTGAGTCACCTGGAAGTGTTGGAAAATATCAACCAACCCCCCCCAACACTGCCAGGGAAACATTCCTGATAAATACCTGGTGGAGCTGCAGAGTTTCTGGCGTTGGGCATTGGCGGGGGGCTGTGCTGGTTCGTCAGTGGCCGGGTCTGCCCCTCGGTGTCTCAAATCTCACCTTTTTGCTTTCCTTCTCTGTCTTTCCTCTCCCACTGTGCTTTTTGCATCCCCACAAGGTGTTAATCCCTGTCCTCTGTAGTTCCTCAATGCAAGCAGTTGCAGCTGCATTCACTACTGCTACCTCAGTGTCATCCCTGGGCTGCCTTTAGGATGGACCTGCTCCAGCATGGATTGGGAAGGGCTGGATCAAACCATTTCTCAGTTCAGTGTGCCAGCACCCACCCAGGGCTGCATCCTGAGCAGGAGCTGTTCGTGCAGGTGTCCCTCCCTTCTTCCCACTGCGGTCCCTGTTCATAGTTATGCTGTTTTTCAGATATGAGCTTTACCCACCTAAATTCAAACCCCAACCACCAAAGGAGAAGAGAACCTGTTTGGATTGCCCGGCATCTCGATGGAGACACTTCAAGATTAAAAAGGAGGAGGCAGTCACAGCCCTGAAAGAAGTGCAGGATTTTACTCAATCTTTAGGAGCAGAGGTAGATTTTCTTGTACACCTAGTGCTTGTGTTGCCTCCCCAGCCTGCCACCAACAAGTCACACTCGTGCTGACCTCTCCTTTTGCTGCCCTGCTGTCCTGTGCTCTGAGAGTTGGCCGGGCAGCAGGGCCAGTGGCTGGACAATGAGGTGTGTGAGAGGGAGAAATAGGAGAGTTTTCCTTGGAGAAGCTTGGTCAGATCCTACAGGCCTCCACTGAGTGTGGGATTGTTTTGCCTTGTTTCCTTCACAATGTAAGATGAGGCTTTTATCTGCAGCGTGATGGTAAGACCTCCAGCTTCCTTCCCATAGCAAGCTGTGATGAGTGCTGATCTCCATGTACCCTTTTCCCAACCCAGCCAGACTACCTGTTTCCAAGTCTCTGCTTTCACCCAAGAGCTGGTATTGCACTGGTGGCCCTGAAGCTGTCTTACAAACTGAGACTTTGCAAAGTGGCTGTCTCTTCCTCCTAGCATAGAAAATGGCTTGTTTTTCAGGTGCCACCACAAACTCCTGAAAACCCTCAACTCGCACTAGGCTTGGAGGGATTCAGGAGCTCCGTGGATGTACCTCACACTCCCCTTGAAACAGAGAAGGTAAGAGGGAATCTGTCTCACTTGCCCATTGTCAGTGTGGCAAGCAGGGCTGTAGCTCCCAGTCCCACTGGTGGCCCTCAGCACTGCCCACAGAGGGGCCTCACGTCCCTCCAGGCCCATCACAAAGTGCTGCTGAAGCAACTGGTTCTTGGAAGGGCCGTGCAGGACATGTTGTAGGGCTGCCCAAGGATGCTGTGCAGCACCTGTGGAGGGCATTGCTCCCCCTTGACCTAATCTCATAGGAAATTTTTGCAGAAGCTTTTGCTGAGGCACCTTGAGAAAGCAGCATTTAAATCAGAGAGAGAGGGGAAAAGCCTCAGGAGTCAGATGAGCTGGGCTGGAGTCCTTCCCTGAGCTCCAAGAGCTCTCATTCTGAGTCTTCTCCTTTTCTAAAAGCAGTTAAGAAATGCTTTTTAAAGGGAAGAGAGAATTTCTACTGCCAGGAGACATCCCAGTTCACTGTAATGTAATGTATTAATTAATGCATTGATCTCTGAGTATGGGAGAAGATTTTCCCTATGGTCCCTCCATTGGTCAGTGGCACAGATGCAGGATCAGATTAGGGTGATTGTGGCCATGTTTGTGCAGCGGCTACAGCTGCACTTTGTTCCAAGATGCTCTTCTGCATCCATTTCCATGCTCAACACCTCGATCTCTCCTGTCCTCCTCCAGGCTTTCAGTATTGTGCCAGTGTCAGGTGTGCTGCAGCCAGGAGAGAGCCAGCAGGTCTCCTTCACCTTCTTTGGCCACCTCAACACCATCACCAGCGTGAGAGCACTGTGCCACGTGGAGGGAGGCCCCACCTATGAGGTGGTGGTGACCGGGGAGGCCTCACGTGTCAGCTACTCCCTGAGCCTCCGGGAGATCAACTGTGGCTCTCAGGTACCACACATGTCCCCTGGCACAGCTCCTTGCCTTGGGACCACGGCCAGCAGTTTCCTGCCCACCTCGGTCCAGGGCTCCCTCCCCTTCCCAGCCCCTTTGTTGGCCCTGGGGCTTGGAAGTCCAACCTTTGAAAGACACATCTGACATCCAAGCTGGTTTACAATGGCCATCTCCAACCCTCTCCAAAATGCTGGGAGTGCCTCTTTTTCAGGGTACCTAACAGTGCCTCCTGGGGCAGGCAGGGTCCCAGTGGGGGTGCTCTGAGGGGTGTGTCCATGAGACATCCCTCTGCTGATCCTCTCCTAAAGCCTGACCTCCAAGGAGATGCTCTTGTCAAAAGCTCTTGCTTAATCCACACAACAATCAAGGGAAGAAGTTAGGCTTCCAGTCACTATATTTAGAGAGACTGTCCCAGAATAATCCCCAGTTCACTCTTTTCCAGTTGAAAGCCCACAGATATTTCCAGCTGCTGGCCCTGTGTGTGTTGCCCTGTGGGACTCCCTTGTTGCATGTATGTTGCTTGCCAATACTTGCATGCAGGTGCCTTTTCTCCTGGAATGCCTCAGTGCTGTCTCTGTTTCTCCTGGCTCTTGGTGACCCCTCAGAGTGCAGAGGGCCTGTGTCCCCTGGTTCATTTATTGTTGACCCTCACATGGTTGTTACCACACCTCTGTGTGCTGCCAGAGCTCCCTGGTCCTGTGCAGGTGCCCTGTGCCTGGGGGTTCCCCAGGTTCCCAAGTGCCCCCATCTCCTCCCTGCTCCCTGCTCCCTTCTCCCATCATGTGTCTGCTTCCAAGCCCAGGAGAGAGGAAGGAGATTCCCAGCAGCAGGCCTGGGTCTGTAACTTCCCACTCCTGTCTCTTCTCTCCAGATGTTTAATGAAATTGGTCACAGCACAGTCACCCTGGAGAACACTGGCAGGATTGAATTCAACTGGGTGCTAAACCCTAGCACTGCAGACCAGCATCTGCCTGGTGTGTTTCTGGTCAAGCCCACAGCTGTAAGTAGCACAAATGACTGACCCTAGCCCTGTGCCAGGTGGCCCAGGAGTGTTAAAGGGAAGAAAGAGGGGGTGGGGCAGAAAGGGGGAAAAAAGTCAGAGGGGAAAACCACAAACCCAGCCATGAGAGAGACAGGGCTGTAAGCAATTTCTGCTGGGGGCAGAGAAGGTCAAACAAGGGCTCTCCTGATAGACTCCCCCATGGCCGTGACTGGTGGGTGGCTCTGCTGTCACAGGGCAGTCACTGGTGGGAGGCACAAGTGTGTTGGTCACTGGTCTCACTGTAAGGGTTGTAGAGGAGAATTCTATTTGATAGATTTCTCAGATGAAAAGAAGGCACAAATGCAGCAAGTGTTATATCTGAAAACTATTTATTGATAAAGAAAAAAGGGTACGGTCCCAACCAGAAGGGGATAGAAAAGAGCAGAGAGAGAAAATGAGAAATGGAAAGAGGGGCAGAGCGTTACTGCTAGAATGCTGGTCCGCTCTGTCGGGTCCTGCTCAGCAGCTGGTGGAGCAAGTGTGCTGCCAGCCGCACCGAGCGTGCGGTGCAGGGGCACCATCCGCAGCGGCAGCGGCGCGGCTGTCCCGCGGGCCGGGCTCCATCCGCCGGCAGCGGCACGGCTGTCCCGCGGGCCGGGCTCCATCCGCCGGCAACGGGGCCAGCTGTCCCGTGGGCTGCACCGGGGCAGGCGCGATCCGCAGTGGCAGCGCTGCAGCTGTCCTGCGGGCTGCGGCCACCGGGTTCAGCAGCTGCGGCTTGTCATGGTTGGGGCGTGGCGGCTGTTCCCTTGGGGAAGCAGCGGAGCACTGGGTTGCCGAGCGGGAAGCGGCGACAGCAGCATAGACAGACAGGGAAGAAGTGGCTTTGCAGGGAGCTGGATCCTCCAGGTGACACGTGGAGGGAGACTCTAAAACTCAAAGACAAAATGAGTTTTAAAGTAGGTATGCTTTTATTCGGCTGGACCCATGGGGATATCTCCACAAAGACATGCGTACCCCTTGTACACACACATTTTTTTTTATCCCCTAGAATGGTACATATGTATCAAGTTTCACTATAGATCATTTCCTGGCTCCCCTCCCCCTCCACTTCGTATGCTAATCATCTTATCAGTCCTTTGTGCCTACACAGTTGTCTCTGGTGGTCGTCTCTGGGGTTGTAGGGGATGAAGTAAAGTTGTCTTCCTCAGGGTTGACTTTCTGACCTTGATGCCCTGCGCATGCTTACTGATCTTTTGGCTGCTGTCCAAGCCAGGAGTCCAGATTTATCTGGTTTCAGGGGCCCAAGGAGCCTCGTTATCTCAGTATCCTTGCATACTGTATCCTATTCTTGATAAACATCCTACCCCTTATCAAGCATCCTTGCATTCTTTCTTGCTGTTTTGCACCTAGTCCTTTCCTTTCTCACGTGACTAAGTATGCAGCAAATATTAGGCAATGTCCATAATGTATGTGCCTGCTCTTAATCAATACCTTCTAATTTCTGTGATTAATATATATATATCCTCTAGTTTCTGACCCCATGTTTCACAGGTGCTCCCAGCCCAACAAAAAACCAAAAATGGCAGGGAAAAACTGGCAATGTTAACTGCTTGTATATGCTAAGATTCCTCCCATAACTCTTAGGAAGACTATTGGTCACACGGGCAAAATTTTTAGAAGATTGGTCACATGGGCAAAATTTTCCTGGGCTTTGGGGTCTGCCTGCCTCCAAGGGGGAGGTCTCTTGCAGCCCCCCAGACACGGAGCCTGCCTGCATTGTCTCCCAGCAATCTCCTTTACATGTCTACAGGCCCTATAGTAATTTTTCACCCCATGTCAGAAAGTGTTTTTATAATGTATGTTGTGGCATAACTAAAAATTTAATTGGTTGCTCACAGTCACTCTGGGGACCCCGACGGCTGAGATCTCAGGCTGTGCTGGCACTGGAGCATTTCTGAGGGTCACCTTACCCCGCCTGTGTGATCACATATCCCTTACGTAGGAGAAACACGGACAAAAAATCACAACCCCACAATTCCTATAAAGATTTGTAGGGACGGTGTGTATATTACAGCGCTGGACGCATGTGGGGATCGTTCCCCTTCAAAGGACATGCATGCCCTTGAGAACTCCTGATCCCTTTTTATTCTTCTTCACTAGTTTACATGTGCATAGAATTTCATAATAGGTTCATGCATATTCATTCTGCTGATTTTGCGTTACAGCTAGTTACATATGTAGCTAGTTTTTTATCAGAAAGTACAGAAAGAACTCCTGGGTCACTCTGCCCTGTCTGTTTCAAGGTTCCAGGAGCTTCTCTTATCTCTTCAGCTTAGAAATTCGCATTCTTTCTCTTCAGCTGGGGCAGTTTAACTAGTGCTGCAGAGTTACCAGACTAAACAGCATATTGTACTTATGCTAGCAAGCTCAAAGCAACACATTTCACCTAAATCCAAATGGATTTATACCCTGTTAAATTTTCACTCTGTTTCATTGGCTTGCTGGTCCCTGCCTCCTCCAGCTTTGTTGCTGTGCAGCGGCTTTGTGGGGCAGGGAGGGGGCCAGGGAGCAGCAGGGCTGGAAGAGCAGGGAGAAAAATTAGCAGCATCCCACTGCAGTCCAAGCTTCTCAGTCCTGCCTGGATGTCTTAGAGCTGAAGCAGCACTCCTGCCTTCGTCCCTCCTTGCAGTGGGAAGAGGAAGCTAATTGGCTTTCCCATTTCTTCATGCCTGTCTCCTACAAGGGACGAGAGGAGCTGCTGGCCCTTCTTAGTGCGGGGACTTCCCTTCCCCAGTGGCAGCAGAAGAGCCTTTTTATGATGAGGCGGGCTCTTGCTGGCAGAGGGCAAAGCCAGAGCAGCAGAGCTGTGCTCACATCAGGCTGTGCTGGGGCACCAGCCTTACGAGCCCTGGGGACGACACACGGCACCCTGGGGTCAGAGGCTCGACTTTTTGGGCACAAGGAAGGTGGAAGGTGACACAGTGCTGGTCTCAACCCTGCAGCACTGCATCGCCTTCTCCACAGCACTGGGCCAAGGAGTGGGCTGAATCCCAAAAGTTTAATATCCAGGGTTCAGCTTAGCTGGGGAGAAGGCTCTTCAGCATAGGTGTGTAATCCAGCACGAGGGGGAGGTAAGAATGAGGGACAGGTCTTCTGTATGGGTTGCAGAGAGCTTTAGTCTCAGGAGGGTCCAGGGACAGAAGACAAAATCTCAAGCTGTGCAGGAGCTTATATATGGGGGAGGTTCAAGGGGAGGGTACAGACCTTCAACCAATTGGGGGAAAGCTGGGGAGAAACACAAGATGGGGTTTACAACCTTCTAACCAATAGGGAGAACTGGGGGGAGGGGAACAGATCCAACAAACCACTGGGGCTTCGAAGGATACAGAAATGACAGGGAAGTCTCTGGAAAAAGGGATAGGCATGAGGAGGGATTAACAGGTGTGGGGAGGAGGAACGTTGAACATTCTGGGAAAAGAAGCTGGTTCGGGATAAGATGGACAGGGGAGGTGGAAGGATACAGCTTAAGGATAAACCAGCTGTATAGGGGGGGAAACAGAACAAACCATTTGGAATAATAATATATACTAAAACATACTGCAATAAGAAGGCATGAGAAACAAAGGCCACTCTTCAGTTAAAATTTAAAGAAAATGTAATAAGAGACAATAGGGGACAAAGTCAACAAAGCAGAAGTAACAGTGCTTGCTGCCTCGCTTGGGTGCTTAGCCACAGCCAGAGGCACACACCAGTCAACACAGCAAGACCCCTTATATACCCTGGGTATTGCATCAGCCTAATACATATTTATAAATGCTTATACATATTGAAATATTTTAACATAGTTCCTCCTCTGTCCCAGCTTTTTGGAGCATGTGCAGTTGTCCTAGTGATGGTCATTTGTTACTCTTCGACACATTCAACAGGTTTCCATTCCTTCATTGGTTAAATGTTAATATTACAAGAACTCTTCACCAACATTGGTATCACAACACAATGTTCTCATTAAAAGAACTCTAAACTTTAGCAAAACTTCTTTTACAAAAGTCAACGTTATAGAACATATAGTATTTAACAATTGTGAAAGCCAATACTGCAATATATTTATCACGAAGGCGATGTGGTCCGATGGCTTCTTCTAGATGCGAACCTGTCTGTCCCCTGAGCCATCCCCCATCAAACACTGATGCATTGCCTCCCTCTTCTCCTGTCCCTGCAGGGCTCCATTGCACCTGGCGAGAAACAAGTGCTGAAATTCTCTTACATGCCGGGATTACCAGGAGCCTTCAGCAGGACTTACCAGCTTAAAGTGGGTGACCTGGACCTGGAAAATATCCTCCTGAAAGGAGAAGCATCCTGTCCCATGATCACTGTGAACCTGCCCTGGAACGCCAAAGGTGGGCACTGCCTGTCTGCCCCCAGGAAGGGCCCCTCTGGTTTTGTTCCCTATCATATGCCCATAGGGCAGTTCATGCTCACCTCCACCAAGCCTGGAGGGTTGCGGGACTCCCAGACCAAGTCAAGCCCCCTGGTTGCTTCATGAGTCTTGAGCAGAGGATCCCATGTGGGCTTTGTCCCAGGAACCATCCTGCAGAGCTTGCCAGCACATCTGGCAGGGTCCTGAAGGATGATGGCTAGAGTGAAAGGCTTGGGAAAGCTCTAAGAGAGGCTGGCAGGGCTTCAGGCAGGGTTGGATTTGTGTGACATTGCAGGGGATGAGATTCAGAGAGGAACAGCAGCATCCACTTTCCAGAGGGGGCTTGAGGGATTTCTTTCTGGAAGAAACCAGTTTTGGGAGGCGGGGACTTCCCAGCTGAAATAGGACTGGCACTTTGCTCACACTTCTCTTTGGGGATGTTTTCTTCTTTCAGGAAATGAAAAATATGAGAAACCTCCGAAACAGCTCATAAAACGTCGGCAACTCTACAATGAGAGGAATAAATCAGTTGTTCGGAAGAAGACTCAGAGCCTGAAGACCAAGACCTTGAAGTCTCAGACCCCGACGACTCAGACCTTGAAGACTCTGATTCCGAAGACTCAGAACCTGAAGCCCTGTGTGCTTGGCTCTGGCATTGTAGTAAGAACAGCTGCAGCCCCGTTTGGCACATGCCACCCTCCCCATGTCACCTGAGCCCCTTGCAGCCCACAGCACCTCCCCGGTGCCCTGATGGCACCTGGGACCTCCCTGCCCACCTACAACCTTGTGTCGCCTCAGCATTGCCCCTAGGGCTGCCACTCTGGTCATGGTCTCTTCTGGGGCTGCACCAGCTTCCTGGCTACCCCAGGGAGAGGTCCTGAAGGCCATGCTCAAAGGTTGGAGTTGATGGTGCTTTGAAGGAGATGCAGGTCATTGCTGGGGAGTTTGTTGGTCCCAACCCAAGCCCTGCCAGAGTTACAGACCTCATCAGCAGCTGCCTGATTGTGCCCTGGGGCTGTGCTGGTGGTGCTCATCTCCAAGAGGCACCAGCTTGGTCCTGGTTCCCTTTCAAAACAGCTTTTGTCCAAGCTGCCTTGGTACTGGCTGGAGGCAGGCAAGTTTCTGGAGCTCTGGAAGATTCCTGGTTGGTCTGTCTGCCTGGCCAGATCAGCTTTGCTAACAGTGTCTGGGCAGGCAAAGGTGCTGGAGTTACTTCCCTGGAGATGAGGTCCTACCTAAGAGAGCAGGAGGTGTCACAGACACTGAGCAGTCGGACAGGAGGACCCCACACCCTCTCTCAACGAGAGCAGGGTGGGATCCTTTCTCAGGTGCAAGCTGGGCCTTGGGAAGGACCTTTGCTAAGCAGCCACTCTCTTCCCTTTCCTCAGCCAAGCCCTCAGCTGCAGGTGAACACGGTGAGGATGCTGATAGAGAAGGCTTCTCAGGAGCTGCAGCAAAAGCTCACATGCCATCCCCCAAAGAGCATGTTCCCTGATGAGGAGCTGTGCCAGAGTCTTGTCAAGTGAGTAGGGACTCCCATCCCCATCTCCAGGTGCCCCGTGGGGAACACCCAGCCATGTCCCCTTCTCCTGAGAGCTCCTTGTGTCTGCAGAGCTGGGAATAGCCTGGACTCAAGAAAGGGTCTGGTCCCAGTGGCTGTGACACGCTACATGGGAGCAGCAGAGTGTCCTCCCTTCCCCAGCACCACGCTGAAGCTTTGGACTGCTCAGCTCCCCACAGGTGTGGGGTTCTGTCCTTAGAGCTGGGGGACCCAGTGCAGACCTTCAAGCCCTTCCAGACAGCATAAATTCTGTCCCTGCTGACTAGCTCTGAAAGAGACAGCTCCTTGCTGATGTCTTGGTTCCAACTAACAGAGTACACTAAACAAAAGCAGAAGGGAACTGCACACGTCAGCAAACCCTCTAAAACCCAAAATCAGATGGTTTGAATCCTGGTGGGGTGGCAGGGCTTATCTAGGTAACTTGGTCCATCTCTTTGCACCATCATGATGCAGCACAAACATGGGAGGCTTCAATTCAGGAAGAAGATGCTCTGCAGAACAGATCATGTGATCTGGTTGCAGAGCAATGAAGATTTCCTGTGCAGGCAAATCTTGTTCCTAGGCCCCAAAGCAATTTCAGGCTCAGGCTGTACACCAGACTAAGCAGTTTCATTGAGACCAGTGGAAGCCCAGTGGACTCGCCTATACTGGCTTTTCATGGCAGAGCAGCTGTGGCCAGTGTCCATTTTAAACTAATTTTATTTTCAGGTACCATTAGTAGGTGATAAAACCTAGGACCTGCACTCCTCCTTACTTCCCAAAGTCATTGCCAGGTGGTCAGGCCATGGGTTTCATGGGTTTGAGCTAAGTTTTTGCAGCAGTGAATAAAGAAACAGCCACTGTATTTGTATCCTCCATCCACTTGGATGTGTAGCCAGGCTGTGGTTTAAGGACTGTCCTTACTCCTCCTTGCAGAGTTGAGCCGCCCGAGTATGTCCTGGACATGGGCGCTGTCCATAAAGGTTACACTGAGAGAAGAACTCTGGAGATCACCAACCCTGAGCAGATCCCAGTGTCCTTCCAGGTTGATCTGTCTGTCCTGCAGGACACAGGTAAGCATGCTAGAGACACTTCCTGCGGGCTTGAAGGAGGTGTCTCAGACAGATTAACTTAAGCCACTGAACTTGGGGAGGTTTCTGAGCTTTTTCTTCTCAGTGCCCCTGCTGGGAGCTTTAGAGGCTCCATTTGGCCGGCCATGCCCAGGGACCTGGCCTGCCTGTGGCTGCCCTGATGCTTCTGTGCAGAGGCCAGATGGGCTCATCACCCTGGTCACCTCTCAGCATCTTCTGCCCTTGGCTCCCGTGAGCATCAAGTTTCTATGAGCACTCCGTGGGCTTGTTTTGGCAACCAGTGGGGTCTGCTGTGTTTTGGAAGTGCTTTGTTTGGAGTTCACACTGTCACAGCTCCTGTATTCAGCCTTTATTGAGGAAACAGCCTGTGAGATCCTCTGGTGGATCAAAAGAGGCTTCCAAAAGAGGCCTTGAGGCAAGGCTGCACTTCCATCACACAGTGGCTCACTGTGTCTGAGGGGTGTTCAGGTGCACTCTTAAGTTTTTGTCCAGGTCCCAGCATGGCATGGGGTTTTTCCCCAGACCTCTCGGCCAGGACACCTGTAAGGCCTTAACATGCTTATGACACATTTTGTGTTTCTCATGCATCTCAGCTGCTTTATTTTCACCTCTTCAAGGTTTCAGCATGGAGCAGGTGCAGGACCTGCCCCACAGCTACACCAAGACGTTTGATGTGCGCTTTGAAAGTGCCCAGCAGCCACGGGGTGATGTGGATGTGCTGCTGCCCTTAAAGGTACCACAGCTCTTGGGGCTGCCAGCAGGCTGGGCACAGCAACAGATGTCACCTGCACCCTCCACTGAATTCTCTGTCCTTCTCCAGCTGACAAAAGGCCCCACATATAACATCCGCCTCCATGCCACTGTGTCTGAACTGTTGCTCGAACTCTCCAAGAACAGACTGCACTTCTCTGACATCCTCGTTGGGCAGTGCAAGGCTGAGACAATCCAACTCTACAACTGGTTCCGAGTACCCTGCAAATGGTCCATCAAGCCTGTTCTGAAGGTAAAGCACAGGCGACATTGAACATGTAACTTCTTGGTTGCGTTTTCTTTGTGACTCTTGCCCTTTCTGCTGCTGTGGCTGCCTGAGCACTTGGGTCTACAGCGTGTTTGAGGAAGCTTCTGAGGGTCTGGGTCAAGGCTGGTTTGCCTGGACCTGTTCCATTAGCTGATGCTTTGCTTTTCTGCCATCTTCACCCATTCCTCCTCCTCTGAGGACAGTAGTTCCCTATCTGCCTGCCTTGTCTACAGGGCTTCCCTCCAGCTCTGGGCTTTGGGGCCACACTTGCTTTGGCTGTGGGTGCTCTCAGCACCGTATCAGTGTCTCAGAGCATGAGGAGACCTCACACAATTGGTTTCTGTGCCCAGAACAATCACCTCAAATACATGACATCAGCCGTACGTCAGAAGCGGCAGCCGCTGGAGGATGAGCCCTGTCCCTTTGAAGTGACGCCCTCCAAAGGAACCCTTGGTGCAGGAAGGTGGCAGAACTTGCAAATCCGGTTTACACCCAAGGAGGAGGTGAGATTGGCAGGTGTCAGCCCGGGAGGTCTGTCAGGGCTATCTGGAAATGAGGGCCTGGTGCAGAGAGTGTGGGGTATGAGCTCTGCCTTCACAGGGAGCTTTCTGCAAGGCCCATACCCAGCGTGGCTCAGTTCACCCCACAGAGCACTCCTGTGAGATGTGCTTTGAAATCCCCACAGGGAGCTTGCACAGAGAGCATCAGGGCTGCCTCTCAGCACATGGGGGGGATGTGCCCAACTCCCCTCAGCCTCCCCCTTGCCTGGCTGTATTTGCAGCTGCGACACTCGGTGCAGAGCAGCCGCCCACTCGCAGAGTATAATCCTGGAATGGCCAGTCTAGGCTCATCCTGCTGCAGGACTGACAGACAAAACAGCCACCAGACACCTTCCTGGGCACAGCGGGACAGACACCTGTAGTGGTGTGCTGCCAGCAGTGCCTGGGGCTCTGGCCTGCCTGCACATTCCCATGCAGCTGGAGATTAAACTTTTAAAGGATGGAGCATTCCCAAAAGTCGTTTGCCTGTGGCCGCTGGGTCTCGGAAACTGGCAGTGTGTACCAGCATGGACACAAGTGCTTCTGTGCTCACAAACAGTCCCAAGGATCTTTTAATTGCTCAAGAGGCATAACCATCTTGTGTCTGGCTTGGACCAGAGCCAAACACTAAGCAGAGAAGATGACCCTTATTTCTAGCCAGCGAGAGCTCATTTGACTCTCTCCTGGAGCTGGTGTTTGCCTGATGCAGCAGTGCCAGGACTGCATGACTAGGTGAAAACACCCGACAGTCCATTGTACATCCACCTGCTACCAAATACCCAGTTACAGTGCACACCAGGATTCATCCCAGTCACTCAGACCCAGACTACTAGAGATGCTGTAGTCCCTAGCAGAAGTAAATATCTGGTTTCCATTCACCTTGGAGGGACTGATAACACCCTGACCGTGGGGCAAGCATTGTTGTATTTGGGGTCCAGTCACCTGGAACTTCATGGATGAGTTTCCTGCACTTTCCTCTTTTCAGAGGTCTTACAAGAATGAGCTGAAGCTTAACATTCGTGGGAGCAGCAATCACTTAAACCTGCACCTGTCAGGACAAAGTCTGGAGCCACGGTTGGAGTTCAGCCCCCCAGCACTAAAGATGGGACGGGTGCTGGTGGACAGCGATGGGGTCGAGGCCACAGTGGTGGTGAAGAACCCATGCAACTTCCCCATTGAGTTTTACTCCCTGGATTTTGATGAGCAGTACCTTGAGGAGGAGGAGGTGAGGAGGCAGGTCTGGTCCCCATGTACATGCTGCCCAAGCTTCACAGCACTCCAGCATTCCCAGGCTTGTGCCAGGGGATGGAGGCAATCCCCAGGGCAAAGCCAACTCTGCTGACATGCTGTGGGAGGACCTAAATAGTTTGTGTTGTTGGGAGGAAGGGAGGAGACAGAAAATGGGTTTGTTGAGTCTGTGTGATGAAAGGCAAGAAGAGGAATCTTGTGTATGGCTTCTCTTCCCTACACACACAGATCCTGCGGATGGCAGTGGGGTCTGAGTACCAAAAGAGCTTTTTAATGCCTCCATGTGCTATGGGTGAGACGCTGTCACCAGAGGTGCTGGAGGACCATGAAGCACAGAAGAGGCTGAAGGCTCAACAGGCAGAGTTCAAGGCCATGGCAGAGGCCAAGGCCAGGACTGAGGCTGAGGCTGAGGCCAAGGACGAGGCAGCAGCAGGTCAGAAAAACAGTGAGGGTTTGGCCGTGTCTGTTTTGACTGTGGTCACAGCTGGGACTCCAGCCCACACACCCTGAACTCTCTGTCACCTTGCTCTCCAGGGAAAGCCCATGCTTTTAGCAGCTGCCTGTTTCCCAGCTTGGTGAAGGAGCTCTTGGGTGAGGGGCTGTGGCATCCTTTACCAACCCTGAGTGTAGCCAAAACAAGCTCCTATCTGCCTGCCACAGACTGGGCAAATAATCAGGATATTCCCTTGTGTCCCTTAGTCACAAAGACCAGGATTGGATGAGTTCTTCAGCCAGTAGGACCAGGTCTAATATCACCGGCTCTTTGATATTTGCACCTTCCTAGCAACAAAAGAATAAGCACATGTTACTTTCACCAAGTTTCCTTTCTGGGATCTGAGGAGATGGGGGAAATGGTGAGGATCTAAGGTAGGCAGGAAGCTGACTTTTCCCCCTGGTTTTGCACTGCAGCATATCACAGGACGGAGTCCATGGTGAACGTGACTGGCAGTCCTGTCTCTCGGGCTGTCATGCGCCACCTGGGCACTGACCCATCTTCAGAGAGGCGTGAAGCGCAGCAGCACAGAGGGATTGTTGTCATCGTCCATGGGCCACCCCGGGCAGGTACGTCAGCTGCAGCCCAGGGCTGCAGGGAGAGGGGGAAGCAGGAGGAATGCGTCCTGGTGGGCCATGGTGCTTAAGGCAAAGTCCTCAGCTGAACAGGAGGTGGAGTAGATCCTCTTGGCTTTAGAATTCAGAGCTTGTACCCACACTCCAGCTGCCTCCCCCATGGCCTCCCCTGGAGGGACACTTGCTTTCCCACTGCCCTTTTAACTTTGAAGTCTTGTTGGAGAGTTTTCCAGGGCCTGTCCCTGTAGTGCCTCCTGTGCCAGTGTCACCAAGCAGTCCCCCTCTCTCTCTCAGGAAAGACAGAGATAGCAGCAGGCCTGTGTCAGTATTATGATGCTGCTTACGTGTCCATTGACACCGTGGTGAAAGAGGCCATGGCCAACGATGGGAGCCCAGCAGGGCTCTGTGCCCGGGAGCTCTGCACCAAGGCTGCCATGGAGCCAAAAGGCAAAGACAAAGGTAATGCTGCTAAGAACCCAGAGCCAGTGCTTCAGAAACCCACCATGACTGTCCACTTCTGCTTACTCACAGCAGCAGTTTTTCAGTCCTTGGGTCTCTTAGGGAACATGGCTGAAGTGCATCTCTGGCTTGTCTAAAAAAGAAAAAAATTCAATTTTAAGGGCTCAGTCAGGGGTTCTTTTGTAGCCCCCTTTGCTGCCATTCTTGGCACATGGTTGTTTTTCTAGGGGTAGTGAACCTGTCTCTTTCCCAAGGATTTGTATTTCCTCAAAGCTGAATCGAGCTTGCTCCTCATGGGCAGCAGGCAGAACTGCTGCCCACTTTAACAAAGAAAAAGCCTTCTGAAGTGGCTCATTAAGCCACAGGAAGACTGACTATGAGTGTAACCTTGCAAACGAGAGGAAGGGAAGGACAGCCTCCCAGAGGAATTTCCAATGAGAGACATGCTCCAGATGAGCTCTTTTCTCCAGAGATTTACCTATGGCCACTGTCAGGTTACACAGCTCGTTGGGCTGTTCTCCATGTGAGACTGGAGACTTCTATGAAACTTCCTGGGCAGTTGGTACCCTGAGCCCTGCAGGGTGAGGCCAGACCTGGCTCAGTGCAGGGGGAAGTTTTGCATTGCTCAGTTTTGAACCTGGCTGGGCTGGGAGCTGGTGGAAGGGAGAAGAGTCTGGGTCCCAACTGGGCTTTTCCCACAAGAAGGATTTAGCTTCAGTGGAGATGGGTGATGCAAGTGGGGCAGGGCTGCAGGTCTCCACAGGAGAATGCTGGATGGGTGCAGTGTATGGAAACAATACTCCTGGAGGACGAATCTTTGGCTTGATCCGCAGGGGAGCTGCCATGCGAGCCGCATCACCTGCGGGCACAGTTGTTAGGAAGGACATGGTGCTGGCTTTAAAATCAAATATGGGATGGTGTGCTTTACCTGCTGGTAGGAGAAGCAGGGAAGGAGATGCTTCTGGGAAACAGTGCTGCCAGTGCCCAGCAGACTGGGGAAAATGTGCTGTGTTCCTTCCAGGGCCCAAGGTTATGCCTGTTGTAGGGAAAGGTGCCTATTTGCTTTACAAAGCTCCCTTGAGCCATCTGTCCCCTGTGCAGGTAAAAAGCCTCAGCTCACTGCTCAGACTAAAAATAAACAAGCCTCTGGGGAAAAGATCAACAGGAATGATGCCAAAGGCAAGAACCTTCCAGCACAAAAGAAGGAGCCAGCCAGCAAACCCGACATAAAGGACACCAAGGTAAACATGATCTGCCCTGGTTGATGCCTGGGACCTTTGCATTGTCTTTGAGATGAGCAGAGGCTCTGTGCCAGCCAGGGCCTGGTATAGTGCCTGGTCCATAGTGCCGTGACTTGGGCTGGGAATGTGCTCTGGCAGACAGCTCCGCTGGTTGTCAGTGGTTTGCTGGCAAAGTGCAGTCCTGGCTAGTGTGGCTGCAGGCAGCGAGCAAAGTGCTGGGAGGCTGCACTGGGGGCTTGCAACCTTGGGTGTCTGCTGGCCAAGGGATGGTCCCTCCAGGACCATCCCCTGGAGCCCCCAGCCTGCACTGCAGGGTTGTTCTAGGTTCCACCAGGGAGGAACCCCAGCTCCAAGCCCAACAGTGGGAGTTGTTCAGGGCTTTCCACCATGGTTTCTTTTCCTTACAATGGTTCACATTGCAGTTCACAGTTTCCACTGCTCCTGCGCCGCAGCAGCTGAACATCATCAGCAGTCATGGGGAAGAGCTGAACTGCTTGAGCTGTGTGCTGCCCAAGGACCTGCTGGTGGACGTCCTCTGTGAGAGGCTGAAGGTGTGTGGGGTGGGGGAAATGGAGACATTCCTGCTTCGGAGAGACAGCACTGGGGTACAACTTGGAGAGGAGGAGGAGGAGGAGGTCTGTACATGCTGCTGGAGGATCCTGGACTGTGTGCAGGGAGCCCTGGGGGAAGCTGCAGCTGCCCTTAGTTGGCAGAGCCTAAGGACAGATCCAAGCTGCTCTTAGCTACTGCACTTGGAACAAGGATAGCTGGTGTCATCTGGGTTTACGGTGCAGCTGCGAGCCCCCTGCGTGCAGTGGCTGACTTACTCTTCCCTTTATTCACAGTGTAAAGACTGCTACAAGGGAGTGGTCTTTGATGGCTTGGAGACCCTCTTTGCAAGCAGCCTGGAATCTTCTCTGCTCTGTGTACTCAGAGCTGTCAAGAATTGTCATCATATCTACATGGTGAACCTGCATCAGGATTATGCTTCTTGGAAAGCCAAGGATGAAGCTGAAAGAAAGAGGAAGGAAGCTGAAAGAGAGAAGGAAGGTGAGATATCTCTTCTCAAATCTTCTCTCTCAAGCCCTCAACCTTATCTCTGTGTATCTGGATTTGCAGCAGAGCTTGTAAGAAATGTTTTTATTAATCTGTTTACCTTCTGCCTCAGTGTAACCAGCACTCATCTCAGAGCTGCAGGAGATCTGAGGTTTAAAGACTCACCTTAATCTCTAACATTAAATCTTGGGCACAAGTGTCAGCTGCTGTAGCTCAGTGACAAACGACTGTCCTCAGCCTTGGTGCACTTAAGCCAGGCAAAGCCCAGGAACCACACTGCCCAGCCATAGTTTGGGGGATTGTCTGAATTCTGGAGCAGGGATATGAGCTCCCCAATATCTCCTGGTATGATAGGCTGGGTCAGGAAAAGCTGTGAATCCTTACAGCTCACCCAGAGCACCCAGCTCTGCTTGCAGTCACTCATGGTTTCTCTTCTGGTTTGTGCTAAAGAACCGCTGCAGGAAAAAGCTATTATGAGGAACACAGAACGTGTCTTGGAAATGGATGAGGACGAGTATGACATCCTCCCTGAGGAGAAAAACCCAGAAGTGGATAAAATAATACTGGAAATGAAGAGTATACAGCCAGAGGGGTGAGTAAGCCTTCCATGGGTTACTGCTCAGGGTCCCTAGAGGGTCTCCCTGCTCCAAGGACTCTGAGCTCAGAGGTGTTGGATAGCAAAGGTCAGAAGCAACACAAGGATGGCCACTCTTAGCTCCCTGGCTACTAAGAGAGAAAGGACCTTCTTCTGTTGAGACAGAACATCATCTTCTCTATTTTAGTGGTGAGCCTCCCAGCTTAGATGCTGCCTGCAGGGAGCTGGGCTCTGGGCTTGCCTTGGCACTGCCTGTAGAAGTCTCTTCAAATCCACTATGCTGATTCGTGCCTTCTTCATCATCTCCCTTCTTCCCCAAAACAGCGGGATTGTGCTATGGGCAGGTGTGGGGCACAGACAAACCCTTGGTTTGGGTCCTGGTCCTGCCACAGATGAAGTCCTTGCAATGCTGAGTTGCCAGGGTTCTCCTTATGGTGGGACACCACCCATAAAAGCTCATGTCCTTTAGGCTCCCCTTCAGCTGCAGCAGTAGGCAAGGACAGGAGAAGTTCTGCTCCAGCCAGGCAGCCCAGCTCAGGACACATAGGCAAAGTGTGGAGCTGGGAGGGGAGGCTGCTTAAAGCAAGCCTGTGCATCAGGACTTCTTTCAGCCCAGGCTGAAGTTGGTTTCATGGGGAGGAGATGGATGAGGCTGCTTCAAATCGTTTCCATGGCAGATAGCACTAGTTTGGCTCAGTCACAGCTGGGTTCCAGCAGGAAATCAGGCTGACAAGAGCTTGTCTTGCAGGAGAGGAGTTCCTGCAGCCTTTGCTTTCTGACTGATAGGATTATTCTCATTAAGGAGCAGGCTATGCCCAGGGAGAAGAGGGCTGAATGAGCAGAGGAAGAATTGTAGGAGGGATAAGCAGATGTTAGCAATCTGTGTTCTGCTTTAAACTGGGAAATCAAGAGACCAAGAGCATTTTCAGGCATCAGCGCAGAGTTGGTGGATCAGCCTTTGGCAGTGGGCTGGGGGTGTCTGGCTGTGCCTTAAGAGGGAGGTTGCAGTCAAGACTTTACAATGGCAAGGCTTAGGTTTGGCTGGTCCTGGAGGTCCCCTTCCACCATTGCGCTCACTTGGGATGTTCCCAACCTCTGTGGGTTGAGGAAGATTCATGGAAATGGTCTCATGGTTCTGCCTGGCCTCAGGGTCAAGGAATGAAGTGCGGGGCCAGCCAGGACTAGCGAGCCCAAGTTTCCGGTGGTGACTTGACACTGCGGTGGAGTCCACAGCTAGCTCAGGGGCAACGCGGTGCCATGAGTGGGGAACAGCCTCCCCCTGAAATGAGGAGAGCTGAACCTTATCTACAGCTCGAATGGTTGTCAGCATCAGGGAGCAGACAAAAGAGGAGAGGGAGGCTTTTGGTGTGTAATTCTGAGGAAGACTTATTCCTTGAAGGGAACAGGGACCAAAGAGCCCTAACACTGGTGTGCTCGGGATTTTGTACAGCACTAGGACCGGGGGTGGGTACAATTTCTGAACCAATAGGGAATCTGGGAGGGAGGAGTGAAAGGAGTGGGGAGTGAAAGGAGGGGAATATAATTCAGGGAACAATGGGAATAAAGGGATGCAGAGGGTAGGTCACATGGACCAATGGGGTGTCCTACATTAGGGAAATTCCAGAGGGGCAGAACTGGCAGGGGAAAGGTTTACAGGAGACTAACAGGGAAGGGTCTAAAAAAGGGGCAGAGTTTACAGGGATGAATAGGGAAGGCACTAGAATACAGGGTGGGGATTACGGTGATTGAAGGGTAAAAAGGGGAGGTATATAACTTGGGAACCGTCTAACTTGGGGAAAAGTAAAATACAGGGATGAACCGGAACAGACCATTGATATTAACTCATCTAACAAGCTATGAAATAAAAACACACCACAACAGTGACTCTCAGCAATGTTTTCTACTTTGTTTGCTGAAGGGAGCTGAAGGAGCTGGCCCAAAAGCTTGAAGAGGAGGCAAAACCTTTAGAGGAGGAAGAGAGGCAGAAGGAGGAAGAGAAGCAGAAGAAGGAAAAGAAGGGTGTCTCCGTGGGGAAGCAGCCTGCAAAACCAGAGAAGAAGGAAACCAAAGCCCCAGAGAAGGGAGAAACTAAAGCCCCAAAGAAGGGGGAAACGAAAGCCCCAGAGGAAGGGAGAACTGAAATCCCAGAGGACCCAGCTGAGATGGAGAAGAACTTGATCTTGAGGTTTCAGATCTATGAGTCATCACAGCAGAACGTCGCAGAGGTTTTCTCCTACTGGGACAGGGTTCAGGGTACCGTGCAGTTACCTGTGATCCAAAAGGGACACAAGTCCCAGCCTTCAGGTGAAAACAAAGGTCTAAATAAGACCAGTAAGCCTCAGGAGAAGGTGAAGAAGCCTGAACATGAACATGGAGGCCAAAGGAGTCTTCAGTCATCTCAGCTGGGGACGCAAAGTGAAGCTGCAGAAGGGGCAGTCAGAGACGAGCATGTCGGGGTGCCATGCCTGGACATCCAGGTCTCAGATCCGAAGGCCATGATCGGGGAGATCCTGTGGGATGGGAAGCTGCCAACGGAAGACCAGGTAGAACCCTGCAAGGCTCAGATCTTGAGCTTGCCGTGGTCGTGGGCCCTGGAGCATTGTGTCCCCCCAGGTGATAATGGCTCAGAGCATTGTCCTGGCCCCTGATGATGTTCCACAATGACTCTGTAGCAACTGTGTGGATGGGGAGGTTATCACCATCCCTCAGCTGGACAGGAAGTGGGAGTGCTTTGTGTACAAGTATCCCATCTGTTCAGAGCTTCCCAGCCTGGAAATCATTATAAACAGTTCCAGGACAGGGCAGCTCATAGTCATTGTTTTCTTCAGCTGAGTCACTTGGGAGAGGTTTCTCTCCCGGTCCTGCTTGTAGCTCTTGCCTCTGCTCTGGAGCCTGCTCACCCCACTGGGCATAACAAAACACTTATACTTCATAAAGGTCAAAAACCCCATTGCCAAAAGCTCAGTGCCTTTAAAGAAGGAGTTGTGAGGATGAAGGTGACAGAAGTACAAGCAGCATTTTCTCTTCTGTTTTAGATGCTGAAACATCTGGGACTGCATCCCAACAGCCCTCCCCTTCCCCCTGCTGCTGTGCTCTCCACAGTCGAGTACCCAGAGGAGTGGCTGGGCCCTGCAGAGCGTGTGGAGCCCTTCACCATTGTGGCACCGGGAGGTGCTGCTGTGGAAGACAATCTGGTGGGTGCTCCAGTGGTGCCGGCACCGAAGGTGCCAGGGCAGGGACCAGGCTAGATGGGGACAAGGGGCACAGGTTGGATGGAAAGAGAGCATTGTGGAGAGGTAGTGAAGATGTGATGGGGCCTCGTGTCTGCAGGTCTCCTTTCTGTCAGGGATGGGACAAAAGAGGCAGCTCTGCTGGAGACAGAGCAGTTCTGTAAGACAAGAGGTAAAAAATCACTTACAACCATGAACTTCCTTTGAGGAGAGGGTGTGAGTGAGAAGGAGTGTCCTAGGCAAAACAAGCACCAATAAGGAAGACCAAGTCCATGGGCAGGTGGACTTATTTATTTATTCTCTCTTCCATTGGTGAAGAAACCCCCATTTTGCTTTCCAGGATGGGGATGTCTCAGGGCTCACCTCTCCCTCCCTTTTCTCTCTCCCCTTAGGCCAAGGCCTCTGATGTGAAGGGCAGTTCTGCTGAGGGCCAACCAAAGACAGGCAAAGCAGCCAGCAGAGACAGCTCTGCAAAGGAGAAGCAGATCTCCACACAGAGAACAGAAAGTCCCCAGGATTCCTCTGCAGCAATATCCAGAAGTGCACTGGAAAGTGCCTCAGTCCCCACAGAATTCCTCAGGTGAGCCACACAGGAGGAGGTGATGTCTCTGCTTCTTTGGTCCTCTTGCCAAACAAGGTCCATCGTCCCCAGCTCCACAGCGACCCGGTGCCAGTGCCTCCATGGGATGGCGAGTGCACCCTCCTCGCTTCGTTTGCTCCTCAGCAATGTCTGAAGCCTCCTCTTTAATTGCCAGGCTGAAACGGTACCGGTGGATAGTGCCTGCCCACGGTGAGGTGGACCTGAAGGTCCACTTCTCTGCCAAAAAGCCAAGGATGTTTGAGCAGACACTGAGGTTTGAGCTCGTGCAGTCGAAGCGCCAGTACGAGCTGCCCTGCAGTGGCACTGGCCTGTACCCCAGCATCAGCCTGAACCCACGGTAAGGCTGGCCCCTGGCAGCCTCCCACACCACAGCTGCTCCTGAACCACAGCCAGGGCTGCCCCTTGGGGCTTCTGGCCTGGGCAGATCGTGCTGCCTGAGGTCGCCCAGCACCTCCTCCTGTGCTGGGAGCTGGGAAGGCAGATGGTACCTCAGCCACCAGGAAGGGTTATGGCTTTCTGACTACATTTCCTACTCAGAGCATCTCATAGCTCCTCCTTCCCCACTTTCTCTGCCCAGGGTGGTGTTTCCACAGTGGAGGGAGACCATGGAGGAAGATGAAATCATCTTCAAGGAATATGTTGAGAGCACAAAGCAATTCCACTTTGGACCACTGCTGTGTGGGAAATCAAGAGAATGGTATGTGCTCCCTGCTGGGCCTTGTACTTTTCTGGACATGCCTGGAGAGACAGGCTGTCCTGGTGGCACCATCCAGGGCAGTCCCGGGCAGAGTCCTGGGAGACACATGGGTTTGAAGGACCACAGATGTGAACTTGAACAGATAAGAGGCAAATGAGCCTTGGAGGAGCTGCTCTCCCTGCCCAGTGGGTGCCTTGGTGGCTGCCTTGGTGGCCAGAGCCGCATGCTGCTGCCAGTCCAAAGGTGATTCAGGGGCACCTTCTGTCCCCCTCCACATCTCAGCTTCACCCCTTAGGAAATTAACTTGGTGATTTTTGAAGTGCTTTGAGCTCTGCAGGTAGCCTGATCTAGCAATTATTCTGTAGATGGTTTTGTAAACCTTTCATTAATCTGTAATTATTAATAAGATTTTATGGTTGACCTGCCAATGGGTGTTGGGGTGCGGGGGTCTGTTGTTGTCGGGCCTCACTCCCTGATTGGGATGGCCCGGAAAGGTAGAAAAGTCTCTCCTCCAACCCGAGCTTCCAAAGAAAGGCTCAGTAGTCTTCAGTCGTCCGGTCTCAAGGTAGTTTATTGTATGTTATCTAAAAGATTTCTCCCTGAGCTGCTGCGGTCCGTTCAGCAGTCAGGCAAAGGCACACTCCGACACCCAGGGGGCTGGTGCCCTCTTTTATAACATATATTACGTATTAGATGTTTACAGTTTTCCCCCAATGCCCATCACCTATATTGAACGGTGACTTTCTACTCTAAACCAATCTGTGAGTGCCAACATCACCAAGAACATGGAGGTTAGGAAGGAGAAAGAAAGAGGACAGGGCACACCCAAATTCCTCCATCTTAGAACTTCTGCCCCCCATGTACAAAACTCAGACCCCTCTGTACAAGGCCTAAAATCCCCCTGTACAGCACTCAAAATTTCTTCCTCTCACTTTGTGACTACTTCTACTATGATATCTAAACTTTTGTGATTTCTTGTTCTATCTTAAAAGTTGGTAAATTGTTCCATGGATCAGGTTCAAAGCCACAGGGGTCTGTGGCTGCATTCCAGGGTCTCAAATGCTTTTGACCTGGGCCCGGAACATCCAAGAGTGTCCAAGGGACATTCTGGGTTCTGACATTGGAGGGAACGTACAGCAGGAATTACATTTTCCTGTAATGACATTGCATCCTCACTGCTGGATAAAGTCTGCCTAAACATATTGCCATTGAAGCTATTGTGTATTTCTACTTTTACTGTCACTCGTTTTTATAATAATATTTAAGTTCTTGTCTCTATAGGAACTCTGGAGGGCTAGGTCTATTTTGACAACCCAAGGAAATGAAATCAAAATAATTTAAAAAAACAGACAATCATTAGCCAGATTGATGGATGGTCTGGGATTTCTGTTTGCCTCTTTTACCCTTTCACTCCAAAGTCATTTCCACACCTGAGAGAAGAGTCATTTGTTATCTTTTTGCTATCCTCTTGGGAATTGTTGCTTTATATTTCTTTCTCAGACTTTGAGCTAACCCATGAAGTTCAAAGCAGTTTCATGACTTTTATGAAAAAGATTAGCTAACCTCTTTTTCCAAAAGCCTTTCTTTATACCCTGCAGGGAAGGCATCCCAAGAAAGAAGGGGAAAGAACCCATGTGCCTGGTGTGCTGTTATTTTTCTAGGCACCTTTGAATTTATGTTGTATTAAAAACTCTCAAAGTGGCCTGAGCATCATCAGGCTTCTGGGCTGGAGGCACCAAGTCCAGGGGAAGGCATCAGAGTAAGGCAAGAATGAGCACACGCCCATGCCCCTGACTGGGATCCATTTCCCTCACTTGTTTGTTAGAGCAGGGTCTTGCAGCACCACTTCCTCGGGTGCACACGGTGCTCTCCTTGATGTGTGGCAAAGGCAACAGTCTGCTCTGCAGCCTTTTCCGTTTTTGTGGACAGGTACGAGGCCCAGAACTGTCCCAGCAACTCGGAGAATATAACCATCCTCAACAACTCCCCCGTGGACGCAGAGGTCCAGTTCTCCTTTGAGAATGCTGGGGAAGCAGAGACGTTCCTTTTGGACCCTCCCAGCATGGCACTGAAACCAAAGGAGAAGCAGGTAGGAGAAGGGCAGGCAGAGCAGTGGCCTGGGGCCATAGAAGTACCCAGAGGCTGCTCCCCCTCCTCTCACACAGAGCTCTTTTGATTTCTTTCTGTGTGGCTGGGCCCAGGAGCTGACCATTTGGGCATACCCCACTTCCCCTGGCTTCCTGGAAGACAGACTCATCTGCAGCATTGGGAAGAACCCGGACCCAGTGGTCTTCAGCCTGTGCTGCCGCGGGGTGCACATGAAGCTGGACGTCAGCCCCCTGGAGCTGTCTTTTGACAAGCTGCTTCTGCACAGGTCAGTCATCCCACAAGCACTCCAAAACTTGTGACAAAGAGAAAACGTTTGACTCTGGTTTCCAGGGCACGGATGGAGCTGCTCCAAGGTGCATTCAGTGGCGAGGCTGGTGTGAGCATCCAGCAGCTGATGCCAAGTGCCTTCCTGTCTCTGCAGGACTGACAGCAGGACCTTGGTCCTGAGAAACAACACCCTGCTGCCCATGGCCTGGCAGCTCAGTGGGCTGGATGACCTTGTTGAGGACTTCTCCTTGTCACAAGATAACGGCACCATCGATCCCCGCTCAGAGTTTGAAGTGACAGTGCATTTCGAGGCCGGGCAGATTGGCAGCATTAAGAAGAGCCTCCGACTAGAGGTGAGAGGGGCTGTGCCCTGCCTGGCAGAGCAGGGCACAGTGAGCAGCCGTGTGCTCCTAGGGACAGGGTCAGGAAGAGCTGCACCTGACAGACACAAGGGTGCTTCTGCCTCTACACAGCGTTTGCCAAAACGTGCAGTGCATCCACATCCCCCCAGATAACCTGACGCTGCATCCTGAGCCTGTACCACAACCACCTTGTCCCTGTGAATGGTTGAAGGTTGTTGTGTGGTTGTACAGACTGCAGTGTGTTCTCTACATTCCTCCTGGACTTTGTCTAAAGCTCTTGCACAGTGCAACAAACTCTCCCTGTGGGATTTTGTTCCCCATGGTTTATGGGCTGCATTTCAGAGAGGGTGCTAGGTGATTGGAGAGGGTTGTCAATGCCACCTGCTCTGAGACATCTCACACTTCTTGTGGTTGTTCTTACATCCCTGTGCCTCTCAAGGATGCTTCAGCAGCAACATTCCCTGCTGTGAGAGTGCAGAGTTGGGTTGATAGGGTTTTTTACTGCAGCAGAATCCCACTGGGGCAGCCCATGAGATGAACAGGTTAGCAAAGCTTGGGAGTCCTCCAACGCTTGTGAAGCCGGGGAGGCCATAGGGGAAGCAGCCAGCAGAGACAAGGACTTACAGGCTGTCTACCAAAAGAATAATCTGACCAGTCTTTGTTTCTTGCTGCCTCAGGTTTCAGATACAGAAAACATCCTGGGGATTGTTCAAACTGAAAACATCGAAATCTCTGCAGAGGTCTATGACATTTCTCTGAGCCTCGATATGCCTGAAGGTCAGTGGATACTTCCCAAACAAAGCAGTCCAGGTGCACTGCATTACCTTGGGAGGTGGGCAACCAAAGCACTTGGGATGGGATGGGATGGGATGTCAGTGCACTGACAGCCTTAAGTCTCTCCCCTCTGAACTTTGAAGTGTGCAGCTCCATGTGCAGATTGGATTTGGGGGCTTTGAAGCAACAGTGACGTGAACAGGCAGTTGGCAACCCCCACAGGCTCAGCACAGCGTATAAAGTAATTGGATTTATGCTTGGAAGTGAGGAAATGGGAGCCGAGCTCATTAGCTGCTGAGCCTGCAGATATTTTGAGTGGGAAGAGAAAGGGCAGACAAGTAGCTGGAAAACACTTCCAAGAATGGAAACTTGCTGAAAAGGGTTTTGTGCCGAGACCTCCATGTAGCTTGTGACCTGGTGTATTCTGCAGCAGCTCACAAATGCCACAAAAACTGTGTTTGACCTTGGTCTGTGGGTTTTCTGCAGGTCCAGATGGAAGCTTGGAATTTGGAACCATTCACGTCCTGGATAATGTGAAGAAGGTCCTGAGTCTGAAGAACAAAGGGGTATACAACATTGAGTACAGGTGAGTCCAGCTGCCTGGTAGTGAGCATTTCCTCAGGTTCCCAGGCCTGTGTTCTCCCTCTGTCAATGGCTAGAACCTGTTTCCATGCTGGCTACCTCATGGTAAATACAAAACCTGGGCTCTCTAATCTCAATTATTCTACCAGAGAATCTAGCCCCAAACCAGCAGTTCTTCACAGCTCAGCTGGAGCCCAAAGGAGAGCCCCAGAAATTTCAGCCACTGAAATGCTGAGATTCATTGCCTTTCTTTGATGGTCACCTCCTTTCTCTTTCTGAGACTCTGTAAAGGAGTGAATGAAAAATTTGGGTCTCAAGGTTTCTTGCAGTAACCTCGTGATTGTCTGCACTCTCTGTCAAGATCCAGGATTCCCTGAGCAGAGATGGACTCTCCCTTTTCTTTTTTTCTGGTCCTATGCAAAGTCCTGGCTGTGCTGGTGGCACCTATACTTTTAACTGCAGAGATCTCCATTCCTTCCCTTTCTCCCCAGTTTCATGCTGAAGGGTGCAGGTCCCAGGATGCAAAACGTGGCATCCTACTTCACTGTTGAGCCTCAGTCAGGCATGCTGACTGCCTCCCAGCCTGATGTGAATATTGAGATGCTCTTCCACCCCACAAGTGAAATCCTCCTCAAGAACAAGCCCATCCTGTACTGCCAGGTGAGCTGCCTGGGCCAGGCTGCGTTATCACACGGTGTTCTGGGAGCATATACAGGATAGGTGTCTAACGGAAGGAGAGCTTTAACTGGAGAATCCCTCTCCTACGTACACAAACAAAGGCTTTCAAAACCATTTGGGAGGCTTCCTTAGTGCAGCTGAGAATCTGACTCTGGAGGAGGTCCTTAAACAGGGAGGGGTAAACAGATGGAGGCTGGGGGCTGGGGTAGAGGCTGGCCTCTTTGCTTTGTTTACCACCCTTCCTGTGGACACAGGTGATAGATGCCAGCTCAGGTGAAGGAGGCCGGGCTGTTGCCAACATCCCAGTGAAGGTGTCAGCAAAAGCTGAGTACAGCAAGTACAGCATTGAGCCTGCCTCACCCACCGACTTTGGTAGCATGATCAAGGGCACCAAGAAGACCCGGACTCTTGTGCTGAAGAACAAAGGCATGGTCAACTTCAAATTCC
This sequence comes from Anomalospiza imberbis, assembly GCF_031753505.1. Taxonomy (NCBI): domain Eukaryota; kingdom Metazoa; phylum Chordata; class Aves; order Passeriformes; family Viduidae; genus Anomalospiza; species Anomalospiza imberbis. The sequence goes on along the minus strand of NW_027100491.1, from coordinate 219,630 downwards.
ACATCCGCCAAGCACCCGAGGATGCATTTGCCTTGGAAAGCAAAAGGTAGGAGAAGCCCTGCACCACCCTTCCTGTCTGAGGAGGCACCACCCCACAGCTGGTATATGGCAGGCAGCCAAAGCTATCATCCATTGGCATCCCTGGCTTGGGGAAAGGGAGCAAAAAAATGTCTCGGCATCCCAATGTGTAGTGCAAAGCTGGTGATAAAGCTGCTCTGTCCAGCAATGGGAGCTGCAGGCTGCTCTCTGGGAGCCATCAGGAGCAGGAAGGCTTTCCTCTGTGAGGAGGAAGGCCAGCTTTGGCCTCAGAGAAAGGCAGGGGAGCTCAGCGTGACAGATATCTTTGCTTTCTCCCCTCAGTTCAAAGCAAGGGGAATCTGCTCCATTGGCTACAAAACTCTCAACAGGAAGGAAATCGAGCTCTTCAACACAGGTGAGTGACTCCTGCTCCCCAGCAGGGCTGCTGCAGGGGATGTGAGAAGATGCTGCTGTGCCCAGGCTGGGGGCTCATTGCCACAGGGTGGGACGTGGTCTGCAGGATGGAGTCCAGTATCTGTTCCGTCCCACTGAGAGTCCTGTACCCTGGCTCTGACCTGGAGCTGTAGGGTCAACAGAGGTCCTGTGCTTGGTAGCTGCGAGCCAGCATAGGTCTGTGAACACCTCAGAAGCAAAAACATTCCCCACTGAACTCCCAGTCCACAGAGTTCAGACAACATTGCTTTTTCTTTTTCCCGGTCCCCTACCTCTTTCCTATCATTTCTCACAGCTATTTCTGTTCTCCTGTAATACCTCTGGAGGCTGAAGGATCACAGCTACCACCTTCATTCTTTACATTCAAACTCCTTTCTCTCTGCCACTTGGGACAGGCTTGCAGCTCCTCTTGGCTTGTGGCTCTCAGCCTGGGGCTGCCTTTGGGCCGTGGAGTCATCCTTCCCTGCCCTGGGACGGGGTGCTTGGGCCCAGCTGGAGGCCAAGGCAGGACATACTCCTTGCTGGGGTGCTCAAGGCACAGCTATTAGCCATCAGCCTCTCCTGGAACTTCTTCTGCAGGGTCACCTCAATCTTGGCATGTTCACGGTTTCCCCCTGCTCCGGCTCCATTGGTCCGTGGGGCCAGCAGATGATCAAAGTGGAATGCCTCGCAGGGCAGGAGGGGACATGTGAGGAGCAGCTCTACATTGACATCACGGGCAGAGACCCCAAGGACAATCCCCTCGGCATTCCCTTTACCCTGATTGCCGAGTCCTGCCTCCCAGGTACCTACTGCCCACAGTTCCCTTGGTCACACCTGCTGCTGATCAGCACCTAAACGTGCTGCTTGGATAGAGAGGCATGCTAGCCCTGGTGTCTGTCCCACCTTAAAATCCTCAGAGGTTCCAGCCCTCTTCAGGTCCACCAGTGGACTCATCCCTCCCAGGCTGAGAGGGATGCATGGAAGGATAAAAGGAAAGCAATGCTCTCTAAGGCTGAGGTTGACTGAGCTCCATCCTCACAGCCAGCTCCCCCACCCAAGGCTGGGTTTATCAGTCACCCAGGCAGAAAGGGCTTATCAAGCCTTCTGAGAGGCCAGCAGGGTCCAGACAAATTCATCAGGGAGGCTTCTCCATGCTCATCCCTCTGGTCTGTCCACAGCACTTGTTGAAGATGTCACGTTAATCTTCAAGGAGTACCTGATCTGCAGCAGCACCGACCTCAGCCACAAGCTGCAGTCGGTGAAAGGCACCGGCCTGTTCGTCAGAGATGAGAACAGATTCATCTTCAACAAGGTTCTGGTTGGGCAAGAGGCTGAAGCTCATTTCAGGATCTACAATGCAAGCCATCTGCCATGTGACGTGGTCTTCTCCATCAAACCCCTGCCTGGAGAGGTAAGAACAGGAGGCCAAGGTGATGGTTGCCCTCTAAAGGCTGTGTGAGAGCCTGCTTTGTTCTCCAGATGCATTGCTTCCTGTGGCCCAGACTAGGCTAGCTCAGTGCAGGTCGAACTGCAGGAGAGAGCAGCAGAGCCAGGGAACAGTTGTGTGGAATTCTGCATGTCTCGGGCAAGGTTTTGGCTCACACCTCTGGGTCTTCGGTGGGAGAAGTGAATCCTTCAGAACCTCTCTTGGAAGCACACTCGGAGAGGGGCTGTTATGAATTGACATGTCAGGGCTCAAAGCAGAGCATTTCCTCAGGCTCCCTGGCTTTTCCTTCTCCTTGAAGGCCAGTTCTAGGTTATTGCAGGGTCTTCCATGCAGTGCCTACCTCCCATATAGGCTAGGGCAGCTGCCAACACTCAAAACACACAATGCTTTAGCATCTCCTGGGAGGGAGAGAGCCTGCCCAGGGAAGCAGGAAGGAAGACACAGTGTCTGGGGCTGTTCTCAGTAATGCATTTATGTATAAAACTGTGTCATGTTGAAAGGTGTTTTCTCCTAACACTGCTCTCTGGGTTCCCCCAAGGAAAAGAGCCCTATCAACAACATTTTCAAGTTGGATCCAGTCAAGGCGTCCGTTCCTGGCTCATCCTGTGCTGTTGCGAGGGTGACCTTCACCCCACCAGACGAGCAGAACTACAACTGCACTTTCAATGCTTCCCTTGACATCCCAAATGGGTAACTGACCCTGTGAAATAATGGGGGAGGCCTCACTGATAGCTGCCTCTCCACTGGGAAGGCACAGACCTCTTGTTAGCTCTAATGCTTTCAGTAGCCTTAGGCAGAGTACTTGGCATGAGATGATCTGGGAGTAACTCTTAGATAGAGCAGAAAAATGAGGCTGATGGTTTATTCTGTATGAGAAACTATGAAGACAGGGAAATACTAGGTAGCCAGTTGGAAGTTACTGAGATGTGCTGCAGCTGAGCTGGGCGTTTCCAAGGACAAAGGCTTAGATGAAGCAGTTTCTGTGCCAGCAAGTCAGCAGGCACATTTTCCTCTTTGTTTCTGTAAAATTAAGTGATCCTTTGTGATTCCCTGGCATTCATTGAGCTGTTTTATGTCAGTGATTGGAGCTGGTATGAAAGAGGAGCCTAGTTCCTCTGCCCTGGGACCTGTGTACTGGGGCTTTGACTTGCCCTTCATCAACACTTTAGTGGCTGAATTGGAACAAGAGAAGTCTAATTGCTAATAAGCAATTGCTTTTTTACTGTTCTTGGAAATGATCTTTACTGATGGTGACGATGATTTATTTTTGCCTTCTTGCTTTTGTACTGGTTTCATGCTGTACTTTTGCTTGTTGCATAAGTCTCTCCTGGCTGCAGCCAAGAGATTTGCCATATCTCATCTGGTGCCTCACTATTTACCTGCTGTACTGCATGATTCAATTAAGTGAAATTATTTTTAACGGTTATTGTGGAAGGCTCTGGCTCTTTGGAGCAGATTCCTCTTGTGAATGGCCCTGAGCGGATTGGGAAGAGGCTGGTGGGGGGGCTGTGTTGTGGGGTACAGGAGCACCAGGCAGGGAAAACACTGTGGGTGGCCCTTGCTGCTTCACTTGCCCAGTGAGAAATGGGTTAGTGCCAGCTGAAATTGTTTCTGTGCCTCTCCTGCAGCTCTGCGGAAATTAAACCCAAAATCCTGACCTTCACCATCAGCGGGAAGGGGCACGAGCCGCAGCTGACAGTCGTGTGCCCGAGTGCTCGCAGCAAGAGGGGAAACGCCGTGCTGCGCTTCAAGAGGCTCCGGCTGGGGGATTCAGAGACGCTGCCCCTGGTCGTCCGTAACAATGGCATCATACCTGTCAAGGTGAGGAGGACCTGCTCAAGGAATGGTCTGGTTTGGGAACAAGTGCTTGTGGCACAGGGGAAGGCTCCCAAAAAACATGACAGAGCTGGGAAGAGGTGTCAGAAATTCTTTTTAAGCGAGTAACTGACATCTGTTCTCCAAGAAGGGAGTTCTTGGAAATTTTCCATCCAGTCTTTCTTCTTTAAGTTGAACACAAGAAAGGTGGTGGAGTATTTTCCCCCGTCTCTCAGGTCTCCTTCTGTTCTCATGGACATGTGTGATTTCCCAGTTCCACTAGATTGTATTTGATCCCCGTTTCCTACATTTTAAGTAGACTTAGATGTGGTTTCGTTCATGTGGTTACATTCTGCTCATTACTTTCTGTCCTGTTTGCTTGTGTATCAGTTCTATCCAGATGCCTCTGAACACCCTTTTTTCCAGGCTGGTTTGATTTAACTTCTGTGCTAAGTGCTGCTTGTAGTGGAAGAGGTGCTGGGTTCCCATGTGGGACCAGCAGCACTGCGGTGTCAGTTCCTGTGCCATCCTGTACTCACCAGTATCGTTGTGCTCTGGGTTCCCTTTTCTCAGTTTATGTTACACCTGGAGGATGAGCATGGAGCGTTCTTCTTGAAAGGCAGGACCTCCACACAGAGGATATTCCACACTGGAGATGTGGAAGAGGAGGACTCCATTGGAAACGGTAAATTCATTAACCATGAAGTGTGATCATGCACAGAGGGAAAATGTGGGCCCTGCTCTTGGCTTCTCTGAGCAGCAGCCAGATGTTAGGCACAGTTTCTTTTCTTGGGCTCTCTGTCTCCCAAGCTTTTCTTGGGGACTTTTTGCAGGGTCTCCTCCGAGCAAGCTGTAGGAAGTTCTGTTCTTCTAGACATGGTGGGTTGAGTTGTGGGCGACTGTCACTACCTCAGTGGACCCTCTGAGGTATTTGCTGCATGTGGGAAGGTACCAGCCTGAACAGACACAGCCCTTAAGCACACAGCCAGCCAGCAGAAACCAAAAGCACTCTTTGGCTCAGCTTTGCATATGGCTGGAGCTGGCTGGAAGCAGATGGAATGAGGGCTGGGCATCAGCCTGAGGTTAAGCTGCTTAAGTGGTGCTGTGTCTGGAGGTGGCAGTCTTGTGAACATAGGAAGAAGGTCTGGAGCCACTGGGGGTAGAACCTGTGCTTAGAAGGCAGCGGGTTTCAACCTCTTATTCCTCATCTATCCTATGGAAATATTTCCTCTGTGCAGCTGTATCACTTAACTCTGATTTCCATTGCTGTGCAGAGAGCAAGCCCACAAAGAAGTCTTTCTTCTTTCTGCGTCACGGGCAATCAACAAAGTTTGATGTCATTTTCAAACCCACCCTGGCTCAACGTCTGGAAGGGAAGATTTGTCTGTTAGTGGGGGACATCTGCATGACCCTAATAGAGCTGGTTGGTGAAGGCCACAAGGATGAATTCACCCTCAGTGGATTAGAGGAAGACACCCAGGAGAGGAATGCTAAGAGCAGTCTGAAGAAAGACATCATTGACGGTAAGAGAGGAGAGGCTGCCAAGGTGTAGCAAGGAAGAGGAAAATGTCTGATCATGTGTGTCCTCCCTCTAGCCAGGCCTGGGCTGTCACCCACGGGACTTGGTGGCCTGTGGGGGTGGCAGCCATGCATGCAGAGCAGTGTGTGCTGTGCTGCACGTCACTGGCTTAGGGATGTGTCAGGGTGTTTTCCTGGAAGTGGTGGGATGGGGAACTGCCTGGGGAACTCCCTCCAGAGGGAGGAAGGCTTGGAGCAAGGAAGCTTTGAACATGTAGGTGTCTGTGCACGTGAGGGGAGCAGGTGGAGCTCCCTGAATGCTGAGATCTCTTGCTCTCCTCCTTAACAGCTGTCAGAGTGAATCACATCCAGTTTGGGCACTGTCATATCGGGAAGCCCTGCCGCAGGACCTTCACCATCACCAACCACACCCGTACAAAGGTCATGCGCTTTGAGTGGGAGGCAGACGCCCCATTCCAGTTCTCCCCCAAGGTGAGCGTGGACTGCTCTGCCTTTTCCCGTGTCTCAAGCCCTGCCCTGGTGTTCCCGGGAGCTGACAGGGAACCCTCACATACCAGTGATAGCCCGTTGCAGTGCCACGTAGGAAATGCAGCCCCTGGCTTGGCTGGGCCAAGGCTGCCAGCCTTGCAGAAAAGGCTTCATGTTATGGGAGGTGGCACCTTCTGTTCATACTTCTGTCTATCAAACTTCACATAAATCCACTCTGAGGTGCAGATTCCTGGCACAGCTGCTCACCACATCAATCCCTTTTGCTGACAGTCTTGGCCTTGGCAGCGCTTCCAGTTTGGTCTTGACTCCCTGATTCTCCCTAGGTGGGACACCTCCATCCTGGCTGTGCCAAGAACATCACAGTGATCTTGAAATCAGATGACTCAGCCACCTTCAGGGGGCACCTTGTGAAATGTAAAGTGACCAGGATCAACTTTGAGCTGCCACGAAAGAAGGTTCCTGACTGGGATGACCAAATGTGCATTGTCACGTGGAAGGATACCACCAGGAAAGACCCGGCAGCCAGGTGGCCTAAAAAAGAGAAGGTAAGAAGCAAAATGGCAAAAAAAAAGCCAATCCAGCTTTTACAAAAAGAACCACCAGAACACCATCACTGCTGGCTGAGCAGCTCCTGCTTCCTGTGGACACTGGACAGCTGTGAGGTTCACCAGCAGTGCATTCCAGGGGAGAGGTGGATGCACAGTGACCAGATACACTCACACAAGAGAGGGGGAAGCCTTTTGACAAGAGACCTTTAGCCACGCACAAACCATCAGTCTGTGCCACAAGCACAAGTGTTGCAGCCCATGTTGAATGGGGGGCAATGTTTTATTATTTTATCCCATTTTATGGTGTTAGGAATCTCTTCACCTCATTTGGTGCCTTTTCACCAACAAGGAGTTAAGTCTGCTGCACTCTGTCTCTTCTTTTCTGCTTTGATCAGTGGGTAGAAACAACTACTGTAGCAGAGCAGTCCCAATTTTGTCATCTTTCCAGGGAAGTAAAAGTGAATGGTCCTTTCTAGTCCCTCTATGAGGCTGATCTTGGAGGCCAGAAGATTCCCTTCTCAGCCTGACCTTCTGGGCTCTGCTCAGTGATTCCTCCCTTCTCTGTTTGCAGGTGGTCAAGATAGCCCCAGAACCGGCTCACACTGTGATGGAGGAGAGCAGCCAGGAGGTCGAGGTGTACCTCAGTGCCGTTGTTACCTACACCCAGTTCGAGCTGAACACGACCATGGTTCAGTTCGGTGATACCTCGCCCTTCCAGACAAGGACAGCCATGTGAGTACTGGAGGCCAAGCAGGGCCCTGCGAGCGGGAGCTGCCTTTGCCCAGGGCTGGCCCAGTGCCTGCTTCCCAGAACTCTCCCCCAGCCCAAAGCGACACAGGCCCTTTTACGTGCACGCAAAGCCAAGCGGGAGATGGTGGGCAGGAGAGGCTCAATGCTGCCATACCTTTCTGCTGAGAACAGCCATGGGTTTGCTTTCACTGCATGTCACCTGTCCTCATCTGCTCAAGAATGTGTCTGCAGTCAAACCAAGACCTAAAGTCCAGAGTAAGCCCCTTAGCTTTGATGTCCTGGGCACCATGTTGGCCCCTTCCTCTTAAACTGCTGGACTTTGAAATACTTTCTTGGGCCACCCAGGACAGCAGTCTGAGCATGGCAGAGTTGCCTGGGGAAGAAGATGCTCCTCAGCAGAAAGTAGTACCAGGAGTCCATCAGACAATGTTACTGTACTATTTGTTTATATTTATTGGATATTTTTTGTTATTCCTCCTTCTTGCTTTTCAGTTTCAGACTATGCAACACGGGGAAGGTAGCCCTGGAATACTCCTGGGAGAAAGCTGCAGACAGTGAAGCAGTGAAGGAGTCATCCTCAACGGCTCTGACAAGTAAGGGCATTTCACTTGGTAGCTGAGGGCCTGGGGAGAAGACTCTGCCACTTCACTCCAAAATATGAATTGCTTTTTCATCCTTGTCCACACATCCACTTTCATCAGCATCTTCCCAGCGACAGCTGGAGAGTTTTCTCCTTGTCCCCATCTGCCTTTCAGCCCCTTCTGTTCTTGCTCTGCCACTTCTGCTCTGCAAAGGACTGAGCCAGGCTCTGGGGAGAGCCATGTGCTGGGTCAGGACTGGGAAGGGGGACGTCATGTCATCCCTTTGAGAAGTCTGAGACTGGGAAAAACAATGGTGTAACAAGTGAGCTGACCTGTAGCCACTGTCTGTGTGCAGTTCCCCACTCCAGGGCAAATGCAAAGTCACTGTCTAAAACCAACTCTCCTGTGCTTTGGTGCAGGAGTGTGTGCTGCAGGCAGAGACTCTGCTCCCAGACGCTCTATTTCCTGCTAAAAGTACTTGGCCAGGGATGCTCCAAGTGCATCCCAGCTCTCTTCCACCTACCTGCACAGGAGGCAGAGTTGCTGGGAACACAGGATTTTGTCATTGAAAGGTGTCCTCTTCCTCTCTGCAGGTCAGTTCCTCTCTGCTGCTGTAAGGCGTTGCATAAAGCTGCTGCATCGTTTTGGGTGGCAGAAGAAGCATCCTTTTGAAACTCATCCTTCTGAGCTGCGGCAGCTGCAGCAGCTTGCCAAGCAGCAGCAGGATTCCAAGCAGCAGCTGCAGCAGCCTGAGCAGCAGGACTGTTCCAAGAACCTATTCTATTCAAAGCATGTCGGTTCCTCCCTGGAAATCTTCGCAGATGTCATCCATGACCTGCCACTATTCTCCATCAACCCCTACCATGGCATCCTTGCTCCTGGCCAGAAGCAGACCTTTCACGTGCAGTTCTCCCCAAAGTGCGCGGGGATGTTTCAGACCACCATACTGTGCAGGTGGGAAATGTCTACACACTTGCCAACTCATGCTTCTGATGGGTATCACTGAGTGATCACAGGGTGGGACTGGGTGGAAGGGACCACAGTAGGTCATCTGGTCCTACTTCCCTGCTCAAGCGGGGTCATCCCAGAGCACATGGCACAGGGTTGTGTCCAGAGGGCTCTGGAATAATTTCAGTGAGGGACACTCCACACCCTCTCTGGGCAAGCTGTCACCTACACAGGAAAGTTCTTCCTCAGGTTCAGGTGGCATTTCCTGTTCAGGTTCTGCCCATTGCCTCTCATCCTATTGCTGGGCATCACCAAGCACAGCCTGCTTCATCCCCTAACACCCTCCCATCAGTCCCTCTGACTGGGATGGGGAGGTGGGCCTGCAGACAGGCAGCCCCAGAGACGGCAGAAACACCCACAGGAGCACAGAAAGATCATCACCTGGCCTTGGTAGGGAGACACTGGGAAAAGACACTGTATGAAGCATCAGTCTCCTGGAGGGTTGCAAAATCTGGAACGAGAGGTCTGGGGACCAGCCAGTCCCTAGCTCTGCTTCCTTTTGGAACAAGCAAGGCCTGCTTCTCTACATGGAACCCCGTGTGCTGTCGTTGGTCCCCAGGCACTTAACTGGTCATGTTCCTGTCCTTGTACCTCTGCAGCCTCTGTGCAGCGAGTGCAGTTATTTAATTTGCTGCTTGCTGCTTGCACAGAGGGAGGATGCAACACTGCGTGCTCTGCAAGGAGAGAAAAAAGCAGCTGGCTGGGAATGTTCGTCTGGTTAATACCAGTTCCTTTCTTCCTAGGATTCCTAACCTGAATCCGGCTCAGAAGATGGGGCAGGTGATTTTGAAAGGCAGAGCCTTGGAGCAGAAGAGTCTTCGTGAACCATTACAGCAGACAGGGAAAGGCCAGGGACCCAAGAAGGAGGTGCTCTGAAAACCAACACCCGAGAGAGAGCATTTGTGTCAGCTGGAGCATCTGGCAGGAGCTGGCAACATCGTACCTTCTGCTGCTGATGGTCTCCCACCCTACACCAGAGACCTCTGCAGCTACCCTGCCAAGCTCCAGTGAACACCTCTAGCTCATCTTTTAATTACCTACATTAATTACCTACTTGTTCATTAGATTGATAGTTAATTGACAGTTAATTAATAATTGTCAATTATTTGTTAATTGTTGATAAACAATCATTAATAAATCCCTACGTGTCAGCTTGTCTTGGTTTGAAAGACAGGTGTTTGCAGGACCTCTCTGGAATGGAGAATGTCACCCCCTTCCCTCCAAATTACTGTAACTTCAAAATTAAGGGGCTTTCAGGCAAAGATATGGGAAAAGGAGTAACAGTTCTTTGCCACTATGTACAACAAGGCAAACAAACAACAACACTGGCAGCAACAACAAACAGAACCAGTTACCCGACCACAGCCTTCCCTCAGCTGCAGGCCCTTCCCCTTCAGTGTAGTTCTGGTCACAGCCAGGCAGGGAAGGGAGGCAAATAATGAATAAAGCAATTGCTAGAGAATTTTTAATTAAGCTACACCAAGGAGTACACTGGAGAGCTCAAGCACTGTGTGATCAATTCTGAAGAATTTACTGCTGTGAGGGAGTCTACACAGCAGCCAAATAGTGACTGAACAATGTTTGAGTTTCTAAAAGATAAATAAGAAAGTGATGAGAAAATACCCTAGTGAGGGAAGAGCCCTAGTCCTTAGACCCTTTCAAAATATGCAAATAGATTAAACTGAGTTCCCCAAAATACAGAGATGGAAATATCTTCTTGGAACAGTTGATCACCTCACCCACTGGGCAGAAGCCTTTCTTACCTCAACTGCAACTACCTCCAAAGTGGCTAAGATGCTATTAGAACAAATCATTCCCAGATATGGGACAATTGAAAGAATGGACTCAGATAAGGGAACACACTTTACTTCAAAAATTTTACATTCTATGTGTTGTATAGAATAAATTGGAAATTTCATACCCTGTGGCACCCTCAAAGCTCTGGATGTGTGGAACAAGCGGGGTGTCATGATGGTTCGTTTACCGATCCCAAAAGTGCAAAAGGCAAACAGCAGGGGACCATCAGTTTAATCATGACAAATGCACCTTTATTAAGGGCCAACAGCAAATGTGATAGAGGGATTAGAAAAGGAGATAAAAGATAGAAAGAGAGAGAAAGAGGGGGAAAGGGTAAGGCTACCAACACAGACAAAATCCTCACTGGTCTGGACAATGGAGATCTGTCTTGTCGCATCAGGGAGAATCCTGAAGTCTTGGTTAACTCAGGGGTCTTTTATAGTCCTCTGTTGAGGGGGGTGACCGGCAAAAGACAATGAAAGTCTATCGAAATCGTTGAGGGGGAACAGGTCATGTTATCAGCAGTGAGCGAGAGCTATTGTCTTCTTGGTCCAACAACCACATCCGGGCAAACATCTCGCATTGATCAGGCCAGCCCTCCTCCCTGTGATCGGGGTCTCAGTCTCAGTCCTTGGGAGGGGCTTCAATCTCTGTCCATCACAGTGGTCATGAGGCACATGAGGGGTCTTCCATGGGAGATCACCAGAGTTACCCCAGAAAGTTCATTTGGCCAAGAGGTGGGAAAATTCGTGGGTTGAGCAGGTATCATGTAGCAGGTGTAAGCATGTAGAACAAGCTGCTCCTTGCCAGGTCCTTGCCAGGCCCTGCTCGAAGCAGTGTTCCATGGTGGCACAGCAAACACACCTGCCAACCACCTCATCCAAGCCAGAATTCCAATCGAGGTCTCCAGGATCTCAGTCTCTGCCATTGCAGCAAACGTGAGGCAAAAATGAGGGGAACTTCAGACTGTCTCTTACAGCATCCCAGCACCGACAGCCTATGGCTGAAACTATTCTCAGAAATTCTTATGGTTGAAACTAATCTCAGAAATTATTTGCAGGCAATTAGACTTTCTCTCATGGATCTTAGAATAAAAGAGTTGTTACCCCAAACATCACCTCTAGACTTTCCTATACACCAGGTAAAACCAGGAGATTTGGTTCTAATAAAATCCTGGAAAGATGATACCTTAACAGCAGCATGGGAAGGTCCCTTTCAGGTACTTTTAACAACTGAAACAGTTACCAGGACTGCAGAAAAGGAGTGGTCGGTCTCACGCCTCTCAAGTCAAAGGACCAGTGGAAGCTCCTCCCCAAACTTGGGCAGTGGTACAAGGAAGTGACCCTTTAAAGTTAATACTCAAAAGATGATTTAATAGTAGACAGTCATGGGCACGACTGGACTGACCTCTGTATTTGCCACCAGAGAGACTTTTGCTCCAGTGTGGGCTGCAATACCTCAGGTGTTAAGCAGTAAGAATATAAATCAAACCAGACCTTGATAAAAGAGGAATAGGAAATTATGTTCTAAGACACTGGAAATTGCTGGATGGAGGATCACAGCTTCTGTGCTTCACCTCTACATCCTGCAGTGTGCTGTTCTAGTGCACAGATCTAGAAGAACAGGAAGCAGGTATGGGTAACACAGAAGGTAATCTTTGATGCTGCAGTTACACTCTGAGGTCTGCATCGTCCGAGCAAGCAGGGATGGAACTGCTGATGGGAGGCACTGCACACAAGTGTATCTACAACTTATTTTACTTGAGTTGGAGGAGAACTATGGACAGCAACGTAAACTGACAAATCAGGAACTTTTAAATAGACTGAATTTAACACCGACCTGATAAAGACTGATTAATCTTCTTTATAACTGCTTCACAAAAGGAGTCAGTTTGTGCTGACCAGACAGGATAATTAAATCAAGTGCTTCAGCTAGAAAGGATAATAAAAGGAAAGGGTGGATTGTGAGAAATGAGGTGATATTTTGCTGAAGCCAAAAGGTTATTAGGTTAAAGAATTAAAGTTGTTGGTCCTATGTGTTGTTGTTTGGATTGTTTGGATTTTTTCTGGTTGATTTGCTGAGTGTTGCCATGAGCTGAGAGAGAGGCAGAGTTGAAGAAGTGACTAAAAAAGAAGTAGGAGATGGGAGGGTGTCGTAGCACAGTGTCCCTGGCCGGGTAATAATGAGCATTGATTTCATGATTCCAGAAGGCTGATCAATTGCTTTATTATACTATACTTATTAAGAAACCCATAGCCCTTACAGACAGTCCGATACAGTTTGACCTCATTGGTCCTTGATTCCAAACACCATCACCATTGGCCAATTATGAAATCGCCCTTTGGTAAAAAAATCTCCATAACATATTCCACATGTTCACAACAACAGGTGCAGCAAGTGAAGATAAGAATTGTTTCTCATTCTTTTCTCTGTTCTTCTCACAGCCTTCCCCAGGACAATGCCTGGGTAAGTGGTGCTCTCTGTGGCCAGAGAGTGGCTGCCACAGGAGGGGACCATAAATTTGCAGATGACACCAAGGTGGGAGCATATGTCAATCTGCTGAAGGGTAGGAGGGCTCTGCAGAGGGACCTGAACAGGCTGGATAGATGGGCTGAGATGGAGTTTATCAAGTCCAAGTGCCGAGTCCTTCACATTGGCTTGCACGTTGACTGGGGACAGAGTGGCTGGACAGTGCCCAGGCAGAAAGGCACCAGGGGATACTGGCCGACAGCCAGCTGAACATGAGCCAGCAGTGTGCCCTGGTGGCCAAGAAGGCCAATGGCTCCTGGCCTGGATCAGGAATAGTGTGGCCAGCAGCAGCAGGGAGGTCATTCTTCCGTTATGCTTGGCACTGGTGAGGCCACACCTTGGGTGCTGTGTCCAGTTCTGGCCCCTCAGTTTGGGAAGAACGTTGAGACTCTTGAGCGCATCCAGAGGAGACAACAAGGCTCGTGAGGGGCTTGGAACACGAGTCCTGTGAGGAACGACTGAGGGAGCTGGGGTTGTTCAGCCTGGAGAAAAGGAGACTCAGAGGTGACCTCATCACTCTCTACAACTCCCTGAAAGGTGGTTGTAGTCAGGTGGGGGTCGGTCTCTGCTCCCAGGCAACAACTGACAGAACAAGAGGACACAGTCTTAAGCTGTGCCAGGGGAAGTTTAGGTTAGACATTAGAAAAAAAACTGAAAGAGTGACTGCATGCTGGAATTGCCTGCCCAGGGAGGTGATGGAGTTGCCAACCCTGGACATGTTTAAAAAAAGACTGGACATGGCACTCAGTGCCATGGTTTAGTTGGTGAGAAGGTGTTAGGTCATAGGTTGTACTAGATGATCTTAAAGATCTTTTCCAACATAATTCATTCTGTGATTCTGTGAAAATTTGGCGGTTGGGAGAGAATGGAAGTTCCCGCGTACCCATCCAATGGGAAAGGGGACAGGGACCACCCCAGCCAGGAAAGGATATAAAAAGAAACCATTTTCTCAGAGGGGGTGTGTGTTCGTCTCTTGGGGAAGGGAGGCCAACAGCTGGCTCAGCAGAATCGTTACTAATAAAAGAGTTTTGTGTTGCTTCATCAATTTGTTCCCATTGAATTGTATCTAAAAGTTAGTGCAGTTCTAGCACCATGGAGGAGGAAAAAGGTGATCTTTAAGGTCCCTTCCATGTTCTATGATTCTGTGACTGGGCATGAATGCAGCACTTTCACGGTCCTTCTCCCACCGCAAGCTCCTCTGGTCCTGGAGTTCATGCAGGACTGGATGGAATCAATGGAACCACCACATGTCTGGGGCAGTGGGGCCCCTCGTTGGCCAGGAAGCCAGCGGCCCCTTGGCTCCCAGCCCAGGGACACACCCGGGTGTGGGAAAGGGAAAAGAAAAGGGAAAGGGAACGATCGAGCACTGACTGGCAGAGTCAGTCACGTCGGTGCTCGGGGAGGGGGCCGGGCAGGGCGCAGCCGCTGGCGGTGCCAGAGATGGCGGCAGAGCGGGAAGAGGAGCCAGGCCCCTGTCCCTGTCCCTGCCCAGGGGTCACGGGGGATGAGCGGGGTATGGTCAGAGGGTGCCGGTGCTCCGCTCTGCCCACTCCTAAGCAGGGGGTAATGGAGAATGCCCAACACCGCCTGAGGGAGTTCTATGTCAGGGACAAGTTCTCCTGCTTGACGCTGCCCAGAGCCACCGTGCTGCTGCCGCTTGTGGTGCGAGGGGGGCGGCTGCACCTGCTGCTCACCGTCCGCTCCATGCAGGTACCGGGGGGGCTCCGAGGGGCTCGATCCTTCCCGGGGAACCATTGGTGTGCACCCTCTTGGAACCTGCACATCCTCAGTCCTGCCCTTTGTTCCGAAAGGCATAGCCAGCTATTTTTACACTCCTATTGTAGAGAATACATAATACATTGTTAAGAGAGTCGATATAAAGTTTCAATATTAATTACCTGTTAGATACTCTAACATTATGTGAAGTTCCAATGTCAGTTACAAAGTGGTTGTTTGTTCAATAATTCCATTGTTAATTAAATCCCCTTACCATCAGGTATTACCCCTGCTGCTCCTACTAAAATGGTGGACTATACAAGAAGAAGATTACCTCACCTAATAAGCAAAGATGAAACTCCCATAAGAGCTAGTAACAAGAATTACCTACAAAGAACCCCTAAGACAACAAGCCACCCTACAAATAAAGAAATAGCCTCTCTCCATGAAAAAAGGAAAGAACTACTTCTGAAAATGTATTGCAAAAAGCTTTAATTAACTTCTTAAATTATAATTTCTGTACAGATAACCTTAAAGCCACATAGTTCAGAGGCAGTGTGTAAAAAGGATCAAATTTTCCCTGTTTTCCAGCCAATTACATCAGGAGACATGATGTGGGTTTCAAACCACGAATATCACACGTCAGATGATACTCTGGTATCGCCAACCAGGGGACTGTGTACAAAACACGAACAGGATGAGACTGCTGAGGAACACGTCTCGAGCTGTTTATTTTCCAGCATCAGCCTCATTATATGGTTATGACAACGGGAAGATGCCAGCAGCTCACATCCCCGGCAGCAGACAAGGAACTCAATGTTACGGAACTCAATGTTACAACTTACTTTAAAAGCTTTTTGACCAATCACACAAAGCAAAAGCATATTGACAGTAGTTCCGTCCAACCACTATGAGCACACGTACCTTTGGTTAAAACAATGCTCGCTTCTTTCCAATACAATACCTGTTTGTAAGCCTTAAGATACAATGCACAGAGCTCCATTATTAAGCTTAGAACTTCCTAATATCTCGCTAGATATACTTTTCTGTAGCTTAGGGAGTTATTCTAGCCAAGTGTTAATACACTGACCATTGTTCTATTTATCCTTACTTTTCTACTTCTTATATAATTTTTCTGCTGACAAATCTTACGGCTACTGCTTAGCTCTAATTGCAGTTCTGCTGTCTCTGAGGCCTGCCTTTTGCAACGTGCCCAAAACCCTCTAATTTTAAGGATTCCCACACTCTGGCTCCTCAATATATACGTTCCAGGTGCTTCTGACTTGGACGGAGTCTTTCCAGACTTGAATCAAATACCACAAACACTGTTTTGCTCTTCCTCTTTTCTACACAACAACAGTCTTTGTTAGTGTGAATAAACAGAACTAGCAATGTATCCTAAAGAATTTTGATACAAACTATGATTTCAGTAGATTTTGCCTTCCTGTGGAAGAAGGTGTCTGTCCTGGTTTGGTAATGGGAGGAAATGCAGGGAAGTGATGCAAAGCTTTTTTGTGTAACTGCCAGTCTGTTGAACCACTGAGAAGCCGGACACTCCTCTGTGAAACACACATGTTGAAGACAAAATAGCCGGGACCTGTCTCTTTCCTTTGCGGTCGCTGAGGAGGTGGCGGGCCCCCGGCCGGCACCGGCCCTCCGTCTCGGCCACGCTGCGCCGGGCGGTCCTGCCGTGGGCCGGGCCCCTTTCCCTGCCTTCCCCCGGGCCGCTCGCCAGTCTGGCCGGGCCGGGCCCCAGCAGCTGCCGGGCAGGAAGGCGGGGGAGGCTGCGGAGCCCTGGCCAGAGCCAGGCTGGCTGCGGTTGTGACGATCATCAGACCCCCTTCCCCCAGCGCGGCTGAGACCAGAGACGTCTGCAGCCCGTGCAGAAAACCAAAGACCAACTTTGAGGCCGGTCAGGTAGGACTCAGGGGGGATGTTAACCCTTTCAGTGATTCAATCCTTCCTCGACTGAGAGAAAAGAACAAGATGAAGAACAAGAACAGCATGAAGACGTCGTGGTCAGTGACGAAGGAGTTAAGTCCCAGATGGGAGGGATGAGGACAGGCTTGCTTTGGAGCTGAAATCCTCTTGTAAGCTATGGAGAAAAGACTCTTTTTTCCTTATAACACATGAAACTGTGAGAAACAACTGCTCGCTTTGAAAAATGTAAAAGGTTTATTAAACTTTAACAAAAATACAACAAAAGGACTACATAAGGAAAAATTTGCAGCGCTGGGAACTGCCCTCGTGGACACCACGTGGTCAGTTCATCTTCAAGAGGGATGCTCAGTCTTTTATACCCCTGGGGGTTGCACCAGCCAAGCCTGGCCCCTCCTGACGTCTGTCAGGCAGCTCTTTGCCATTTATCAGTGGAGATTGCTTTCTTGTAACTTGCTTGGAGGTCAGGTGTTGTCATGCCGCACCCCCTGAGCAACAAGCTCTTCCATTCCCAGCTGCCCAATGGAAGGGGCACATGTGCTCACCTTCTTTCTACCCGTCCTAGACAACCCAGGCTGTCTGGTGGGAACAATACGGGGGGGGGGAAAGGGGACTATGGGGAGGACAGAGGACATCTAAACTACAATAACGTAATTATACATCAATAAAGCTTCTCTTACTCGTCACACAATAGTTATTCCTTAATTGTAAGATCCAATCATCTCATTATCCATCTATAACAAAACTATGGGGAGATGAAAGTGTTCAAACTGATATTGAGCAAAAGCCTCCATGCTAAGATAAGCAGATGGTGAAATAGCTGTGATCCCATGAGAAGTTTGAACTGAGAAAGCGGGCAGTCCTGTGCTTCCCAGAGAAGATCTCTGTTCCCAGGGATGAAGATGATTTTAGAAACAGACAATGAGAACTTTTGCCTTTGAACAGCTCATATTTAAAACAATACTCCGTAAGTCGACGTGGCCCATTGACAAGCTGTGGGAAGGCTTGTGGACATGGGAAGGGTTTCACAATGGCAGGGTTCCCTGGGCGGCTGCTATTTGTGACAACATTGAGAACCACGAGAGAACTGTTTTTTCCAGTTGTGGAGAAGTCTCCATAACCTAAACAAGAGGGACTTCTCTCCCTCAGTGAACTGAAGAAAGACTATTTTAGAGGTGGTAAACTGACTGGAAATCTTAGGTATGGTTTCTTTACATTGTCAGTGGGAAAGAAAAGGTTGTGGGGGGAGGAGAAGTGTTCTGAAGGGTTTGTTTTGATTGTTACTACTTTTTTTTCCTTCTAGTTACTTATAACAACATTTTCTTTATACCCTTTTAAAGTTTTGAGCCTGCTTTGCCTTTCTCCTAATCCTATCTCACAGCAGGAAGTGAGTGTATCGGTGATTGGCCAGCACCAAACTCGCCACATTCTTTGGTGCGTTGGCTGGGAAAATCTCAAAATTGGGAAAATCTTAAATTGGCGAGCCAAAACCACTACAGTGTCACAGCTAGTCTGGCAATTAATTTGGCAATAAATAAGAAACCAGCCCGGTTCCATAAACTGGTCCCTGGGTGAATAAGGATAGGATACAGGCAAACCTAAACAGAGACTTCACCCACAATCGTGTTCCATCCTAAGCTGCAGGCATCTCACAGCTCAAAGAGCTGGGCTATGTGAAAATCAGACCAATCAGTGGTTTAGACCAGGGCGTTTCAGACCCCCTACATAAAGTGAGTTCGAACAATAAAACTCAATGTTGTTGCATGGAGCTCTGAGAGTTTGTGTCGTCGCTGTCTCAAACCACTGACCCCGTGTGACACGTGGTGACCTCACTTAATAAGAAGGGATTACATTTAAAATTAAAATGTCCATAAATAAAGTGCTTCAAAAAGTGTTACATTTTATGGCTAAATATACTGCAATAATATTTCTACACCTACAGAAAAATACTTCCATATTCTGGAAAATTCATATGTATCCTGGGAAAACCATACAGAAATATGATGAAGGATATGGAAAATCTGGATTAAAATCAGAATTTTAAAAAGTAAATAAGGAAGACCCATTGTGGTAGTCTGATATTTTACAGTTTGTTCTTCTGTAGTAGGTTTTAAATATTCCTTGTTAAAAGTTTGCAATGGTTCATTCCATGTACCCCATTTGGCTTCCCTAATGTAATGGTTCATTCCTGAGTTGTTTACCCCAAGATTTTCCCACCAAGTGTCTGTCAATCCACCTGTCAATCTCCTTGTACCTCCCTAGTTCCTTTCTGGAATGTTCCCTGTCCTTCATCCCTTCCTTGAAGCAAGATTGGATTGCAAGGTTTGCTCCTTCCCCTTGTTGGCTTCTATTGGATAGCCCTTACCCTGCATTCTTCCCCTAATGCCTTCCTGCTGGTAAAAGGTTGTGCCCTTCCCTTATCCCCGCCCCTCCTTAAAAGCAGTTTGTTTGCCCTCAGCTATCGTCAGCTTGTTCCTGGATCCTCTGGGGAAATAAACCTTCCTTGGAACTCAGACAGGTGATCCCTCTCTATTCCTTTGCCTTGGTCCCTGGTATTGGGTTGCTGCTGTGTCACCCACGCCACAGCCATCTGCTGCAGGAAGCTGCGAGGCCCTGTAAGCACCACCACCCGGGCGGGTCTCAGTAGAGATCCGGGGGCGGCCGCTCTCATGACTGCACATCAGTTTTGGGGAGTGAGCTGGCTGGAGAACATCTTCCCTGTGACCGCAGCGCGCAGATACAACCCATGAGAAAGCACGCGTGCTTTTTTACTTCTCTAGCAAACTGGCAAGCCTTTTTAGCTGCTCTGTGATTATACAGGATGAACAGGATATTTGTAAAATCAATTTTGACAAATACAAAAATATGATTTCAAATTTTTCAAGTCAAATTAAACAGCTTGCCATTAGGGGGACTAAATTGCACTGCAGTTGAAAATAGTTCTTAGCCACCTTCTACTCATTTTGCAACAATGAATTTTTTTTTTTTTTAATAATGAACATTTTTACTTGGTACAAACCTAAGTGTTTGAGGGTTTTGTTGATATTTTAAAATTTACTTCTTTATTGGGTTTTTTCCTCTTTTTAGATGAGTAACTTGGTGACACCAGTTGTAGGATTTGTGGAAGATACATTCCAGGTCACTCCTAATCCAGATGAAGTGAGCGAGGTTTTTGTTGTGCCTTTGGAGTACTTTGTCAAGCCCTTAAATTACAACACCTTTGCTTATAAAACCTCCTCAGGTTACTTAACTCAGATACACTGCTTTACATAGGATGACCAGGAACATAAAAGGGCATTCAGGATGTGGAGACTGACTGCCCACTTTGCTGTATTTCTTGCTCTTGTAATTTTTGGAGAGAGACGTACCTTTGAAGTGGATTATGATCTTGACAACTTAATTTCATCCTCCAAAAAAAACTACATTAATTTGTATACATCTATATATGAAAGAAAGAAGAGTAATCGGTGACAACTTGGTCTGGCAATTAATTTATTTTGAAAGAGGAAAAAGGAGGTTGGTTTATTTCCTTTGTACCTACTTTTTGAAAGCTACACTTGAGTTTCTTCTGAATTGGGAACTTCATGACAATCCCTACCTAGATTAATAGAATTTTTTATCTCTTTCAAGAGCTGCGAGAGGTACACAATATTTTTTGTGAAACAGACTTTCAAAAGGTCTGTTTCAGTTCCTTCTCAGTTTCAGTGCCTTGTTCTGTGTGTTTCTGTGTTTCGCCTTGTCTATAATGAGAGAATACTACTTGATGTAATTTGTGCCAGTTTGAGTTAACCTATGAAAACTTCTGGGGATCTGTCTGCCTCTTGCACGTGCCATACATGGACAATAACTAATATGGGTCCTATAACTGGGTCCACCCAGAGGGAGGAGCCAAGCATCCCTGCCACCATAAAACAAGCATTTCTGAGACAACAGACAGCCTTCTTCGCCGGATTTCCCAGAGGAATCAGGAACCAGGCCCAGCTGCTCCTTCACCGCATCTTCAGAAAGGACCTACACCCTTCTGCAGATTGCCGCTCCAGGAGGAGCAGCCACCATCTGGCTGGACTACTATCAACACCCTGACTTCTCAGGGTGTCAGGTTTTTCTCCCTCTGCCAGTGGTTTTTTTTTTTTTTTTTTTTTTTTTTTTTTGCTTGTGCTAAATTGCATTGTTATTTAGTTTTTTTCCTTCCTAGTAAAAAACTGTTATTCCCATTCTCATATCTTTGCCAGAGAGCCCTTTTAATTCTGAAATTGTGATAATTCGGAAGGAGGGGGTTTACCTTTTCCATTTCACAGGAGGCTTTTGCCTTCCTTCACAGACTTCTGTCTTTTCAAACCAAGACAAGTAGTTATGGTAAAAAGGGCCATTAGGTAACCCCCTCTATCCCTCTAACCTTGCCTCTTGCAAAATGTAATTGAAGAAATAAGAGAAAAAAGGAACCTTATTTGGTTCTGATCCCTTGCAGAATCTGTCATTCTGTGGTCAGAATGCTCAGTGTATGTGATTCTGAGTTTCAACATACATTTCTTTATGTGTTGTGATGTTAATTAAATGTACTGTGTTATGTAATTGCCTGTTACTTAGCATTTCAGATTCCGTGTAGGTTTTGTTTTCTCTTCAAAATATAAATACAATTACTTGGAAGGAAGATATATAAGTATTAATGAAACATTAATGAAGAATAATCATCCTGTTTTTCAGAATGTGCTGCAAGGGGAACCACTGTTCTCTGAGTAGCAACAGAATTTTTATTTTGGGCATATTTGCCTCTTCTGGTCTTGGGATCTGTAATCATTTAGAGTGTCCCATGATGACTATTTATTGGCCTGTGTCTCTTGCTCTCCACTCTATTACATTTGAACATAACTTGTACTGAAGATCACAGACTCACAGAATGGTTTGGATGGGAAGTGACCTTAAAGCTTAGACTATATTCTTAATTGTTCTTAAAATTATTGGCATGTAACTTTAAATCTAAAAGCAACATCTTTCTAGATCACCCACAGTACTGACTTGCAGCATTTATGGGAAGCAAACTTATTAAAATTGGATTGCTATGGTTTATTGCCAGGTTTCAGTGATAAAAATGGAAGTCCTACAAAATGCATGAATAGCTGAGTGGACCTCAACTATTAACTATTAAATTAGTAATGCAGCAATTGATGAATGAACAATATATGTAAATGAAGACTCATCAGTGTGTGGAATACTGTTAAAAGAACGGAAATTGATGTTATATGGCTGGCATCAACCGGCTCCTTACCTTAGGAAAAGAAATAAGGTGCGTACAGGGGATGAAGCACATTCTCTACAATTGTCAGGCTAAAAAGGGCTAAAATGCATTAAGACCTCTGGATCTGTGAGAGCCTCTTAGCCGGAAGGAGCTCTGCAGGGCTGCAAAGTAAAGGTGACAGCTACTTAGATCTCTTTGCTCTTAGAGCTGTCTTCCAAATATATTCCTGTCATTTAAATCTATAACATAATTTTAATGATTAGAATTTGCTGTGGTATTTATCCTAGTTTTGACTTTCTGCTCATGAAGGTTGCTCATTAAGAAATACTGATTGTGGAAAGCGTCTGGCATCAGAGAGTTCCTCAGCTCCATCTACAGAGGCAGAAATGCAGCTGTGCACACTCTGTTGGCCATTTTGCATTTGGCAGTGGTGCAGCCTGATTTCTGTAAATGTTAAATACTTCATTTACTTACTAAACATTAAGGCTTATTAAGCAGGGCAGGGAGATGGTTCACAATTTTCTGGGCAGTCCTATGGTTGCTGGAGATGTGTGCTGGTTGTGGAGCTCAGGATATAAAGACATTTCATTTAGATTTGGGCACTGTGAATCAGATCTGCAGCTGGTGGAAATCAGTTCCAGAGATACAGACACTGCTGTGTTAAGTTGTCCATTAGAAAAGTAGACATGGTGAATTCTAGATTTATTCTGAGCAAAAGTGTGCTTTGTTCAAAAGCTTGAAGATTTCCTTGCTTGCAGTGAGATAAATAGGATCACAGGTCTGCCAGAGCCTGGAGTGCTGTGTCCAGTTCTAGGCCCCTCAGTTCAACCACAAAAGAGTAAAGGGGCACACACGTGTTATGCATGTGAGAGAAAAGGTATAAAGAGCTAGGAGGAGAGAGGTGGTGGTGTTGGAGCGAGCAGGTCGTGCTGTGAGAAGAAGGGGTCTGTATTGTGTGTGCTGCTTGTGGGATTGCAGCAGAGAAAAGGCAGAAGGCTTTAATACACTGCTGATGTTTGCTACCGTCTTCGGTGCCAGCCTTTTGAGTCCACTGGCAGTCAGGGGAAAGGCATGAAAGTTTTTAGATAAGAGACTGACACCCTCTATTCAATTAGCGTCCGGTGTAAGGAGTGACTGACAACATCATGACACCCTCCCCCTGGGTCACTTGAGCTCCTTGCATGCCCCAGCAGGCTTCCTGGTGCCTCTGACTGCAGATCCAACTAAGATCCAGTCATGTCTGGAGATAAAATCCTGAAGTAGCTCCATAGGAGCTTTGTAGCTTTGTCCCTGTGAGTTTCTGCCGTGCCAAAAACTGTAAACCTGTAGGTTTCTAGCCAAACCTGCTCATATTATAGCCCTTTAGACCTATTTATATTTTTTACTGTGACACTGCGTCTGATCCCGGGGTAGGAAGCCTTCCAGCCGGCTAGCTCCAGTGCTTCCTCCCTCAGACACCTGTCACAAGTGGCCACTCCCAGCGGTTCATCCACAAGTCGGGATCCCTTATTGCCGAAGTTGGCTGATGAAGCAATTCACACCAAGGGTTGTGGTAAAGGAAAAGAGAAGGGCCCTTGTCTGTGTCTCCAAGCTGCCTTTATTCCATCCCCGAACAGGGGGAGAGAGAGAAGATGACACACTGTAACAGACAGAGGCACACTCAGAGGGAGGCAGAGATCGGGGCCTCAAACTGGCTGTACAGCAATTTATAAAGGGAGGAGGTAACAGGGGAGGGGATTACACACAGACGAACCAGGGAGTCTCAGGGGAGGAGCACAAGGTGTGACTAAAATCCACAGTGACCAATAAGGGGATAAAGGGGAGGAGAATATCCTTGTACAACCAGTGGGAATCTAGGAATTACATGACTGATAGGGTACGTTCTGGAGAAAGGGGAAGGGTTTACAATGATGGACAGGGAGTAGGGGCAGGGTTTCATGGACTGACATTGAAGAAGCTGGAAAAGGGGGTGGGTACTTGGGCTGATGGGTAGGTATAGGGGAAGGATTTAACATAGGACTAAACCATTTTTATGAAAACTGGGGTACAAAGGAACAAACCATTACAAAAACATCAGACCATCTCTTAAACAAATAAACCTCGGAAACACACTACCACATTATTGCATTGACAATATGTAACTACTGTATTAGCAATACGTTTAGTCATAATGTTCCACATCATCAGTGTCACACATCTCACACCTGACCAAGAGTCTTCTCTCTATAAGTCTGCCACTATAATCCCCAGTGTTATCTGGGCCAAAGTACCACCAAGGTAATGCGTTTGCTATCAGACTGTCATCCATGATTATTATGAGGCTGTCATTGCCTTCATGATATGGATTTAGAGTATTAGCTATCCAATTCCAGTGGCAAAGGGACATGGTGGGACTTCAAGTAGTGGTTAAGGCTGGCTATAAAAGCTCCAGGTGCTCGACAGAGGTGGACTGAACCCAGTTCTCTGTCCTGAAAAGCGTCATCTGGGAAAAGACTGTGCAGGATCTCATGAAATTAGCACCATACCTGGGTAGAGTGCTCAGCCTTCACAGATTTCTTCACATGGGACATTAGTTTCCCTGCTTTATTGGTAAACAAGCTGTGCCAATGCCAATCCTCAAGGTTCTTATCCCTCAGTAGGTTCTTCAAAGAGTGTCCCAGTTTCAGAAAGAATTTCAGGACTGAACTTCTCAAGGTTTTTCTTCTGAAGAATATATGAATGATTCAGTTTCTTTATCCTCAGCTGAATTCGCAAGGTCAGCAGTATCACTGGAGAAGAAACCACATCATTCCCTTCATACAGCTATAGAAATAGGCAAAGTTGTGGGGTTTTTTTTTAAAGAACAAATTTTTCTGTTTAACGTCTGTAATCCAGAACGGGAGAGAAATGTTTAATGGAATCACACACCAATAAGAAAAGTAAATGAGAACTATTATGAGTAAGGCCATTTGGAAATCACGTGGAACTTTGGAGATAGTAGAACTGAAGGAAATGCCAGAAAAATTTGTTCTTCCTCCTTCTGGGAGGAGTGAGTGTTTTTCCCAAGGGAGGAGGAGCACACTAAATACAGGCAGCATTCAGAACAGCCTACAAGGAAAGAAGTCAAACTAGAGGAGATGCCCTGGAAGCTGCAGGGACAGTGGGCATGTGCCAGCACTGCCCTGCTGACCACGGACGCTTGCCAGCAATGACACAGGAGCCCAGTGAGCTGGGGGATAATTTGCACCTCACCTTCACTGTGGTGAGAGAGGCAGGGGAAGGAGCCGTACCTGAGATGTCACAGTAAACTGCTCGCTCATAGACCCGGGCTTACTGGGACTTGAAGGACACGCTGATCTCAGCCGAACGATTCGGCCCGATCTCGCCCTCCTAAAGCAGAAGGAGACGGCAAAACATTTCTCTTCAGACATCACATTTTCTTGGGTTCAACCACGGTCCTGTAAGCCGTTCTTTAGAGCATCAGTGACAAGCAAGGAGTGAGTAACACTCACCAATAACACTGAGAACAGAGTTTGGAAGCTTTAGTCAGCCTCCTGCTGCCTGCCAGGAGCCCACAGGGCAGAACCGCTTTTTGCAACCAGCTCTCTGACCTCACCAGAATGCAGATTACTTCTCTCTTGGCACACAAAGCCAGCTGAGGCAGAGATCAGTCAAGTGACCTTATTCAGGGATGAGGAGGAAGAGGAAGAAGAGAAGCAGGAAGAGAGGTTCTCAGCCATCATTTCCCTTTGGCTCAAGGGAGAAAATGTCATTGTAGAACAGCATGGGATCTCCTCGCACCTTTGCCCTCTCACTCTGGAGGCTGCAGGTGGGAAGCACAAAGCGTTCTCGGCGAGTGATGTCCACTCTGCACTCCTTCAGAAAATCAGACAACTTGTCCTTTTCCTCCTGACACAGCCTGCAGCCACAGGAGAGACAAACCCAGCAGGCTGTTTAATAAGTCCCACATCTTTGCAGAGAGAAGTGGAAGTGCAGGATCAGCTCCACAGCAAAGAGCTGACCCTGAGACATGGGGTCCCAAATGGATCAGAGAATCACTTGTTCACTCCACACTTGCAAACTCAGGAAAGGTTTCTAAAGCCAGCAGCCCTCAAGAGAACCTCCTGGCTCAAAGCCTCTGCCACAGCTGAGGGAGAATCCACCAGCCACCTCAGGCAGCTTTTTCTGAAACAGAACTGCTTGGGGGAGGCAGCTAGAGATGGGATGGTTTACTTACCTTAAGCCATTCAAAAGCACCAGTATCTCCTGAAGCCATACATTTGTTTTACCCTTGGGCAAGATATGTCACTGAAATGGATCTTTCAAACCTACCTCAGCTCCAGCTGATCCTCCTCTTCCCCAGTATCAACAGCCTTCCACTGGAAGTGGGCTGTGATATTACTGTGGTTGTGGATGAGCACAGCTGTGTGGTTTGACATGGTGCTGTATGTCTTCTCAAGGGTCACAGTACTCCTGTCCAGCCGGATGTGGGCATCCACAGCTCTTGCATGAAGGCTTGTGTGGGTGTCTTCACTTGGAACAAAGCAAACCACAAATAACAGAAGAAAGTGTCACAGCTTTTAGCTGAATGAGCAGTTCCTTGGATTAGTACATTTATCACAAGCTGAGAGCTGCATGTGCACAGCATGACGATGTCCTGGACAACCTGCCAGCATTTCACCCTCTAGAACAGACCCCTACCAAAGGCTCCCTCATTTCCAGAGCTTTCAAAGCTCCATTATTCCCGACCAACTTCTGGGATTCATCTGGGCTCAGACTTCAAGCTCACCATTCCTGTTGCAGGTGAGCGTTTCCCAGGTGGGATGCAAACAACAAATACCAGACATGCTCTCTTAGAAATGGCATTTATAAGGAGCTCTACAGTGATCAAGATGACAAACTACATGGCTACAAACTAGATGACTCCAAAATGAACACCATGAAAACTATCATCATCTCCCTCTTTAAACCCATGGCCACAGCAGCCTTTCTGCTTCGAAAGGGCTCTGCTCTGAGGGATGCAAAGAGTGCCCTGTGCAGTGCCCAGCACTCACCTGTGTCGAAGTGCATGACAAGGGACCTGGAACCATCACCAGTCTGCAGTGGCTGAAATCCCACTGTCACCTGCATGGTGTCACTGACACCCAGAGCTCCCGTGGCCGGAAGGACAGAGAAAGTGCTGCAACACAGAGATAGCAGGACTCTTGGGGTAGATTTGGGGATGTTATCCCTTTTGCAGCTTCGCCATTGCAGCCTGCAGTGACGGCAGCAGTGTCGCCAGCCGCGGCCACGCTGCCCGCCGCCACACCTCCAGCCAAGTCATCTGTGGCTGGGCCCCCGGCCACCCCTGCGTCTGGGCTTGTAACCAGCCCCTCAGCTCCGCAGTCCGCAGTTGGCCCCTCAACTTCGGAGCCTTCGGCCAGCCCACCACTCCCTGCTGCCTGCAGGCTCTTCTCCCCATCCCTGCATGGGGACAGCGACAGCAATGAATGCCAACGGCCAGTCCCCTGGCGGGGGTCTGCCCTGGCAGCAGAATGCCAGCACTGACAGCCGGCATCATCATCCCTGAGTAATCGCTGGACTTTGCCCCCCTGTTGGGTGACCATGTGCCCTAAGAACCCTCGCCGCTTTTGGGAAGCAGTTAAGATGCGAGCTTCAGAAACTGGGGGTTGGGACCTGTTGGACAAGGTGGGGATGCTGAAGTGTGAAGCTGACACCACACTAGGTTCGAGGGAAGGAGCCACATATGCTGGTCAGATAGTTAATCTAGCATCAGTGGAGAAGACACAGGTGGTTCAGGAAGACAGTTCCGCCACAAGGCGAGGTTTAAGCTTATCCCATGTATAAAGCTGTCCCAAACTCCGGACATGCTGACAGGCATGATGTGATTGCCTAGCGGGTGGCCCAAGATCTGCAAGATAAGTTTGCAGAATATGGCCTTGGCTCCGTACAAGTTATGCACGTTCTCAGGGTGCTAAACACAGACCTGCTTGCTCCATTTGATATTAGACATACAGCTCCGGCACTGTTCCAACCTGTACATTTTAGGGTTTTTCTGGACAACTGGGGGCAGGCCGCTGAAAGGGTCGCAGCAGGCAACAGGCATTTGCCTCAAGGAGGATCCTAAGTTTTGTGTGGGGATGGGTGCTCTCCTTGGAGAGCAGGCCTTTTCCAATCTTGATTTTCAGGCTGCCTAGGAGTCTGCTGCTCTCAAGCAGAGTCAAAGGGTAGGATTTAATGTATTGCTAACAACTATTGAGATGGCCTCCCCCAAGCCACGATATACTCAAGGAGCAGATGAACCTTTTTTGCCATTTGTCAAGAAGCCTACAGCTGCCCTGGAGAAACAGGTTGAGGATGGTGACTTGAGACAGGTTTTATGCAAGCAGATAGCTCGGGACAATGCAAACAGTAAGTGCTGGAAGATCATAGATGCTCTTCCAGGTGACCCAACACTAACAGACATGGTCAACGCATGTGCCAAAATAGGTGCTGTAGACCACAAAGTGTCTGCTCTGACAGTTGCTTTACATCCAGGCCAGAAATCCTCAGGGGGTGGACAACAGAAGAAGAGCAAAAATAAGGGCAAGAAAAAGCAAGGAACGCACAAGTGAACAGGCCCAATACCAATTCCTTGTGCTCTAGATGCCTAAAGGCAGGTCACTATGCAAACCAATATAAGTCTAAGTATCATACTAATGGCTAATCTTTGGTAGGTCTGGGGAAATGGGCGGATGAACACACAGGGGAATTGCGTTCTGACACAAGTGATTCCTCAGGGCACGGCACTGGCTCAGGTCTGCCCAGCCAGCTCGGAGGCAGCACCCATGGCTCCACCAGGGTAGATGTACATACTGTGTCCATGGTCACCTTAGAATCCTGTCATGAACATAAGGTTCCTTTGGATATGTTCAGACCTCTGGGACAAGGACTGGGTGCACTGCTGGTGGGAAGATCTAGTGTCACCCACCAAGGAATCTTTGTTCACCCAGGTGTCATTGACTCTGGCTTTTCAGGTCAAATTTGTGCTACGATTTCCACGTCCGCCCCCCCGTCACTATTCCAGCAGGGACTCGGATTGCTTAACTTGTGTCTTTTCAGTCATGTGTCCCCAGGACTTGCCAGTGGACTCGTGGGAATGGTGGCTTCGAATCCATGGGACTACCCACAAGTCTTCTGGTCTGCAGATGTTTCTGCTCAGCGACCACAGATGACATGTACCCTGAATTCTGCTGGGTGCCAGCCCACCTCAGATCCAGCTCTGAGAATGTGGCCAACAGACAACCTCTGAATGATGATCGAGATGTTTGTCCACCATCAATCAGATGGCCCCTCCACGAGTGGGGAGTGAACATTCCATCCTTTCTTTGTTTCTGAGAAAGGACTGTTGACAGGCTAAGACTGTCAGTTCTTTGAACAAATTAATGATAAGTTGTTACTGTATTAGATTTAGTATTGAGATTGTATTAGAATAGGTAACATATTTTAAGATTAATAGTGTATTTCTTGTAAGAGGGAATCACAAGATTTGATCTCTCTGACAATTTCAAAATGGCGTCCGATTGAGGTTCTCAGTGATAAATAGCAACTGCTAGAGGAACCTCTGGAGCTGTGTTTGTTCTCCTTTCTGCAAGGATCCTCACAGGAGATTACAAACACCGCCTCCTCCTTTAAACAAAAAGAAAGACCTGTGGATGTGACAGCCTGGTCAGAGAGCAAGAAAACTAGATAAATTTTCCCAGAATCGGTCTGAGAGACTTTAGGGAGTTGAAGAGAAGCAATGATAGCTTATTATCATAAACAACCTGGAGGTGGTGTTTTCCTACTCTCTGTTTTCTTGTTTTTCTCAAAGATTGTTTATAAGAAAGACATCTTGTTAATTAGCCAATCAGGTGAAAAGTATTGATTAATTGACCAACCAGGTCTAGCTGTATCAGAACAATGTATAAAAAGAGGATCCATAGTAAAGATTCGTGCTTTATGCAAACCAGCCTTCTGGAGAGTCTGTGTTGTTTCTTACTCAGTAGCGACAAAACACTCCACAGAAAACACAATTATGCTAAAAAGTATCCTTCTTCTTTCTGCAAGAGGCCCATCACAAAGGGCATAACCAGGGTGACGCAGAAAGCTGCATCAAGAGCTTGTGGGGGGAAGGAGAGTTCTTTGTTGAAGGAGAGTTGTAATGCCTATGGAAATTCTGTGCAGTGACAGAGTTCTGGTAAGAGCTGTAAATTGGTACAATGCCTTCAGGTTTAAATTCAAGATAGAAGCATCCCTGCTCCCAGACCAGCAACCTTTCTGTCACTATTCCTGGACTGCAGCTTAGAAAACCTAAAAGCTCATTTTGGGTTCCTCAAGAAGATTCAGCAACCACCTGTATTATACATGTAAATACTTAACACGGAAAAAAACGAGAGATTCAAAAAGGCAAAACAGCTTGATAATTTGTAGAATGTAACTTTGATCAAAACTAAAATGTGTTAATAGATCGGTCTGAAGATGACATTCACAATTTTCCTGATGATATTGTGCACTGTACTGTAACATTGGGTAACAATTGGACATAGCCAGTAGGATAACTGGATATGCTTTTCAAACTTAGTATGCATTGAATTATTCATTGAATTCTCATCCTTTTTTACACTTCAGCTCTGCTATAAACTTCAGAGACATTTTTTTCACAAGCTTCTAACAAGTTACTCTGGATCCATAATTACTGAGAACAAATTGAGTCAAAATGCCAAGTGGGATTACTCTTTCTCAAAGCCTGGAGTCACACAGAATGAAGCAGTACTTAAATCATCACGTGCATCCCATACACTTAACAGTCCAATTACTGACCATGGGCAATGATTTTTTTACTTTTGCTACAAATTAAAGAATAAGCTACAAATAATATCTTGAACCTGTTTAAATTAAAGGATAGCATTCCAATACCCTGAAAAATTCTAAGGGTACCCAGTGCTGGTGCAGTAATACAAGAGAACTGTAAGTGTGTATTATAGTTGTTATTCATATTAGGCAAAAATGGCTCAACTCAGCTTTACAAAGCAGGAAACAAGTCATGGAGAGTTGAAATGATGGAGTGGGGACAATGTAGCCAATCTGCTTTTTGTGAGAGATGCTCTTAAGCAGTGGCACTAGTAATGTACTCATCTCTTGTAACTTTGCTCCTTGTGATCTACTATACACCTCTGCAGTTTTTTCTGCTCTTTTTTTTTTCTTTATCTCTTCAGCTGAGTACCAAAAGGAAATACAGAACTGCAATGTCACTACCAAAATAATATATATTTTTTTCAAACTAAAAAAATACTCAGAGCTTTTAGAAAACACAACAGAAGTGCTGGCAAGTATAAACAGTACAAGATATTGAACAGTATTTTTACATTATACAGCATCAGCCAAACAAATTGATAGTAGGGCTTGGGGAACAAGGATATAAATTAAATTTTGTTAAAAGGGCTTATTTTGGTCTCTGTGTGATAACTGTCATCACCATGATGTAAATACTTTAAATTTTCCTAAGGTGCATTATTTCACGACCAGCTATGATTTATTTAATTTCTCTTGTACCCATCACTGAATTATCTGAGCACAATCTCCAAACAAGACAAATGGTAAAGTAGCAACGGTAGCAACAGGCAGCAATAACTGAGCAGCCAGCAGGATAAGCCATATTGGCTTTGCTGAATCCTCTGCGAGTGCTTTCCTTTCTTTTCCTCTTTGGTTTAAAGTGCAACACATTTTCATTACTTCTCATGACTCATTTCTGAAAGAAAAAGGCAGTAGCTGTTTTTGGCAGGTTGCATTTGCAAATTGGCTCACCTTGTTGGCAGTAGAACTGCATTTTTTCTTATAAAAGCTGCTCATCAGCTTGAGTGGGGAGAAGGCGCAAAAGAATGAGAGAGGCTGGTGGAGCTCTGATGGTCTGAGGATCCAATGGTGCAAAGAGCTGGAAGGTGAAATATCTTTTAATGAGTTCAGGGTCATTAGGGAAAGGGAGTGTGTGCCTGAAAGCTCAGTTCTGTCAGCCATATTCACCTATGTGAAAACTGCATATTTTATGATTGGCTTTTCGCAAATACTAAATTGAATACTATATGTATTATGTTATATTGATTAGAAGTGTTGTATTAACATTTTAATAGTATGGTAAATGTAGTTTTGTAGTTAAAATAGAACCTGTGTATGTGGGTTTTTTTTACTAGCTCAAGCAAGAGATGAGATAATGAAGAAACTCTTCACACTGAGATGACAATGATGGGGGCCCATAAAGAATTACTGCCTCCTTATCGGAAAAGACAAACATTCTTCCACCTTCTCTTCGTCTTTATGGAACCACCAGGATTAAAGGGAAGAAGTTGACAAAAACCAGAAAAGTTCTTAATTTGCAAGGAATTTATGCATCATGTATGAGATATATGAATATGCAACAGGCTATTGCTTTTAAAGGTTATTCCTTTGTTCACAAGGCATGCTTATTGGGCTTAAGTGCCCGAGAGCATCCGGACGTCCGTAATTCTTTGCTTTTTATTGTCTTGTAATTGTCCCAACTCTAAATTTTCATTACTCTAATTGTATTACTATTTTTATAACTATTTTATTATTATTAAACTTTTAAAATTTTAAAAACCAAGTGATTGGCGTTTATAACAACCTAGTAAAAGGCTTTCTTCCTGCACCTGTGTGTGTGGCCAATGCCAAAGGATGGCAGCTCTTTCTGTTGTGGGGGCATTGCAGCCTCCAGCTGCAGAGTAGGCAAATTGAGCTGCATTGAAAGGTGTTCTCCAGGACTCTGTTTTGGGGCTGGTCCTGGTTAACATCTTTATTGATGATCTGGAGGTGGGGATTGAGAGCACCCTCAGTAAATTTGCAGATGCCCAGTTGGGTGGGAGTGTGGATCTGCTGGAGGAGGGGAAGGCTCTGCAGTGAGACTTGGACAGACTCCATCACTGGGCCAAGGACAAGGAGGTGAGGTTCCACAAGGCCAAGTGGCACATCCTGCAGGTCACCAGCCGCCTCAGTGTGAGCCAAAGTGTGCCCAAGGGGGCAAGGGGCCAATGGCACCTGGCCTGTGTCAGCAGCAGTGTGGGCAGCAGGACCAGGGCAGTGCCTGCCCCTCTGTGCTGGGCACTGCTGAGGCCACACCTCGAGTGCTGTGCCCAGCTCTGGGCCCCTCGTGAAAAAGGACACTGAGGGGCTGAGTGTGTCCAGAGAAGGGCAACAAGGCTCACGAAGGGTCTAGAAAACATGCCCCATGAGGAGGAGCTGAGGGCGCTGGGTTTGTTCAGTCTGGAGAAGAGGGAGGGACCTCACACTCCCTGACAGGAGCGTGCAGTGAGGTGGGGCCGCTCTCTGCTGCTGGGCCTGCAGTGAGAACCAGAGGAAGTGGCCTCACGTTGAGAGGAAATTCAGGTCAGATTTAGAAAAAAAAAAAAAAAAATTTCACTGTTCCAGTGTTCAGGCCTGGGAATAGGTTGCCCAGGGAGGTGCTGGAGTTGCCATCCCTAGAGGTGTTAAATGTAAAAAAAAAATGACCTTTTTGTTCGTACTGAAAATTTTCAAGAAACAGGCTGAGATAAGAAACAGACTGAGGTCAGTTTGTTCTGTAAATGTGTAACCACAAAGGCATGTGGGCGGACCTATGCTGCAATGATATGTGCTTGAGAAAATCCCCAGGTTCCAAGGACAACCGTGAGGAGGAGGAGGCGCCTTCGTCCTGCGACCACCAAGAGGCAGAGGAACGACCACCTAGCAACGGGGGGCGCAGGCGCAGATCATACTGGCGCGTATCCGGAAAGACGACAGGATAAAAGGAGACGGACTGGGGGGGGGGGGGCGCGCGGCTGTTGGCGGAGCGCTGACTCCCCTGCCGTCCAGCGCTGTTTTGCTTCCGCTTTCATACATAGACTGTAATCAATAAATTTCACTAATTGGCATAGATAGCCTCTTGTGCTCATTCATAACAATTTGGTGCCGTGACTTGGATCGTGGACCTGGGGAACCCCTCTCTGGGGGAGGCGCCCCAAATCCACTCCTTTGAGTGGGCCCAGTTTGGGGTTTCCCCTTCGTCCCGACTGACGAACCCAAAACGTTGAGAGGGAAGCAAAGGAAGGGTAACGGGCCCAGAAGACCCCCTTCAAAGTTTGTGCACACAGTCCGGACGAAGACGCAGGACGCGTGAGTATAACGGAATCCGTTCGGGCGGGGGTGGGATCCCGGAGTGCGGCGAGTGTGTGAGTTGTGTGAGAGGGGAGCTGACAGTCAGACTCCCCAAGCGAATGAGGACCCTTAGTAGTGCATTTCCCTAAGCCCGTGAGGGCCTGGGTCACGAACCAGGGGAAGCGATTGTGTTGTAGAGTGACTGAAGGCACTCCGGAGGATATGGGGCAGGGAAAGAGTAAATCCCCCTCCCCAGCGGGGGTAAAGCTTCCCCCAATTCCTAAGGATAGTCCCTTAGGGTTCATGCTGAATAATTGGGAACACTTCCCTGGAACTCCGGGAAAAGATAAGGCAAAAATGATACATTACTGTATAGAAATATGGGGAGGGAAAGAGATTTCCAAGAGAGTCTTCTGGCCAATATTTAGGTCATCGGAGGACTGGGTAAAGCAACTCTTGAATTTATGGGTGGCCAGTAAAAAGCCTCCTAATCCAGAGGAGATGAGTTATGCCCAGGTCTGGGTTGGGCATCCAGAAGTTTTTGTGTATAAATTATCTGAAAAGTCAAGGAATAAGAAAAAGAGACAAGCGGAGGATTCATTAGTAATCCCACCGCCGTATGCCCCTCCACCGAATGCGCCTCCTTCCCCGAATGAACCCCCCTCATCAGGGGAAGAAGACTCAGGTGATGATCAGCCCTCTGGCTCCCGGAGGGAAGGGGGCCCAGTAACACGCAGTCAAACGAGAGGCGGACTGTACCCTTTAAGGGAAATGCCTATGGGAGGCCCACAACCGGGGATAGGGTTTATCTCTGTTCCCCTAAGCTCGGGAGATGTCAGAGATTTCAAGAAGGAAATGGGAAGTTTGCTAGAAGACCCCCTGGGAGTGGCTGAAAGAGTAGATCAGTTTTTGGGTCCGAATATGTATACTTGGGGGGAGATGCAGTCCATTTTAAACATTCTATTTACGGCAGAGGAGAGGAATATGATTAGAACCGCAGGGATGAGAGTTTGGGATGCCGCACCGGGACATGCTAATGACCCAGCAGATACCAAATGGCCCCTCCAGAATCCTAACTGGGATAATCAAAATGCAGCCCACAGGGCTAATATGCAGCATTTCCGAACCATTTTAATCGACGGGATTCGGGAATCGGTTCCAAGGGGCCAGAATATTAATAAGGCATTTAATGATAGGCAAAAGAAGGATGAGACACCTACGGAATGGCTAGAGCGATTGAGAAAGAGTCTCCAACTCTATTCAGGATTAAAGTTGGGTGAACCGGCAGGACAGGCCATTCTCAAGGTGCAGTTTGTGTCGAAATCCTGGGATGATATTAGGAAAAAGTTGCAGAAATTGGAAGACTGGCAGGAAAGAGACCTATCCGAGCTGCTCCGGGAGGCCCAGAAAGTGTATGTCCGGAGAGAGGAGGAAGGACACCAAAGACAGGTTAGAATGATGGTTGCTGCGGTACGTGAAAGCAGGAAGGGAGACGAGAAACAGAAGCGGGTCCCTCCGAAGGGGATGGAAGGGAGAGATAGGCCAGGAAGGGGTGAGGGGAAGACTTGTCACTACTGTGGCAGGAGAGGACATTTTAAGAGGGAATGTAGGGTTAGAATTAGAGATGAGAAGGAATTCAAAGAAGATTAGGGGAGTCAGGGACTCTATTTTATGGGGACCCAGAGATATCACAAAGAGCCCTTGATAAAATTAAAAGTGGGTCCCCAGGGCCAGGAGATGGAATTCCTGGTCGATACTGGGGCGGAAAGGTCAACCCTTCGGTTTCTACCCCCGGGTTGTGAGCTATCCCGTCACACTGCTACCGTAATTGGGGCAAAAGGAGAACCATTTGAGGTACCTGTTATTAAAGAAGTAATAGTGGAATCAGGAACCAAAATGGGGGTGGGAAACTTTTTACTGGTACCTGAAACAGATTTTAATCTTTTGGGAAGAGATTTGATTGTAGAATTAGGGATCCAAATTGAGGTAGTAGAAAAGGAGCTGATGATAAGACTTTGTCTGCTCCGGGTGGAGGATGAAAAGGAAATAAATCCGGAGGTTTGGTATAATCCGGACACAGTAGGGAAATTGGCAATAACTCCCTTTACGGTAAAAATTAAAAACCCTGAAATTCCAGTCAGAGTAAAGCAATATCCCATTTCCTTAGAAGGACAAAAAGGCTTGAAGCCCGAGGTCGAGAGGTTAATAGATAAAGGATTACTGGAACCATGTATGTCCCCCTACAACACCCCTATACTGCCAGTAAAAAAGGCAGACGGGTCTTATCGATTAGTGCATGATTTAAGGGAAATCAATAAACGAACAATTGCCCGATTCCCAGTGGTAGCTAACCCATATACCCTGTTAAGTAATCTGGGGCCGGAAAATCAGTGGTATAGTGTTATTGATTTAAAAGATGCATTTTGGGCATGTCCTCTAGATGAGGCCAGTAGGGATTTTTTTGCCTTTGAATGGGAAGACCCCGACACGGGGAGGCGACAACAATTAAGGTGGACGGTATTACCCCAAGGGTTCACCGAGTCCCCGAACTTATTTGGACAGGCCCTGGAGCAAATTTTGCAAGACTATAATACAGACCCAGAAGTGAAATTGATTCAATATGTGGATGACCTGCTGATCGCAGGAAAATGTGAAGACAAAGTCCGAAGGGAAAGTATAAAATTACTTAATTTCCTAGGACTAAAAGGACTAAAAGTATCTAAAGCAAAACTGCAGTTTGTAGAGGAAGAGGTGAAATACTTGGGGCATTATTTAAAGAAAGGCGAAAAAGGATCGACCCGGATCGGGTACAAGCGATCCTCTCCCTTCCTTTACCACAAAGCAAACGACAGATTAGGCAGATATTGGGGCTCACTGGGTATTGTAGACAATGGATTGAAAATTATAGTGGAAAGGCAAAGTTTTTGTATCACAAGTTGACCCAGGGTGGACACCTTAAGTGGACAAAAGAAGAGGAATCCCAATTCCAAGAGCTAAAGGAAACCCTGGTTCATGCCCCAGTTCTTAGTCTTCCAGACTTAAACAGACCTTTTCTTCTATTTGTGAATGTTGCAGATGGAGTAGCTTATGGGGTACTTACTCAAGAATGGGCAGGGAAAAGGAAGCCAATCGCATATTTATCAAAAATCTTAGACCCTGTGAGTAGAGGATGGCCAGGCTGCCTGCAAATAGTTGCAGGAAGCGCGATGCTGGTAGAGGAAACGAGGAAAATTACTTTCAATGCAACACTGAAGGTACTGACCCCACACAATATACGGGGTGTAATGCAACAGAAGGCAGAAAAATGGATATCGGATGCGAGGCTCCTCAAGTATGAGGGAATTTTGCTGGAAACCCCGAATTTCACTTTAGAAACCACTTCCCTGCAAAACCCAGCCTCGTTTCTTTTCGGGGAACCCGAAACTGACACCTTGTCCCATGATTGTGTAATCACTATAGAAGAACAGACTAAAATTAGACCCGATTTGGAAGAAGAAGAGCTGGAGGGGGGAGAGAGGTTGTTTGTGGATGGTTCCTCTAGGGTAATCGAAGGCCAGAGAAAATCGGGATATGCTATAGTGGGAGGGCCGAATTTGAAAATAATTGAATCTGGTGCCTTAGATAAATCCTGGTCTGCCCAAGCCTGTGAATTATATGCAATATTGAGAGCCCTAGAATTACTAAAAGACAAAGAGGGCACTATATATACAGACTCTAAATATGGGTATGGAATAGTGCATACATTTGGGAAACTGTGGGAAGAAAGGGGCTTAATGAACTCACAAGGAAAAGACTTAGTGCATCAAAGGCTAATAGTGGACCTCCTAAAAGCCTTGAGGGGCCCCACTAGAATAGCCATAGTCCACCTTAAGGGACATCAGCGGGGGATGGACTACCGGAGCAGGGGCAATAATGCAGCAGACCAGGAGGCCAAAAGAGCTGCACTACAGATATTCATCTTAAAAAAAGAAAAACAAAAAAATCCAGGGGAAGCCACAGGAGATTTGGGAGTAGCTTATCAAGAAAAGCTTGTGTTTACTAAAGAAGAACAAGACAGGTTCGAAAAGTTGGGAATAAAAGAGATATCAGGAAAATGGCAATTGAATGATGGTAGAGAAGTCTTGCCGAAGGCAGTGGCTCGACAAATGCTCAACAAAATGCATCAGAAAACGCACTGGGGTGCTCAAGGGCTCGTAGACCACTTTGCCACTCAATATATGACCATAGGTCTTCATGACCTGGCAAAGAACATCACCAGGGGGTGTCCAACTTGTTTGCGGGTAAATAGGAGAAATTTAAGGAAATTGCCTCTGGGAGGGAGGCCGGTGGCAAAGATGCCCTTTGCGCACCTGCAGGTGGATTTCACCGAACTCCCTCGGGTGGGGAGAGTAAAGTATCTTTTGGTTATAATAGACCACTTAACCCACTATGTGGAGGCATTCCCCACGGCGAAGGAAACAGCCCGAACAGTAACTAGAATCTTATTAGAAGAAATAGTACCCCGATATGGAGTTCCCTAGACCATAGACTCCGATAAAGGCCCCCACTTCACCTCAAAGATAACACTATTACTGGCAGACACCCTGGGTATAAGATGGGAACAACACACTCCTTGGCACCCCCAAAGTTCGGGAAAAGTAGAAAGGATGAATGGGGAAATTAAAAAGCAACTGACTAAGCTAGTATTGGAAACTAAGATGTCATGGGTAAAGTGTCTTCCATTAGCATTGTTAAATATTAGAACTCAGCCACGGGCTGATGTGGGGGTATCTCCATTTGAAATGCTATACGGGATGCCCTATTCCCTTGAACGAGTTCATACCAATCCGAATATTGCAGATCAAAGCATCAATAAATATTTAAGCATACTAATGAAATATAAACAACAATTATGGGAAAAAGGAATGTGGGCTCAAAGACCACCACTAGATCTTGTATTACATCAGGTACAACCTGGCGATTGGGTCCTTGTCCGAGGCTGGAGGGACGATTCACTTACTCCGAAGTGGGAAGGACCATACCTCGTCCTAATTACCACTGATTCGGCAGTCCGAACAGCAGAAAAAGGATGGACGCATGCCAGCCGAATTAAAGGACCAGTGGATCCTACCCAGTTCGAACCTAGATCCCAGCAAAGGAAGGACTGGAGAATTAAAGGGAGACCAGGAGATTTGAAGTTTACCTTACAGAGAGAGGACTCACAGCTTTGATGGACCTTGCGGGTTTTGAGGACCTATGGGTGGGGGACAATTGGGATTTGCAGAAGTGGCTCATTGGAGACTCCGAAGCTCCAGGTTATTGTAAATATTTAGAAGATTTAGCAAATCAACCTTATTATAGGCCTGTAAGACTAGAGAACCGAGGGGAACCTTGGACTGGAGAGAGTCACGCCAATCAAGACGACATTAGAGTGAAATGTAGTTGGCTAGACTGTAATTGTTATCCATTTGTATGCTTTATTTGCAAAATTTGTAACGAGCGGTGGTGGACCCATTGTAGGAGGGGAAGGGCTCCTAAAAGCGTGTGTCAGCGTTGCTGGAGGGTGCAGCGTAAAATAACTCAGGAAGTACTAAATTGGAAAGTAGCCAACCGGGAATTAAAGGCAGGTACCCCTGCCTGGTGGGAAATTTATACAAAAGGAATAAATCCTGACTTTCATTGCTATCACTCCAACGAACCCTCGGGGCCGTTCCTAACCGACATAGTAATAGTCAAGTGTCGGAAGCTCTTTAAAGAGCTCAGGTGTGACATCCCACAATTAAGAGAGCATAATTGGAATACTCGAAGATACAAGTGGAAGAGGGAAGGCATAACCCCTGAAGAATATCCCTGCTGTCGAGAAGATGGTTTACCCTGTAGCTTGTAGCAACCAAGTTGACAGGCAGGACAGAGGGATACCTCACGGTGGGGAAAAGAAATGCCCCTCTATCCAGTGGAGAATGTCGACCTGTATAATAGAAATCCGACCGGGCTCACAGAGAGATAGCACAAGAGAGAATTTGAGGGAAAATAAGAAGCTAATGTCACCAATGACCATAACCTACAAAGGATTCCACCTAGCTCTGCAGTTAGTTATATTGCTCTTAAGATGGCATGTTTGTGCTTGTAAATCGCATGAACCTTTTAAATGGACTTTAAGCAGGTGGGAGACTCATGACACCCTACATGAACTACAATCTATCATTTCTTCCGGGGCACCGAACTTTGTTGCAGGAGTATGTAACATGACCCGAGCTCCCTCTTGTGGGAAGCTTTTGAATATAACATCGTTCTATATGTGCCCGGCTTCAAACCCAGGGAAGGCGTACTGTCATTGGCCAGGGCATTATTACTGTGCCTATTGGGGATGTGAAACCATAGCTTTTGGGTTTACCCCAGGAGGAGGACCTGACAAGTACTTGAAGGTCAGTTATGGCCCTTTCGGATGTAAGAAGCCTGCGGCATGGATTCCTGGTTGTGTAGGGAAGGTTGACAAGTGTTGGGGAAACTGCACGCATTTTTATTTCAATGTCACCCAACCTGATGACGTGGGATGGTTGGTAGGAAAAACTTGGGGAATTAGACGTTGGCAAGAGGGAACAGACTTGGGAAATTTAATCCAG
Source organism: Anomalospiza imberbis (assembly GCF_031753505.1). Taxonomy (NCBI): domain Eukaryota; kingdom Metazoa; phylum Chordata; class Aves; order Passeriformes; family Viduidae; genus Anomalospiza; species Anomalospiza imberbis. Next base: position 179,041 of record NW_027100491.1, on the reverse strand, counting down.
ATAAAAAAGGAGCCGATTCCCCATGATCCCAGCCCGGTGGGTCCGAACCCAGCAATAAATGGAAAATTAGGCGTTAATGAAACATATTCAGGTGGTAACAAAAGTTCGGGGAGTACCCTTGAGAACATTACTGGTTCAGGTCAGCAGGTGCCTACTAAAAAATATACGGCATTGTGGGAAGTAATGCAAGCCACCTTTACTGTCCTAAATCATACCTATCCAAATCTCACCGAGGGGTGCTGGCTCTGCTATATGATAAACCCTCCCTTTTATGAGGCCATAGGAAATTCCGCCAAAGCTAGAAGAGTGAATGGAATAAACCCTAAAGAATGCTTGTGGAAACAAGGGAAAGAAGATAAGACCCCAGGAGTAACCTTAGCACAAGTAAGCGGGAAAGGGAGATGTGTGGGAAAAGTGCCTGTGGATATGCAGCATTTATGCAACACAACAACCAGCATTAGAGGGGGTAATAAAACAGCCAAATGGCTTTTACCTGCACCCAATACTAAGTGGGTATGCAACACCCTCGGAGTTACCCCTTGTTTGTCCATAGACCATTTCAATGAGAATTCGGACTATTGTATACAAGTACTAATAGTCCCCCGCATATCATACCACCCCAGGGACTATGTATTGGAACATCAGATAACTCCTGAGCACCACCTAGTAAAAAGAGAGCCCTTGACGGTTCTCACTGTAGCTGTATTGCTAAGCGTTGGGGGAGCTGGGATTGGGACCGGAGTAGCCTCCCTGGTAAATCAACAGCAAGGTATGAGAAATTTGTGCATCTCAGTAGACGAGGATTTAAGCAGAATAGAGAAGGCAATAGATGGGCTGGTAAAATTGGTCAGACCATTATCTGAGGTTGTGCTACAGAACAGGAGGGGATTGGATCTACTGTTTTTACAACAAGGGGGCCTATGCGTGGCCCTGCGGGAAGAATGTTGTACGTACGCAGATCACACTGGTATTGTAATAGATACTATGGCAGAGCTACGCAAGCAAATTGAGCAAAGGAAGAAAGAGAGGGAGTCCCAGCAAAGCTGGTACGAGACCTGGTTTACTCACTCCCCTTGGCTCACAACTCTCTTATCCACAATTGCAGGACCTGTAATTTTACTGATTTTGGCGTTAACCTTTGGCCCCTGTATTCTTAATAAAGTAGTAGCCGTAGTGAAGAGCCGTTTAGAAGCAGCCCATTTGCTGATGATTCGTACTAAATATGAACCCCTTACGGGGGAGGCGGGTGAAGATTACTTAGAACTTAGCAGGAAAGAACTAACCCGCTTTAACGAACAAAAAGAAGGTTAAAAAGAAAAAGGGGGGGGAATTGTAAAAAAAAAATGACCTTTTTGTTCGTACTGAAATGTTTCAAGAAACAGGCTGAGATAAGAAACAGACTGAGGTCAGTTTGTTCTGTAAATGTGTAACCGCAAAGGCATGTGGGCGGACCTATGCTGCAATGATATGTGCTTGAGAAAATCCCCAGGTTCCAAGGACAACCGTGAGGAGGAGGAGGCGCCTTCGTCCTGCGACCACCAAGAGGCAGAGGAACGACCACCTAGCAACGGGGGGCGCAGGCGCAGATCATACTGGCGCGTATCCGGAAAGACGACAGGATAAAAGGAGACGGACTGGGGGGGGGGGGGGGGCGCGGCTGTTGGCGGAGCGCTGACTCCCCTGCCGTCCAGCGCTGTTTTGCTTCCGCTTTCATACATAGACTGTAATCAATAAATTTCACTAATTGGCATAGATAGCCTCTTGTGCTCATTCATAACATTAAAGAGGCCTCTGGATCTGACACTGGGAAATGGTTTAGTGGTTTAGGGTTTGCAGCGGCAGTACTGGGCTGACGTTGAACTGGATGGTCTTAAGGATCTCTATCACCCCTGACAGTTCTACACTTCCAAGTGCTCCCCGCCTGGCTGACGGGGAGGCTCGGAGCTGTCCCGAGTCCTCAGGCGCTCGGGCGACGCTGCGGCTGCGGCTGCGGCTGCGGCTGCGGCTGCGGCTGCGGCTGCGGCTGCGGCTGCGGCTGCGGCCGCGGCGTCTCCTGAGGGGCCGGGCCGGGCGCTGCCCTCAGCTCCGCGAGATCCCATCTCGGAGCCCGGCGATCGAGCCCCTCAGCCCGGCGATCCCACCCCTCAGCCCGGCGGAGCCTCCGCTGCCCCTCAGCCTGGCGATCCCACCCCTTAGCCCGCAGATCCCAGCGCTTAACCCGGCGATCCTATCCCTCAGCCCGGCGATCCTATCCCTCAGCCCGGCGATCCAGCCCCTCAGCCCGGCGATCCCACCCCTTAGCCCGCAGATCCCAGCGCTTAACCCGGCGATCCTATCCCTCAGCCCGGCGATCCCACCCCTCAGCCCGCAGATCCCACCCCTCAGCCCGCAGATCCCAGCCCTCAGCCCGGCGATCCTATCCCTCAGCCCGGCGATCCTATCCCTCAGCCCGGCGATCCCACCCCTTAGCCCGCAGATCCCAGCGCTTAACCCGGCGATCCTATCCCTCAGCCCGGCGATCCCACCCCTCAGCCCGCAGATCCCACCCCTCAGCCCGCAGATCCCAGCCCTCAGCCCGGCGATCCTATCCCTCAGCCCGGCGATCCTATCCCTCAGCCCGGCGATCCTATCCCTCAGCCTGCAGATCCCAGCCCTCAGCCCGGCGATCCTATCCCTCAGCCCGGCGATCCTATCCCTCAGCCCGCAGATCCCAGCCCTCAGCCCGGCGATCCTATCCCTCAGCCCGGCGATCCTATCCCTCAGCCCGGCGATCCAACCCCTCAGCCCGCAGATCCCAGCCCTCAGCCAGGCAGCGCTCGGCAGGGGGCACCCGCCTCGCCTTGGGGTCTGCCCGGAGCCACCCGCGCCGCCGGATCTCAGGTACCCGTGAGCTGTGCCCCATTTCCCCCCTCGGGACTGCCCAGCCCTCCCACAGAATGCAGCTGCTGTTTCATCTTTTGACTGTTACCTTCCCCCAGCCCCTTTTTATTTTAAATTTTTCGTATGTTCTTTCCCTTTTATATTTGGGCTGATCTGGAGTGGTTGCTAAGACTTCAGAGTGGAGCTCTGATAATGAGCTGTAAATCACACACGGCTCATCTGAGGGAGGAGGGTGCGAGGGAGCTGAAATAGGCCAGGACACTCCCAAGTCCTGTTCCACAGCGCAGCGTCCTCACGGCCTCAGCTGCTGCTGTGGCGTTTGGTTTCCACAGGACACTAACAACCCGCACTTCTCCCCTCTGGGCTTTGGTCCCTGGGTTTCGAAGGATGAGTCCCGCCGAGGCTGGCTGGTCTGACCGTGCCAGCCATGTGCTCTAGCGCTGCTGAGCACACACATGGACAGATCTGCACTTCTCCAGGAGTGGTTTCTGAGGTTTGAAGCGATGTTACTGGGTTATTTTCCATAACTGATGGAGAAGAGTTTTGTATGCAACATTCGCCCGATGTTTGTTGAAGTAAATCTAGTTTCTTATCTTTCCACCTTGCCCTGTGATGCAACAGCCGAGGTGAGGTATTTGCAACTAATTAATGTAGGCTGGCTTATAAATACTATTTTGTGTAGGTTGCAAAAATGAAAAAGATCAAGTAAGGTCAGGATGTGTCCTTGTATACATACAGTTTTAAACCCTTTGTGCTTCCTATATTGTATAATTGTATAAACATGTATTAAATTAAACTCTCCTGAAATGCAGTTATCTCCAGAGTGAACTCATGTTTACGGCCTTCCTTTTGTTTGGGTGGCTTTTGTTTTTTCTTAAGCTGGCGGGGTGGTGGCAGTAGGACAAAAAGAGGTGAGGAAGGCTCGCAAGCTTTTCCTTGTTGTGGCAGGGTTGGATTTGCAGGAAAATGAAATGCATGTCTGTTCTCACTTCTGAAAGGCTGCAGGGAGATGAACTCTCTCAATTCTCCCTCTCTAACGGAAGCAGCAAAGGAATGGGGGCGATCAGTAACTCCAAAGAGAAAGCAGGGCTGGCTGTCTTCATTAAGATGCCAATGACTCTGCCTCGAGCCTTTGCTCCACTTTGAGAAGGAAAACGAATCCATTATTAAGCTGGACTCAGCACTGATTTAAAGTTTCTACCTGGAGCGAAGTAATTTTTTGAGAACTTGTAATAGGTTGCTGTGATGCTTGCATCAGCCTTCTGTGTTTGGGACTTGGGGCATGTTTGAGGGAGCATCTTTCTGCCTCCAAAGCGGAATGTCACTCTGCTGCTCTGCTCTCAGGGGCTGCCACGTTGGGTTTGTGAAGAATCAATGCTGTGGGGTTTTGTGGGTTACGTGGTTCATGTAATGTGACAATGTCTTTGGTGAATTTAAATGAGTTCTCACTGTAAGGAATATGTCTCTGCTCATAGCCTTTGGTTTGATCAGTACTGCCAGAGCAATGCTGATGGTTTGGTGGCTCCTTGAGCAGCAGGAGGCTGAGTGTTTTATAGTGCTCATGCCCTAAGTAACATTACTTGGTCTTAGTGCCAGTTGTTGGTTGATGGCAAAGTTGGCCACTCTCGTTAGGAAAACTGGATCAGCTTTGCTGTGATCAGTGACACAGAGCAGGGGATATTCTTTACTGACAGTGCCCCTCAGTGGTAACATGGAATTACCTGATTTCTGCAGAACGTCCACTTTCAAAAGATGATAACCTGTTAGTTAGAAATGCAGGGTTATTATAAAATACTGTATTTCCAAAGGAAAACTTTGCCATACAAGAATACATTAAACTGTGTGTGTGTGAGATGACAGAGTAAAAGCAGAAAACTGGAAAAAGTGCATTTTAGAAAAAATGATGTCATTTATACTGCATATATTATAAGCACTGCTAATCTGAACAGGCAGCACATCTGACAGCTGGCACCTAAGTTTCATGAAGGCCAAGAGAAATGGGGAGAAACTACATAAAAAGCTAATGACCAGCTATGCTATCCTGAGACCTCATGACCACCTTCTTTTTTTCCCCTGGTTGGCCTGAGTGCAGGTTTAGCTATTTGATATACAAATTTAACTATTTAGATAGCAGAAACAGGATCAAACCTTAACTGTGTTTTGCTTTGCTTTGACCCTAGAGGGCATTTGTTTTGACTCCATGTTATTAAACTTGCCTTGTATCCAAACTGCAAAGTCCTACTGAATCACAGTTCATCTACTTTCACTCAAGTAGAATCTCACTCCTTTTCTCCTCTCCCAGGACTAACTCATAACTAGGTTTTAAACAATTATTTTGTTAATAAGAATCATTCTCTTAACACCTTAATTATATTACTGACTCATGGGAATGGTTTGGATTTTAACCTCTGTCATCAATTTACAGCTCAGATTCTTAAGGAAGCACCCTGAAAGCGATGATGCCTATTACTCTTAGCTCAAGTATGTGTTGAATACCACCTGTGCTCTTACAAGCTACTTACACCACTGAAGTATAAAAAGAACTGTGTTTTCTTACAGACACAGGCTTTGAAATTCCAGGTAAATTTGTGGTTGGATATGCTCTTGACTCTAATGAATGCTTCAGAGATGTAAATTGACTTGGTAATGCCATATAGGTGCATAAGAAATGTTTGTGCTTCACCTTTTCATAATTCTGCTCCACAAGTCTCATGGCTCAGCCATGCTGCAGGACATTCTGAACCCCCAGGATAGCGAGCAGGATACAATCTGCGGCCCCATCAAAAAATAAAATAACTTGTAATTTGACTTTAATTGGATATTTGTCTGTTTTAGTTCAATCCTGTGTTGCTTTTCTGTCACCAGATCTTTAAAGCGGCCATGCAGGGACTCTCTGTGAAGGTTTTCCATAACACTTACGGATAACATGGCTGTAAGATCTCTTTTCCCTTATTCCATTACAGCTTCCTTAGGCTGCACAGAGTAGTAGACTTAGAAACATCATAAACTAATAGGGTTGGTCTTTTTTCCCTCCTTTGTTTTCAAAATACTTTCTTAATTCTGGTTAACTCGGAAAGTTTTTCACTTCTAAGTCTTTTTACTAAGACAAACCAGTTCTGCTGAAGACACAAACTGTGCTATTGCTCAGCAACATGAAGGCGTATGCAGTAATTTAACAAACCTAAGTTCTTTAGAATATATAAACCTATATATTACAGATAAACTTGGAAAGAATATTGAAATCTTGAGTTTACTGCAAGTAGGAAACTTGCAACAATTATGATTCTAGTGTGTTTTTATTACAATGCTGGGAATACCACTGAAAGTCTTGCATTTCATTTGAAGATAGAGGTTGATAAATATTGTAGATTTGTTTTTTCCTTTTAGCACATCTGCATTCTGAAAGAGAATGCCAAAGAGAAATACAGGATGTGATAACGTCCCTCTTCTGGAGCACTAATTCCTGGCTGCTGATTCGGTGATAAACCATTACACCAGGAAATCACTTCTGCTCCCTGTGTGTCCCTAAGAAGAACGAGAAGCTAAATGTTAGCGCCCAGGACCTGCAGCTGGCTGATTCCCACTTCTACTGTGCGCTGAACACAAACTGTTGAGACCCTGGGTTTTTCCCGTTGAGAAGGAGCAGCCCGGAGCTGAGGGCGAGGGTCTGGCCCGTGACGTTCCGGGCCCCGGAGCGGATTCCGCCCAGCGGCCGAGGGGGCACCAAGGCTGGAACGAGCGGGGACCGAGGCCCGCCCAGCGTCACCGCCCCCGACAATCGGGTGCCGCGGTTGCCGGGTAACCGCGAACGGGCCCGCAGCGTCTGTGGCAACGACGCGACCTCAGTTGCCGCAGAGCGCTCTCCTGGCTGGTTGTTCTCAGCCTGGGCTCGTGCAGGCGGCTGCACTCGGCGGTTCGCCAAGTGAATTGTTCGCAGAGATTGGTTCTCCGCGAGAGAGTCCTGAACTCGCAGACCATTGGTGTCTGCGAGGGTGTCCTGAATTTCGTTTGAAGGTAAAGATTGACTAAAGTTGTACTTTTGGTTTTGTCACATCTGTGCTCTGAAAGAGAATTCCAAAGGGAAATACAGGATGTGATAATGCCAGTCGTCTGCTACAGCAGTTCAGTGGCATATACAGCTGAGTGGATGAACCATATATGGTTTACTGATTGTGTTTTTTTTTCACTAAAGAAATGCAAAATTTCCTAAGTCTACTACTTTATGCATTTCTTTTCCTATAGCGATTACTTAAACTGCTTAAAGGTGAATGAGTTCTGTTCAAGTTTCAGTGGGCTGTTATGATTTGGTTATTAAAATGATTAGGGAGATGCCCCTGAATTAAGGTGCAAACGAGACCATATGCCAAAGTCAATAGTCTAGATTTTATGTAACAGTAAATGTGAGGAAGAAAGAGAGAGAAATAGAGAAGGCAGTTGGGAGAGGGAGAGAAAGAGAGTGACACATTAAGTAGAAAGTATCACCATTGCGTGGATCCCACTGGAAACCATGAAATCCTCTTCTGGTCTTCTCTGTGGTGAGGTCTCGCAGGACTTAAGACCCCAATGGATCAATGCAGATTTGGGCAAGGTGAGACTGCCCAGGTACCTCCCTGGGGTGGGGCAAGTTGGACTTTGTCTCTTGCTAATTTCAAATAATGTAAAATCTTGAGCGCCAGTATATCCTTGGAGTCTGCCTTGAACTGGGTTGTGGATTTTCAGGTCTGTTGTGTTACGTGGCATGCCATGCAGTCATCTGGTGCAAGGCCTCAGGGATGGGTCTGGGGGCACTTTGGAGGTCTTTGATGGGTTATGACACCCCCTCAGCTGCCCCTCATGGGAATGTGCCCTGGATGTGGCCTTCTGGGGGTGGGGGTTTGAGAGCTGAGCCAGTTTGTGTGAGGGAGGATGGGTGTCCACTGCCTCTTACCAGAGGTTACGCCGCACCCCCAAAATTTCCTCCTTCCCCTCTGTTGATGGGAGGTTTGTGTGCAAACCTGGCCTCAGCAGACGAGTCTGTGGCTATGACTTCCCCAGCCTGCAGGCAGACAGAGCTGATTTTCAGGACAGCTGCTGGTTTTGGCCTTATTGTGGATACATTTTTCTCCCTTAGCCTTGTTCGCTTCTCCCTAGACCCGTGATAAGAGGACAATAGTGTCACCTTTATCTTGTCTCAAGTCCCCTTAGGTGGCTTAACTCCCAGTCCCAAGTTCCAGTCAGGAGGTGTTTTCAGGGAGGGGTGGGCTTCAGTGGTTGCAGCTTCTTTATGCAGTTTTGTCACAATGGGCAAAAAGTCCTTCATAATGATATTTAAGCCATTAGCCATAACATTCCAGTCTCTCACAAGTCCTGTGAGGAGCAGCTGAGAGAGCAGGGGTTGTTTAGCCTAAAGAAGAGGAGGTCCACTCGAGCTATTTTTAAGTAATATTTAAGCTACAGCTTTGTCTGTTCTAACTATTATTAATATTCAGCTTTTTAGCTCCAGGTTTCAGTATGATGCATCTTTGAATTGCACAACATAGCTATATAGTTCAAATATAGTCCAACTAGAGGCCTAACAATACTAGGTACTTACGCCAAACAAGCACTCAGCTACTTTCAAATCAGATAAAATTTTTAGCACCAGTATATCCCTTGAATCTGCCATGACTTGGGTTCTGGATTTTCAGAGTTCCATTGATGCTCCTTCCAGTTTTGTTGAGGCATTGTCACTCATCTGTGACATCCTGCCTTGAAAATGGCTTCTGGATTGCCAAGAAAGACACCGTCACCTCCTGCCTTGAAAATGGCTTCTGGATTGCCAAGAAAGACACCGTCACCTCCTGCCTTGAAAATGGCTTCTGGATTGCCAAGAAAGACACCGTCACCTCGTCTTTTGTCCCGGGAAATGCTGAAATCTTTTACTGTGAGTACCCACTGGGCTGTGTTAAGCCTGGAAACTCCCCTCGTGTCCCTCCTCTCCCTGCCCCTGTTGTCAGCAGCCTGTGAAGCTGCAGACCTCCTCCCCACCTCTTTGTGCCCTGCTCCTGTTGGTGGGGGCTGTCCTGGTGCCGTAGGGAACAATGTGTGATGTTTCAGGGACAGTCCAGCATCCTGCCTGGCTGTGCCACTGGAGCCAAGAGAAACCAATGTGCAGCTGAAGCCCTGAGCGTGTGTTCTGTCCCTTTCCCTTTGCCACAGCAATTCCTCCTGTCAGGCTGGGCACTCACCTGTGCAGCTCTGACCAACCTGCCCTTGGGCACCTGGGCATGGGTGGGGAGAAGGGGGGGAAAGCTCAAACTCTGCCCAAAGCCTTGAGAGACACGGCTGGTCCCAGCTGGAAGAGCTTCCAAGCCAGCTGTTCTCTCTCATCTCCTGTGTGGGCACAGATCCAGCCCTGCAGACAGCACTGGAGTCAGGGCCACAAAGGTCTCTTGGTGTCTGGAGCTCACTTGACTGAAGATGCCCCACTGCTGAGGCTCTGTCAAGGAGACCCTCTGTTTTCTTCTGTAGAGGGGCCTGTGAGCTCAGACAGAGAAAACAAATACTAATTAACAGAGAGAACTAAAATTTGGACACCTTCCTGTGCACCTCACTCTTGGTACAGTGTTCCTTTCTTGCTTCTCTTGGACTCATCCAGCAGTGTTACCTCCTTGCTGTGAGTTCTGAGTGTTGTGCAGGGATGGAGTTAGGGGAGTTCTGAGAGCTCCTCCCCACTCTCTGGAAAGGTCACTGCTTCAATCCAATGAAACTAAAGAGGAAACAAATGCCCAAAGAGCAGAAATCCCCACACATGTCACTTCAGGTCATGAAGAAGCTAATGGGACAGAGCCATGTGATTGGAATATGTGTATTCCACTTTGTATTATTAATTTACTGATGCTAAGTATTTCAGCAGGAAACTTCCAGGACTGTCCTAGTGGCTGTGAGCACAAATTATTCACCAGTGCCACTTGTTCAAGAAAAGCCTTTCTGAACAAGGGTATTTCTGAGGCTCTAGCTGGTGTATTTTTGCCTTTCAGCTGCTTCCCTCGAAGTTCCTGAGGGAGAAGTTTGTCAGCATGACGAAGGCCAGCACTGGGGGGAGTGTTCTTCCCAGAATTGGCGCATTTCTAGACATGAGTGGGCCTCATCGAAAGGTAGCCTTTTCCTGCTCTTTTCCTTTCTGTTTAATGTGAAGTTTGAGGAGGGTGTGTGCTTGTGACAGGCTTGCCTTCAGCAAAATACCTCCGTGTCCAGGTCCTGTTGTCATTGCAAACTGCTGGGAGTGGTGGACTGGGAGTCCTGGTCTGCGCTAACCAACACAAATAACCTCTGCTGAAGCTGCTGGGGTGTGCTAGAGTGTAGCTGCCATTGCTCATGGGAGGAAGGCTGGGGACACAAAGGCACAAAATTGCCATTTGCCATTCTCCTACTGAAATAGCCACCTCTTGCTTTGGTGTGGTCACCATGAAATGCTTGGGGTCACAGGATTCCCTCCAGAGTGGCAGCGTTTGCCTTTGAAGGCCAAGGACCTGCAGTAATTGCTTCAGATTTTACAAAACAAATTGCATTTATGCTCTGGGTTGGAACAATGTGTTGGACCCTGATGGGGTGTTAGATTTTGCAGGCTGCCAGATGTACAGGGGACTCGCTCTGGGCAGAGGGGAATGGATGTGCTTTATCTGGATCAGTGCCTACATAGAGGTGTGTTTAAAGCTGCTTTTCTGGCAGGTCTGGCTCAGTATAAAGCACAGTCCAAATGGTTAGGTGACTGAGGTGGGCTGTTGAGCAGGAAATTGGCAGCAAGAGACATGTAACACGCTGGTTAAGGATTGGCCTGGAGAGGTGCATTGGGAACACCTCAGAGAAGGGCACAGCTAAGGGACAGGGTGCTGCAGCCACTCCCATCAGCAGACTCTGCCTCCCGTGAAGTCACACAGGAGAACTGCTTGTGTCTCTGGAGTGACAGCAGTGTGGCGGGAGAAGGCAGACAAAGCAGGGGAGAGTTTTCTCAAAGCAATGCCTCTGCTCCAGAAACATTTGCCATTGTTGTGTCATTCTAGATGTGCATCTATAATGGTATTAAATAAGATAGCAATAATTACCAGAAAGCACCCATTTAAAGCACATGGAAAAAGGACATACCAACTCTACTTTTACCCAAGTTGCTGAGAAAACCGCTGAACCTTATCCTCATTCAGCATTCACCTCATTTGTCTTTTTATTCTTGCCTTTCCCTCTGTTTGAAATGCACTATCTTTTAAGTACAAGTAAAGGGGACAAAATCATTGAAGTAAAAGAAAACTGTTTATTAGTAATGATTCAGCTGAGCTGGGCGTGTGTCCCTCCCCCTGGAGACAAGCAAACACACCCTCGGAGAAAATGGCAATCTTTTTTATCCCCTCTAAACCCAGCTGGGGCAGTCCCTGTCCCCTTTCCCATTGGATGGGTACTCAGGAGCCTCCATTCTCTACTGACCACCAACTTTTCTGTCCCCTCCCCTCTCATCCTACTTCCTTTTGGTGAGGTCTTCAACCCCATCCTCCTCACTGCGACACCCAGCAAACCAACCTGAACAAATCCAATCTACAAACAACACATAGAATCAGCAAATTCCATTCTTTTGCTTGATAACCTTTTGGCTTTAGGAAAATATCACCTCATCTCTCACACCTCCTCTAGTACTGTTCTCTTCTTCTGATGTCCAAGTTCTAGAGCAAAAAAGATATTTGTAGTTGTGTGGGCCTTGGGTTTCCCTGCCTCAGAGTAAAGGACATCCCAAAATTGCTTCCCATGGAGTCTCTTGTAAATCCATGGGTTTTTCTTACTTCATGAGTGCCCCAGAGCTCTGTGACCACATGGGCACAGGGCTGTGCTTAAGGTAATTTCTGCCTGGCATTCTGGAGAAGGAAACCTGGAGAAATACATGCCAAAAGAGCAGCTTGCCTTGAACCTACTCTGTGTGGCCCAGCAGCTCTTGGTCAGCTCAGAGCAGAGGTAGGTGAGCTACTGTTTGCCCAGTGTGGGCTGGCAGATGTGCTCACCCAGAGTCTGTACTTCACTGGGGATCAGTGTAAAATTGACCTTCATGAACCTTCCTCCCAGCAGCTGAACCTCTCCCTGCTCTCTCTTTCCTCTCCAGCTGCCATCAGCTCCCCTGAAGCAGAACTTGTTTCAGATTTCCTCACCAGAGGTGGTATTTCAGAACTTCGTCGTCCATGAGGTCTCTGAAATGGTGCTGTCTCTCATTAATAAGGACAAGGTAAGTGCTGGGACGTGAAGCTTTAACACTGTGCTGGAAGAGGAGAGTGGTGTGATTCCCATAGTGTACAGCAAAGCAAGTTATCTGCTGCAGCACATGCAGAAGAAAATGTCTCAGCACCTTTGTTCTGCAAGATGCTGGAAATCTTCTGGTGCTGGGAATTGTCCCCTGATTTTGGCCATGCGTTGATGGTATCTATCTCAAAGGAGTTTCCTTCTCTCGAAAGCTCTGGATTGATAGGAATGTTGAGAACTGTACAGTTCTTACCTGCTCTCATGCTTTGCCTTGAGTCTGTACCGCATCCTGTGTCTCCTTGGGTAATCTTGGCTCCTAAAATTGGTAGGAATCTCTGCTTCTCTCAGCCTGTTTGTCTCCCTTTGTGCAGCTCACAGTCAAAGCTCAGGGGCTGAGCCTTCTCCACTTTATGCTGGAATCCCTTATTATTAATGGCTTTGGCACTGCAGGAAATGTGTTCCGAAACAGCTCTGGAATCGGGCTGATGTAGCAGAAGCATCAGGAGGCCTTTAGGTGCCACTTCGGGCTCCTGCTAAACTTCATCCAGCTCTGCTCAGGTTTTCCAAAAGCAACATGGTGCTCTGCTTTTCCTTTGGAGAACCACAGCACATCCAAAGCCATGTGCTCCTGGAGGTTTTCATGTTCACTTGAAGAAATTGGGATTGTTTTGCCGTTTGCCAAGAGAGTTGAGAGGGAAAAAGTTGAAAAATGTCAGCAGTTGTGTTCCACTGTAAAGAGGAAAACTGAGACCAATTGAATTTCAGTCAGGGAAACATTTTCTCAAATGAGACTTGTGCCAAGAGTGGGCTGGTGGGAAGAGACAGGAGGGAATCAAAATAATGTGGTTTTGACTTTTGGAGAGCATTTTGGTGCTCAGGGGTTGATATCTGTGTGCTGGAAAACGCATGTTTGCTGTGTCTGTGTATCCCAGAGGGCAGAACCAGTCAAAAGCATCTGGTTTAGACTTCTGGAGAGCATTTTGGTGCTCAGGGGTTGATATCTGTGTGCTAGAAAATGCGTGTTTGCTGTGTCTGTGTATCCCAGAGGGCAGAACCTGGCCTGCTGGCTGCAGGCAGGAATGCCCAGCAGCCCAGCTTGCCTGCACAGGCAGCAAGAACTGCTGGAGAGCCAAGATTGGCTTTTAATACTGGAACCACACTGTGAGTCAGTGCTGGTCATGTTTATCCAGGCAGAAAGTGCCTTCAAAGCCCGTAGTCGATAGGCACAGCCTGTCTGTGTTTCTGTCACTTTTGGCAAGCTGATTGCTCTCATGGTTTTATGATTCTTCCTTGCTGCTTTACTGCCCATTTAAATTCTCTTTGTCATCTCCCTGTTTTAGGGATTGTCTTGCTGTGTTCCTTTGTTTGCTTTTATTCCCAGTAAGGCCACAGTGTTTGGTCTCCTCTCTTGCTGGTCTGTCTGCCTGTCCGTATCCCCAGAACTGCCCTACCCAAACCTGGTCTGCTAGAAGCGATTTTCTTCCTTCCCCCAGGATAATGTGCTGGTTTGCTTTCAGGTAGCACATTCCCCCTCTGGAATGGCTGTGTGCTGGCAGAAGCCAGCAGGTTTTTTGGCCTTGTTGAATATGCAGATGACTTGGTTCAGGTGCTCTGTCTCCATCCTGCTGATGCTGACCTGCTTGGCCCTTCCTTCCCACCAGGCACTGCCCTACTGCCCCAATGCTGGACCCAGACAGAAGGGATTCAAGTTCACCCTTGTGAATTATGTGCCTGTACCTCCACAGCTGAAAGTGCTTTGGAAAGGGGTCAAGGAGGGATGTCACCAGGTCACAGACAGGTCTCCTCTCGTCCTGTTTCCACAAGTGGCAAAATCATCATTTCATGTCTTTCCTGCAGATTCCTCAGGTGGTGAAGGTCTCCATGGAGAGCTCACCTTATTTCCAGCTCGCGTGCTCCAACAATGCGTACCGTGTCGTGCCACCAGAAACGTCTGTCCCTGTGCGCATCCGCTTCACCCCTGATGAGAACAAGGTGAGACTGGAGGAGCCCAAACACAGAAATATCTCCAAAGCCACTGTTCCCTGCTCCCTGGGTACAGCCCATTCCATGCTGTGAGCTTGGCTCCAGGCTGTGGGCAGGCAGCCTGCCGCCAGTCACACCTTGGCATGTGCGCTGCACCCAGGCCTGACAGGCTCTGCTTGCCCTCCCTGCACATTCCTGAGCATTCCCAAGGGAAGATGCACAGGGAGCAGTATGAAAATGACAAAGGGGTGTTGACAAGATACTCAGCCATCTCTAGGTACAGTGAAAGGAGCTTAATTATTATGGAAAATACCAGAGGAATTAAGAGGTCAGAGAGCTTTCCTTCTTCCTGACTGGCAACAGCTTCTCTGCCTCACCCTGGGCTGGAGCAAAGATGATGCTTTTTCACATTGTGTGTTCTCCAGCCTTGCAGCTGTGCTGTCCCAGAGCACAACTGACCATGATACAGCTGCAGGGCCAGGGCAGAAGATGTGCTGTGATGTGATGGCACAGGCACACTGGGCTCTAGGTGCCCTTAAATCAGCAGGAGGTTTGTGAGCTGCAGGGTCTTATGGCCTGGGGTTCCTGGGGTCCATCTGACCCCAGCTGCCGTAGGTGTCCCGGATAGTACTGGGCTGATAAGCACAACCTGTCCAGGTCCCTCAGGCAAGCTCCCAGCCACGGGCAATCTTAGCAAGCAGCTCAGCTCTTAAGTGAGATCAGCTCTTTGGTGAATTCAGCTCTTTAGTGATTTTGGCTCTTTACTTGCTAAGTGCCTCAGCAGACGTGTAGGGAGAGAGAGGAGAAGGCTGTATGAGGTTCCACAGTGGTGTCTTTATTGGCAGCTCCTGCAAAGGGTTTCAGTGGCAGCTCTTCTGCCGAACTGGGCAGAAATGGGGCTTTATATAGGGTACAGGGGTTTTGGAAATTGTCCAATAGTAAGGGTCGAGGCAAATATGACCTATGGTCTTACAGAGAGATAACAAGGGTTTGAATGCGGAAGAGGGGCTACTTTGGTCCAGTCATCATGACTAGGCATTTCTTATCTTAGGCAAGTGACCGCTAGAGAGGCCTTGCAGGGCCTCTGGCTGCTACAGCAGGGGACTTGGACACCTGCCTGGAAGAGCTCATGTAGGGCAGATACAACCTGCAGGTAGACCTGTGAGCCCAGGGCCTGTGGCAGTGATGCTGCTGTGGCTCTGTCTTCATGCCTGTCACTGTGGTGGCTCTGTCAACTGGCACCCATTCCGTGCCAAACCTGCTTTTGTGGGGAGGTTTGAGCACCAGTGCTGGGGCCCTGGCAAGTCTGATCTCAGTGCTGTGATCCAGAGACTTGTTCATACAGAAGGGTTTAGGACATGGCATGGAAGGGAGGAAGCTTTGCAGGGAAACAGAGGCTCTTTCCGACAGCATCCTGCTACCTCTTAGCACTGTTCTTCTCCTGACTTGGTTGGAGAGGCAAAGTGGCAAAGTTAGAGGGGAGTTCTGAGCCAACTGATGTTTCTACACCAGGCCAGAGGTGCAGGAGCTCTTTGGGTGCAGCTGTTTTCTCATCTTCCTTTTGCTGTTTAGAGTCAGTTTAACACTTTGTCTTATTCTTAGACAGCAGGAATATAGAAACCTGAAGAGGAATGTCCTGTGTTCCCTAGCTCCATGTTCCTTAGAAGGGACTTAGGAATTATTTAACATCATTAAAATTTAGAGTAAAAAATATGGTGGCCTAGGGCAGTTCTCTGTATGACCCAAGTGACACAAGAGCTTAATGCCACACAGATGTGCACTGGTGCCTTTAAAATGTGACATATTAGTAGAACTTAGTGTTCATTTTAGGGAGGAATAGGTAAATGGATGCCATTGATGAGTTACAGGAAACAGTTTTTCTTCTGCCATGGGGATGGCACTAAATGTCCTGTGCTGAGCTAGTTTCTTTTCCTGCAGGATTATTCCCATGAGCTCGTCTGCATCATTGCAAAGGAAAGGATAGTTGTGCCAATTCGGGCCATTGCTGCTCGAGCTATCCTGGACTTCCCTGACCAGCTGGACTTCCCGGTGTGTCCAGTCAAGTACAGCACCCAGAAGACTCTGCTGGTTCGCAATGTCGGTAACCGGGCAGCTCGTTACCAGCTGAGCACCCAGAGGTGAGGCAGCCCGAAACACCTTTGGGTGATAACAGGGCTGGGAAAGAGGAGCAAAGGAACCAGAGTATTGCAGCTGCTGCCCTGCAGCCCTGGCTGGAAATGGGCAGGGTGTGTGGGGTTTGCTGTTGATTCTCATGTTTTAAGCAGGATGCAGCCTTTGAGCTTTCTCTGTCCCAGATTTCCTGGAGGGTGCTGGAACATGTTAGTAGCTGGCTTGCACCCTCCTGAGCACAAGCAGCTTCTGAAATGCTTACTCACCACTGTCAGCCAAATAGAGCCGTTCTCTGGAAGGCCACAGGCACGTGGCTTTCCAGTGGTCCCCGCATCAGATGCCCAACCTGAGCTGTGCTGCAGGCAGCCGGTGCAGTTCCTGTTACTTAAAGCTGATCTGATTTCCCTTGTCAGCTGAGGGCATCAGTCACCTCTTCTGTTCCATGATAAACCTTTGAAAACCAGTTTAAACTTTCAAACAGATGATTTAAATCTCTGAATAAGGTTGTGCCCCCTTTCATTGAGATTTCTTGTTAAATACTCTGAAGTTCCTCTGCTTCTGCTGTTTTTTCATTTTGGTTTGTGTTAAATGTTTGCCAGAAGATCTTGAATTCTTCACTGGGAACTTTCATGAAGGTCGAGCTCCTCTAATGCCTGTCAATATACCACATGCCCATAGGTACATGCACAGGTCTATAGGAAATAGGAGACATTTAGGGAATATGCGAAAAGCAATTGGGCTGATTTAGAAGATAAAAATCTAGAATAACTTTTGCTGGAGGGGACCTCTGGAAATCATCTGAGCAGACACAGTGCTCAAAGCAAGACCAGTGTCGGGGGATCAAGGTGCCATTGGGAGATCTGATCTGGATTGGACCTGTCTTTAGATGCCATACAAGGAAACAAACATACAAATGGACCTAGTTAAAAAGCAGAAGAAAGCAACCTATTAAAACCCCCTCCATACCTTATCTTTTTCTGCCTGTTGGTACAGCAGTGATTCACTGAAAGGGCAGATCTAATAGGATGAGAACTGTCTTAAGGAACAGCTGACAATTTACAGATAAAAGGCCAAAATTTAGCCTGCCAGCCCCATCTCTTGCCAGTGGTTTTCATTTGGTTATTACAGTGTCAGGGATGTCTCCTTCACAGCTCTTCTATCTGTGGGCTCAAGGAACAGCTTAGTGGTGTTGGCTGAAATTCAGAGGAGTTAAGTTTAGCTGTAGAGCTTGCGTCCTTGGATCTTGGGGAGCCAGGTCTGTGTGAGAGATGACTGCTACAGCAGTAACAGAGGAGTCTGCTGGGTACAGCCCAGGGATGTAGAAGATGCAGGGGCTGATTTGCAGTCAGTTTTTCAGTCCTGACAACTGAGTCCTGAACTTGGCTGGATCCTCTTCTCCTGATAATTTGAAAATAAGAAGACACCTTCTTTCTCAGGCAATCCCTGAAGTCACCCCCAGGAGTGTTATTCCCATCCTGCCATCTGAGGGCATGAGCATGTAACATGGGGCAGCAGTGGGAATGGAACGGAACGGAATGGAACGGAATGGAATGGAATGGAATGGAATGGAATGTAGTGCTGAAGTGTGGCCAGGGATTTCCTTAACTGGCAGCTTCTCTGTTCTGATGAAATTTCTGGCAAGAGAATAGGAAAAAAATCCTGTGCCTTGCCCACACCAGGCACTGATCACCCCAAGCCCCAGCAGAGACCTGCAGCAGTCCTGGCATCACCCCTGGGGCAGACGCAGGAGCACGTACACTAATCTGGCTCTGGGGCTGCTGGGGCCTTGTCTTTCCTCCCCTCTCTCCAAAGTCTCACGTCCAGCACATAAACATTGCTGGCCCAAGACTTCTCCATCAGCCAGTAGTGATGTTCCCACTAGTGGTATTGGGAACAGGTCAGGCCCATAATTGCAGCAATAGGTCCTTAATGAGCTGAGCCTGAAGCAAGTTCATCAGCTGTCACTACTGACATGAATAAAGTTCAGCTTGCCAGATATTCTCTTTATTTTTGCGTGTGATGCATTCATCACCAAACTCCTCAGAACACACTTTTAAGTGACGGATTGACCACCGGCAAAGCACTAAGGCCAGGAACTTTTGTTTCCTCCGTGGGGCTGTAGAAGAGCACGAAGCTCCGCTGCTGCTGGGCAGAAGCACATTTCCCCTGAGCTGTCCCTGAGCATCAAAGCACGGAGTCTTGCGTTTGTCAGGCAAGAGCTGTTTACCTGGTGACCAATCCGAATTGCTCCTGTTAAGTCCAAAGTGCACCAACACATTTGCATAATTATTTGCAATTATAGAACACATTGCACAGAGTTTCTTTGCTGGGCCAAGCAAACAGTTACCAGCCTGCAGGACAACCCAGAGTCTCAGACAGCATTGCTGGTAAATACACAGAAACCTCCTGTTCTGCTTCCTTGATGTGCTCCTGCTAATGGTGATTCATTTAGCTGGGATTGGATCCTTCAGACTGTAAATGGCATCCTCCTTTTGGGTTTCCATGTCACTGTGTTGCTCTAATCTGTATTTGCACTCTTTCAGAGTTTTGGCTGCTCCTTTTCTTAGAGCAGCTTTCATTGAAATGCTGATAAAATGTGCCCTTTCTAGGCTAAAACAGCACGTTTTCAAGGTAAAATAAACCAAAGAACCACACTGCAAACTCAACAGTAATTATTCCTTGGTCTTCAAGGAAAAGCTCCTTCTCCCTGTCTGACTCCTAGGCTGTAATCTCACAGGACAGGTAGCGTCCTAACATTTGCATCTCTTGAGATGAGGTTTATAGGCAGCAGGTAGAGAGAAATTCCTGAGGCAGCCAGTGTCAAGTTGTGCATGCAGATAACTCTGAACCCTTTTCACAAACCATTCTCTGATGGGATTGCTGGCAGTCGGACCCTTGAGTCTCATTGCAGAGGGCTGGATGCAGAGTATGGGGGACACGAAGTAATTTTATCCCGCAGGATCTTGTGAGGGCTGGATCTTCTCAGAAGTGGGTCAGTGGCTGTTTCTGATCCTGTCTGTTCTGTCTGTCTTCTGTTGACCGTGGTTGGTTTGCTGCTGCACTGCAGAAGGAATATCATCCCCAGGTGTCCCCCCGAGTCCTGATCCCTCTCTCTGTGTTGCAGTCCTTTCTTCGTGGTTCCGGCCACGGGAACTCTGGGCGCTGGTGACAGCATGCGGGTGACAGTGGGATTTCAGCCGCTGACGACCGGTGACCATTCCGGGTCACTGTGCTGCAACACAGGTGAGTGCTCGGCCCTGCACGGGGCACAGGACAGTTCTCCACCGTCGCTCCCTGTTGTCCCATCCCCCTCAGTTCCCTCCAGATGTACCTCCCCTGTTCAGCTTTACCCCCGAGAAAACTGAGAAGTCCTTGGTGTTTAGGGGTTGATAAAGTGGATCCCCTCTAACAGGGGATTTTTGGACTCCTGTTTTGCTGGGAGTTGCTGAGTGGAGGAAGGAGGATCCCTGATTCTCCACTGTCATGTGGCTATGCCTGGGTGAAGTTTTATTTTATTCCTGGGTAGTGCTGTATGTGAGGTGTGAGGTTTCCATCAGACTCTCTCCAATGCAATGTGAAGAGGGTCCCACACGGAGAGCCGGCCAGAGTAATGACACTCAAACCAATATGGCTAGATGTCATCCTCCTTTATTGTCTAATTTATCCATATTTTATACCTTATTGCCTTACATAATACAATAGCTAATTAACATTCATTGGCTAACATAATATGATTACATATACAGATCACTTATTGATTGGCTGTTATATACTACAAGCGTCTGATCAGGTTATGATACGTGACACTTTTCAGCGTCCAGCATTGACTATTGTATTCATACAAAGCTTATTGTCTTCTCAAGGATGTCCTAAATACTTCTAAAGTAACTAAAGTAGCTCTGTAATCTGCAGACCAGGGTTGTCCAGTTCCTGCAAAGAAATAACATCAAGGATATCATGCCCTTGTTCCATGAGAAATTCCTCTACAGCAATGTATTTCTTGCACACCTCTATCCCATATGCTGCTTCTCCATTGGCTTGTCACAGAGCCTTTTTCTTGTTGCTCTCTACACATATATGTAGTTTCTGTCTAGTAACATTTTCAAGCCCTCGAGTTCCTGTCTGGTGACAAATCAAGACAAATTTTTCCTCGACCCCATTTCTAAGGACGTTCACGCTGTTGCAAACCTCTCACATCTATCTCCCATTTGATTTCTAGACTGAGGAATCCCATTCAGTCTTCATACAGAAGCTGCTCTGTACATACTAATCTTTCTGTTTTCCCTTTTTTATTTAATTTGAAATGCTCCAGCTTGGTTTTTGAGATCAGAACAAGATAAAGTACTTCAAGACTGATGTGGCTGTGGGTTTGGACAGGATGATGATGATTATTTTCATGGTGTTCATTTTGTAGTGGTTTGTCATATTACAGAGCCAGGCTAGTTGTGTTTCTTCACCTGTGTCCCCTCCTGCTGTGGGCTGTCCCTTCATTTATTCCTCTGGGTCTCCTTTTTCTGCCCACATGCCCCCAGGCATATGTTCTCGTCAGCAGTAAGGGATCCAAGGGATCAGGAGAGGCACGAGTCTTGTGGGATGCCCAGGGGAGACCCTGGGCCAGAACTGAACAGGGCTCCTCAGCATCACCTGAAGGACTTTGATGCAGAAATCCCTGAGTGACCCACTTTCTGATCTGAGTGAGTCACTGGAGCACATTGACAAATCTCACTGTACATACTGTCACCTTGGGGCCAAATCTCTAGAAACACACTCAGAAATAAGGTGTTTAAGGAGGTGCCCAGGACATCCTCACGCTGTACACACAGAGCTGTCAGGATGTGATAAGTGTACTGCTCCATGGAACTGCTCATTCAGCTAAAAACTGTGATACCTTCTTCTGTGACCTGTGGTTTGCTCTGTTCCTTGTGCGTCCATCAGCCAGTGAGCTGAGTAAAGACTCCTCTTTGCTTTGTTCCAGGTGAAGAAAGTATCCACACAAACCTCCATGGAGAAGCTGTAGATCTCAACATTGGGTTGAGCACAAATTCCGTGGAGGTTGAGAAGACTTTCATCACCATGTCAAACCCCACAACCGTGTTCATCGAAAACAGGAGTAACATCACAGCCCACTTCCAGTGGAAGACTTTTCCTACTGAGGAAGACGAGAATGAAGAGAAGAGGAGGTTGGTTTGAAAGATGCATTTCAGTGAGATACATGGCCCAAGACTAAAACTGACGTGTGGCCTCAGGGGGGTGTTGGTGCTTTTGAATGGTTTAGGCCAAGTAAACCATCCCTGGCACTAGGGTGTGTGTCCCTGGGCTTCAGGAGCTCAGCACTTAGCATTCCAGTTCCATTTATACTCCAGCCAAGGATGGCATTTTGGGAAGGAAAGGTTGATTGCAATGACTGGATTTCAAGTTCTGATTGGGCTTTTGCCTTCCTACATGATCTGGCGACATCCTTAAACAGTTCTGGAGTTGCTAGCCCCACTTTCCAAAGGTGATACACCCTCTTTTTTTCCCTTAGTTCCTTCAAGAGCTCCTTGCCCATCCAAACTACTTGTCTTCCCCATCTGCTTGCCTTTCAGCACACAGGGACAGTTTGTTCCTGTGGCTTCAAGACTTCTTTCTTGAAGTATATCCATCCTTCCTGGACCCCTTTGTTTTTAAGTGCTGTTTCCCAAGGTACTCTCCAAATCAGTCTCTTGAACAGGCCGAATCTGCCCTCCAGAAGTCCAGAGTGGAAGTTTTGTTGATGCCCCTCCTTGTTTCACCAGATATTGAGAACTCTATTATTTCATGATCACTGTACCCCAGACAGTGGTGAACAGATGAAGTTCATTTAGTTATTAGGGAATCCCCTTGTGATATCCAGTACTGGATCCCAGAGAGGCAGCACACTTCCCTGTGGAATGGATCCAGCCAATCTACAGGGCCCTCAGCTCCCCTTAGAAGGGAGTCACTTACTACCACTACCCTTCTTTTCTTCTTAATACTTGAGGCAGTGATGTGTCTGACAGACCAAGTGCAGCTGGGAGACTCTCCAGACAGAATTTTTTCTTTAGTATCATCTGCCAGACCCTCTGGATCCAGGGCCTCATACCCTATTCTGTCAGGGCACCTGGGTAGGTGATGGGGGTCAGGACAGAATTTTATTACCTCCCCAGCAGAGACCCATTTCCATTCCCCACTGTCCCTTAGGTCTCCTCCTTCTGCCTGATCACAAGAAGGGCAGGGCTCCTCTGGCTCCTGCTGAGCTTCTCTCAGGGTTGGGCAGGTGTAACTCCACCACTTTATTTCTGTTTCGCTCTCCCTAATGCTCCTCAGCCTTTCCACTTCTTCCTTAAGCTCTGCCACCGGACAGAGCAGATCATTCACCTGCTCACACCACACGCAGGTGTCTTTCACACTGTCCTCTGATATTAACACCAGGCTCAGACCCTCCCTGCAGCCAGGGGCCTGGACAGCTGTGTCCTCCCTGGAGGGTTCTGTTTGAGTTAGTACACTCCTGCTGGCAGCAGCAGCAGCAATGGCTTTTCATCATTTGTAAACCATTGCTGGGAAAAAAAAAAAAAAACCAACCCAGAAAGAAAGAAAGAAAAAAAAAAAAAGGCAAGCGCCTCACAACCAGCCAAAAGACACAACCCACTACACAAGGAGGGTGGCTGGCTGCACCCTTTTTGCTCAGCCTGCTTGCGTGAACTGCCACGCAAAAACTGAAAAAATGCTGTGCCAAAACTGCTGTGCCAAAACTGCCGTGGCAAGCCCCTGGTTGCTGCGGGCCAGGTCACTCGCACTGCCCAGGGCCATTTTAAATTGCCTGCAAAAGGCCAGGAGATCGACCCTCCCTGCTTGAATGGCTGGCTACAGGGTCCTTTTGTGTCCTGGGCTTCTTGGTTTTCCTCTGTTCTCTATCTCCTTACACAGTGTCTGACTTCCATACAAGCTCTGTGTGTTAAAAGAAATTCCTTCTCTGGCTACTTGCCCGGGCTGTTTATTTCCATTTTTTCCCACTTGCCTGCCTCAGCCTGGACCCCAGGTGATCCACTTTTCCCTCAGAAGCAACTAGGTTTCCCCAAAGTAAACTTCAACCTGGTTTTGATTTTGTGGGGTTTCTTCCAATTACATCTGTTTTCATGCCAGTTTGTGTCCTAGACTGTCACCAGGACATTTTGTTCTTCCTTACTTCCAGTCTTAGGGATGGTTTTAGCTCCAAGGCCACTGTCCTGCTGTCAGAGAAGCTTTTGAGATCTCAGAGCAGAGAGGACTTTTTTATGAGAGGAGATAGTGCAGGACCCTTTCCCTCTCAGGACATTCTACTACCATGCACTGGGATGGGACTCAAAAAGCTCTGAATCATGAAAAGGCCTCTCCAGGAGTTTGCTGTCTCCCTCTGGCACAACAAAGCCCCTTCCCCTCTCAGAGCCCCTGTTTTCATGCATATTACATATAAAACCTTGATTGTCACTGTAGGGATGCGGTGCCTGAATTCATCAATTTCCTTTGGAAGTGCTCTGGGATGCTCTTGTGCAAGGCAGAGTAGGGAACAGGGCAGGTCCAAAATGGCAGAAACAAAGAGTGATGCTGGTAACATGTAGCTGCAGCCCAGCTTCATCTCCCCTTCCCAGGGAAGTCCTGCTCTATGATCTTTATCTGCCTCTCCCAGGCAGCTCAGTGGTAGGAAAAGCTCACTTGAAGTGCCTGGTGGATTGTCCCTCAGTTTTGGCAGAGCCTTTGAGCCAGGAGGTTCTCTTGAGGGCTGCTGGCTTTGGAAACGTCTCCCGAGCTTGCAAGTGTGAAGTAAAACTACCTGCTGTGCCAGTGAGCAGCAAGTTATCCTCTGATCCATGTGGGACCCCACGGCTTGGGGTCAGCCTTTGCTGGGGAGCTGCTGCTGCTCCTCCCCAAGTGCTTTGCCCTCCTGCACTCACACTTCTCTACTTCTCTCTGCAAATATGTGGCTTATTAAACGATCTGCTGGCTTTGTCTCTCCCTGTGGCTGCAGGCAGTGTTTGCTGCAGCTAGAAAACTTCACAGAGAAGAAAAAAATAAAGAAGAAGCGCTCCTGTGAAGATCACACTGCCCTCCTGAGGAACATGTTCCAAGAGGAGGTGGCAAAGATGCAACAAGACCCCATGCTGTTCTCCAGTGACATTTTTTTCATTGAGCCAGTGGTAAGTGATAGCGGAGAACCCCATTTTCCTCCTCTTCCTCCTCTTCCTCCTCCTCCTCTTCCTCTTCATTCTCCCACCCATCCTATTCCCGCCCCCCTTCCCCCAGATGCGGGCACTCGGCAGATCCTCAGCTGGCTGGATGTGCTGAGGGGGAAGATACGGAGTTTCTGGTGCGGCTGCAGAGCTCCCTGCTGAAAGCATTTCTGCCCTGCAGGCTCAGGGCAGGGCTGGGAGCCTGACAAAGCCGAGCTCTGCTGCCAGGGCTCGAACTCAAGGGCGCTCCGTGTGTGTCCTTGCAGTGTCCACAGGGAGCAGTTCTTGTAGGCAGAGGCTCCCCCGTGGTGCCTGGGGTTCAGCAGAGAGTGTTGGAGCTCTGCCAGTTCACATACTGACCTCAGGCTTGCCATGGTTTTCTGGGAAAAGGATGCCAAATTCAGCCCAAGGTTAATCACAGAAATGCCAATCCCCTCCTGTAACCACGCCTTGCACTATTTCTGAGTGTCCCTTCCAGTGTCATCTGAGAGCCTGGACACAAGGGTGGAAGGTTTAAATGGGCCTTTTGAGTTCTCCTGCACACACAGACAGAAAACCTTTTCCTTTTCTGTTTGTGCAACAAACTGCCGTGTCCTCCCACCAACCAGAGCCCCGATTCTGAGTCCTGGCATTGTGAGAGATGGTGAATGCCTGGTGTCTGCACAGTGCAAAATCCCTTCTCATCTTGGAGTAAACCCCAGAATAATCCCAACCTCTGCTTTCTTTCAAAGCAGGTTAAATTAAGATTTTTATTTCCAAGGAAGGGGATCATGTTCCCTCCTTGTGAAGAGCCACCAGTGCACAGTGGCAGTTACATCCCACTGTAGCTGACAGCAGCATGATGTGACCAAGGGCTTGTGTCAGAGCAGTAGCAATATTGTGGAGAGTGGGAGCTGATCAGCTGAGCATTGAGAGCTTCCAGTGGTGTGTTGAGCTGGGTTTGGAGTGTTTCCTTGGGCTCCTTGTGTTGTTCACTCATCATTGATGCTCTAAGTAAAGGCTTACAGGACTGTGGTTGAAAACAAGAAATGTGCAGTTTCAAGAGAAATGTTTTGCTGTCCCTTTCTGTTTTAGGAGGGAGAAATTGGGCCAAATAGTTGGGCTGAAATCAAGGTGACCTTCAAACCCCTAGAGGCACTGGAGTACCAAAGTGTGGCTTACTGCAGCATCTCAGGTACAGCTCCTTTCCCCTGCCTCTCTCACCCTCAGTGCAGCCACAGTGCAAGCCTGAGCCCACTGGGCTCCCCTGTAACTGCTGGGAAGAGTCCCTGGTCAGCAGGGCAGTGCTGGCACATCCCCACTGGCCCTGCAGCTTCCAGGGAGTCTCCTGTGCAAGGGCAGGGCTCAGAATCCTGTGTCTGGGTTACTGATTCCAGAACAACCCAGGCAGTGCAGGGAGAGGTTTTCATGCCATGGCTTTGCCAGCATTTCCTCAAAGGCCAAAGAGCTACAGAGCAGAACAGCTTTAGTGAACAAGCACTAAGCCCCTCTAGAGACCACTGACCTCCAGGATGGGTCCATTTGACATGGCTCCATCATCAGGTGCTAGCAGCTGAGTTAGAAATGTGCTCCCTGACCCTGGATCACCTGCCACTGCCCAGACACCGCCAGACCAGAGTGGCTGAGCCCCACTGAGCCCAGGGTGTTTGTAGAAGGAGCACCCTTGGCCAGCACCTGCTTCTGTCCCTGTGTGGGAATTGTCACCTTGCAGCTCAGTCTGTGGAAATAGAACACAATCCAGAGTGCCAGAAGTTGAAGATTTTGGCAACAAAGTCATGTACTACTGGGCCAGGTAGTTTGGTAATTGGCAAACTCTTCATGAGCTTTGTGCCTGCACTGAATGGATTTCAGAGCTCCTCTAAGTGCATGGGAAGGAAACCACAGAATCATAGTATGTTAAGGATGGAATTGACCTTAAAGATCATCTAGTCCCCTCCCACTAGACCAGGTAGCTCCAACCCCCATCCAGCCTGGCTTTGAACACTTTGGGGGCTGGAACCTCCGCAACACCCCTGGGGAATCTGCTCCAGTGTCTCACCACCCCCACAGTAACAAATTTCTTCCTAATATCTAACCTAAATTTCCTTTCTTTCAATTTATACCCATTACTCCTTGGCCTGTCACTACAGGACTTCAGAGATGTTTTACCCTCAGCAGACTGGTGGCTAAAATTGGAAACCAGCCCAAGGAATGGGTTAGAAACTACAAGTCAGCCCCAAGGGATATCTCCTGAGGGAAGAGAAGGGTCCATATCTTCTTCTGCAGCATCAGGAGCTGGTTGCATCCAGCTCAGAGTCAGGGACTAGCACTGAGGCAGCCTGGAAAATGCAGTGTAACAGAGGGAATTATTGTACTGAAATGGACATCTCTCCCCAGGCCGTGAGAGCAGGCTGCCCCTGCACCTCAAAGGGGAAGGACAAGGACCTTTGGTTAAACTCAGCCGTCATACACTGAACCTTGGGAACGTTTTTGTCAACACCCCCCATGTCTATGAGGTGAGCAGCAGGGCTTGGGATGGATCCTGATGGCTCCTGAGGCAGCAGCAAGCCTGGTGGAGCTGTGGAATTCCTGACAACCTGGGCAGTTGTGAGCAGGGAATATTTGACATCCTGGTCAAATCTGGGTGAATCAGAAAGGTGTTTCTATTGTTCATGAAGCCCTGGTCCCTGCATTTGGGCAGCCTTCCTCAGGGATCAGCTGGGAGGCTTCCTGCTTCCTTGGCATATGAAAGCAACAGTGGGTCAAAAAGCTGCACGTTCAGAGGCTTTTGTGGCAGTGCCAGACACAAGGCACCTTTGTACTGGGCTGTTGAGAAGCAGCTGGAACACACTGGCTGCATTTGAGCTTCAGTCCACTGCAAACAGCTTCCAGTCAAGTGTCTCCTGCTTATTCCTGGAAGTCACAGGAAAGCCATCCAGCCTCCTGGCTCAGTGCTGGCCCTTGCAAAGGACTTGGGAATTCTTTCCCTTGCTGACCAGTCACACCCTCACCACACTTCGGCCTTGGTGTATCTCTGACTCTAGAAAGAGAAAAGTGTTCCTGGGATAAAGCAAAGGATTTTTCTACCTATTTGCCTCCCCCCATCAAAAGTGTCAAGTTTGCAAAAAAATCAAGAGAGAGCAACTGAAAGAGGTAGAAAATGAGGCACTACATCATGCCAGACACAAAAGCTTGGCTGTGGAAGGGAAAGACACACTGAGTTTTCTTACCAAAAGATGGTGCTGTCTATGCATTTAGATGCTGGTGCCTCATTATCAATGTATTGTTTTCATGGTATGGGAAAAGGTGAATGAGTAGATGGTACTGCTGGAGCTGTGCTAGCTGGGGCACAGCGATTCACTATGCAGCTGCAATCACCCCACGTTGCTCTCAGAGCCAGGTCTGAATGAGCTTGGTGATGCTGACCAGAGGTGGACTGCTCTGTGTCCGTGGGACAACCCCAGGGTGACTGCAGTTATGTGGAGTTAGCACAGCTTTGCATGAAAACCCAAAGGCAGACCTTGTCCTCTTGTATTTTTTGACTTCTGCCATTCAGCAGCACAAAGCATCTTCTGCCTTTTCTGGGTGTTAATTGCATCATTAGAAAATAACTCACAAGAAGGGAAGATTCCACATGTATTTCCATTTTGCTCTCTTGCTGCTGCAGGTGAAGCTGATTAACCAAGTAGCTATCGATGCTCCCTTCACCTATATCCCTTCAACCACAAATGCGGGCTACTGCTTCAAGTTTGCACCCGAGGAAGGCATCATTGCACCAGGTGGGATCCAGACTATTCAGATCTGCTTCAATGCCAGCGTGCTGGGGACGTTTGAGGAAGAATTCCAGTTCCGTGTGGCTGGATCTCCTACGCCTGCAATCCTGACCATCAAGTAAGGACTGTGGGAGCTTGGTGGGCACATCTGTAGCTGTCTCTAGGACATCCCCCACCTACCTCATTTTGGGGTTGAGCAGAGAAAAAAGGTGTTTCCTGAGGTCATAATCTCTGCTCTGATCCTGGTATTGCCTTAGTGTGAGGGTGCCTCCTGGCCTGTGTGGTACCCAGGAGCTGGAATGACTCCTCCCTGCAGGGATCTCCCTCTGCCTTGGGCCATGGCAGGCAGTGGGATGGATCAGCTTTGGGCAGTAGCTGCTCTGGGATGTCCCACCTGAACAGCCAGCAAGGTCCCCAGGGCTTTGGAGGTGGGCCAGCCTGGGTGATTCTGCACCAGCAGCAGTGTTTGTAAAAACTTCCATTAATAATCCATCCCAGATGGGCAGCAGCAGCCTCACCTGACCTCTCACGGCCATGCTGTGGGGCACAAGCCGTGCTCCCAGCTCCTGTGCACAGAGTGCTCCGGTACCTCCTTTCCACAGCGGGGAAAGGGCTGATGTGGGAGACAGGGAACTGTGCAGCAGGAACTGTCCCAAGGACAGGGGTGTCATCCCGTGGGCTGGTGCCACGGCAAGAGACAATCCTGGCCCAGCAAAAGGGAGAAGGGCTGATAATAGGGGA
The DNA here is from genome assembly GCF_031753505.1 of Anomalospiza imberbis. NCBI lineage: Eukaryota > Metazoa > Chordata > Aves > Passeriformes > Viduidae > Anomalospiza > Anomalospiza imberbis. The sequence goes on along the minus strand of NW_027100491.1, from coordinate 150,117 downwards.
GGCAGAGCTCAGTCCTCAGGACCACAGCACATGAGGGCTTGTCCCTGCTAGCCTGAGCCATGTGCTGCTAGGATAATGTAGGGTAAGCAGAAGAGCTGATGCTGGCTGCTCTGGAGCTTTGGAGCTAGGCTGCTGCTGTTGGGAGGCACTGAATCGAGGCAGTAAAGAAATGACAGCAATCTGCAGTCAATTATACCAATGAGATAAGGGAGATGGATAAAAAAGAACAAGAAAGTTATTAGCAAGAGAAAAGTGGTGAGTAGGTCTGCCCATAGTGGAGAAACAATTATGCTGGCTTTGTTTTTGGAGGAAAAGTGCTGCTTTTCTATTTTGGAAATCAAGAGGGAACCTTTTACCATCAAATAATTGATTCTCCTCTGTCCCTCCCCCAGACTGTCATGGAATTTTATTACCTAAGCAGCTTTCTCCTTGAGCAAGGGCAGGTGTCTCTGTTGAGAGGTGTAGAGCAGAGCCAGTGGCAGTTCTGTGAAAACAATAGAAGGCACAGTAAAAATCAAGGTCCTTGATTTTTAACCAAAATGCAGAGTGGGCATTGACTGGCATCAACCATGAAATAAACTTGTGAGTGTTGTGCAGCTTCAAGTGCTGATTTTCAGATGGTGACTTTTGGGGTCTGTCTGCTGAGTTCAAGGACACGTGAGGTGGTGTGCTAGATTCAGGACACCCCTGTTTGGTTGTTTAAGCTATTGCTCTTGGCTGTGCCAGCTGGTGCACTGGTGACAAGCTGGTCCTTTCCTCTAGGAGTCATCTATCCACTGTGTAGAACTGTTGCTGCTCTTTTCAGAGGATGTTTGGGGCTCCTCTGGCTTCATGTCTCAGAACTCTCTCTGTAATGATTGTGTGGGTCAAAGTCTCCAGAGAAAGCCCCTCCATGGGAGTAGCGGTTACAGCTAAGAAGTAGCAAAGCAGGGAACCTGTGGCTGGAAAGTACAGAAGTTTCTAGGGACACCTTTATGTCTATCACTTTACAGATGGGGAAACTGAGGCACGGAGCCATGTCTGGCTGTGTGTTCAGGGTCCTTCATGGGACCACCAGCAACCCGGGGGCTTTTCCTGCCTGCCCTGTGCCCAAAGCCCCATCAGTGGCTGTTGGCTGCTGGCCACTTGGCTTTAGCTGCCTCCTGTCCACATGGGCACTGTGCTGAGCGCATGGCGGTGTGTTGGTTTGAGCCCCTCCGTGCCCTGACGCCAGGTTTTATGCCCCCCAAGCCACAACTGCCAGACCTTTGCAATTCCCTTTAACCAAGCCATTTCCTCCTCTGTCTCGCCATCGCAGGGGGTGTGTCACTGGATCAACTTTACACTTCGATGTCGATGAGCTCAGCTTCGGGGACATCTCCTTTGGTGAGTGTTCCCTGGGCTGGGACACAGCGTGGGGCATCTGTGCGTTCCAAAATGGAGCACTTGAACATACAAGCATCCCTCACTCACGTTCTGCCACAGCAGCCTCAGGGTGTGAACTCCAGGGCTGCTGGTGCCTCAGGTAGCCTTTTGCCATTGTGAGATCAAACAGAACCAAGGCATAGAAAGTCAGTATTTTCTGGTGTTTCTGTCCTGCTTTAAAAGACAGATGTCTGCCAAGGAAGGTAGGAGTCTTCCTAGAATGGAAAGATGACCCCCTCCCTCCAAATTATTTTACCTTTTAAATTACACAGCTTCCAGGCAAAAAAATATGGGAAAAGGAATGGCAGTTCTTTACTAGAATATATCAGCACAAACAACAACACAATAAACAGAAGTTTCCAGCCCACCAAATAGTGTTTTTCCCCTTTGGTGTAGTTATGATCACAGGCAGGAGGAGCTGTGGGGATCTCGGCACTGCCCAACAGCAGCAGGCAGGAGCGGGGAAGGCAGGCGGGCTGGATCCCAGTGCTGAGCCGCAGCCAGGGCAGTCCCGGGGCCAAGCACACAACCTCCCGCAGCAGCACGCGGCCGCCCTTCGATCCCCGAGCGGGAGGAAGGGAAGCTCCGCTCCCTGCCGAACCTGAGGTCAGGTCCGACCTCACAGCCGCCCACGGCATCACGCCACAACTCCCAAAAACCCCGAATGGAAAAGCCCACCCCCGCAGCCAAAACCCCCCACAACCCCTATCCCCCTTCCCAGCCCAAGGGGAAAATTCAGTACAAAGCCTAAACCCATAACAATGAAGTTCACAAACTTTTAAAGAAAACGAATTGCCTTTCCTGAGCTGCTTCTTCCCCACCCTGCATCACCACTGAGACACTTGTTAAGTTGCCTTTTGAATAAATGAAACAAGAAAGGCAACAGGTAGAAATATGGTTCTGAAACAGGAGATTCATCCTACTTAATCCGATTTCATTCCTAAAGTCTCTTCAGCTGAAGGCAGCTGTTGTATCTGCTTCTTTTAAACTATTGATTGTTGTCTGCATGTGGTGACCTCTGTCTCATTTGAGGTTTTGACATCTGTGTTTATCCTTTTTGTGCCTCTCTTGCCTCCCTGCTGAAGTCACTGCTGGAGCTGGCAATGGTCACTGTTGATGGGCACAGAGAAGCTCTGGGCTGTACCTGCAGTTGTTTTTTCTCCCCATCTGTTTCCAATGACTCTTGGTGAGCAGGCCCAGGGAGAATTCTCCTCCCCCCAGAGCTGGCCAGCCCAGCCAGATGTCCTCTGCAGAGCAGGTTGTGGCTGCTGTTCGGCCTCTGCAGGACGTCCCCACCATGCCTGGCTGTATCTCTGGCTTTCCGGTATGGAGAGCAAATCTCAGAGCTCAAGTGGGGTAAACCCTTGCAATCACAGTGAGCAGCATGGCTGTGATGTCCCCATTTGTTGGGTGAGGTGGGACATGGTTCCTAATTGCTAATCTTGAAGCAAGGCTTGGGTTTGCCTCCAGTTGAGTGGGCTCTGAGCTGTCACGTGCTCAGTCTGTTTGGCCCAAACCAAGAGCTGCCTTAAGGTTCCTGCAGAGAGAAATTGCATTAGGGTGCTTTGCATCATGTTCTAGTTCCTGATTCCATCCTCACTTTCTTTTGCTGTAGCTTCTTCTCAATGACAACTCACTGTTTATAGATCTTGAAAATGGTAGGAGTGTTGGCAGCCTTAACAGGGAATTTTACAGCTTGAATTGCCCGAGTAAATGCTCGGTCTGGGTGCACACTCATCACTGAGAAATAACCTGCTGGTTTGGGCCAGGTGAGGAAGCTCCTTGCCATCTGAAGGAGAGACGCTTGCAGTGTTCAGCAGGGCTAGGAGTGGGCATTTTTAAGGCTGCAGTCTGGAATCAGTGTCTAAGGGAACTAAGTGACGATTAATTCCTCATGCAGCTTCTCGGTGAGCTGTAGTTCAGATAATAAAGAGCTAAACTCCCGTGACACTTTCATCCTACCAGGATATTCACACCAGGAGTCGTGCCATAATTGGTGCCTAAATGGATATTTGTGTCCTTTCCTAGGCTTTCCCTACACCCAGAGCTGTCGCCTGACTAACACCTGCCCGGTGCCTGTGACGTTCAAGCTCCGCATGTTGGACGAGGGCACGCAGCCTGCTGTGAACAGCTTTGATCAAATACGCAGCGACAGTGACCCATCCTGGAGGGAGGGAATTAATTTTTACGTGAAGCCAAGGGAGTTTACAATGAATCCTAGCCAAGGGACCATCCTCCCCCAGGGACACCAGGATATTGAGGTATGGGAAGAGCCCAGCCACAGACGCTTCAGCACCAGGGCTGAAGCTTCCCTGGAGTGTGGGAGGGCTTTAGCTCTGGTGCCAGCTTTGAGCATCGTGTGAGTGAGAGATCTGCACTGGCGAGAGGCCTCTGCTAGCTGGGTTCCTCGGGACGTTCCTCAAGGAGCACCGTTTTGTTTCCAAAATCATACACTGAGATCACATAGCATATGGTCAAGTACTAAAGCCCTTCTTGTGTTTTAGAGAGAGATTTCTTTGATTGCAAGTGGGCAGAGCAAGGATGAGGACAGAAGGTGGCTGTTAGAGGGATGTCATTGTAAAAAGCAGTTAGCTTTTCTTCTTGGTCTCATTTCTCCTCTCCTGGGGAGCAGAATGATTTGTGTTCACTGCAGGGATCTCCAGTGGAGACAAAAAACTGCAGCCATGAACTGCCCAGCACCTGCTGGGTCACACTTTGCCCCCAGCTTCCTGCTGTAAAGCTGAACTCATTCTCTTCAAGTCAGATTTCCTCTGCATTTATGTCATTGCAGTCAGAGGAAAAATTGGCCCATTAATTTGAATACAGTGGTGTGTAGAGCTTTAGTCTAATGTTTCAATTTGGCTGACCTATGCCCTGATTCCAAGGTGTGTTTAACAAATCTGGTCTTGTCAGAAGGCTTTTGCTACTCTCAGAGACTGTGCTCTACACATGGCCCAGCAGAAGAATTAAGGCAAAATCTGCCCTTTCCTTACCATGATACAAGAACTGGAGGATATCACACGTGGGTAACGGGCTTTTGTAAGGAAGAACTTACTGCTCTTCTCTTCCACAGGTGACCCTGTGTTCCAATACCGTGATGGAATTTTACCAGAAAATGCTGGTGGACCTGGAGGGTATTGGCAAGGGAGTGGCATCACTGACCATCACAGCCAGGTACCAGCCCTTCCCTGGCCTCCCCCAGCCACTGCCTTGCACAGGGTTTGCTGGCTGCAGCTCCCAAGGAGAAGTGCTGTTTAATGACCTCATGTTGTGCCCTGCTGGACATGAGAACAGCAGTGCTTGGACAGCAGCCTGTGGTGAAAAGCACCCCTGCTTACAGCCAAGCACGGTCCTGGGCCTTTTTCTAAAGGGACCAGGAATGATATCATTTATTGGCCTGGCTTTTGGTGCTTGAGCTGGAACAAATTTCCCAAGGGCCTCCTCTCCTTCTTCCTGCAAGAGGTGGAGTTGTGCTGGATTGTGACCACCCTGCATTGGTTTGGGACACACCAAGCAGCCTGCTGGGAGTCAGGGTCTGCTTCTGTTAATGAGGGCATGTGACAGGGGGAAGTGGCTCACAGCAAGAGTGGTGAGGGTAAGATCTTACAAGGGGAAAACAGCCCTTGATGTGGCCGGTCAGCTCTAGTTTTATTCCTTCCCTCTGCTTCCCATTTTGAGCTTTAACGTTCTCAGACTTAAAGCAAAAGTCGTTCTTGCTGCAGCAGAATTCCATCCTGCTATGCTGCGGTGGGTGTCAGTTTAATGACAAGAGGGATGCAGTTCCCTGGTGCTGTTCCCTGTCCCAGGCAGAGCCATCCAGTCAGTGCCTGGGCTGCCATTTTGTCAAGCAAGTGCAACTGGGGGCAGTCAGTGCATGGACCTGTGGAGTGAAGGACCGAGGGAGCTGTAGGACCTGGGAGGGGGTGATCGCCCACTCTGTAGGGCAGGGGGTGTCTCGTGCCCTCCAAGGCTGGGGCAAACAGCTGAGTTCTCAGGCAGGGCAACAGCACCGTGGGAGAGAAGGGAGTCATTTTTACTGAGACTATGACTAGAGTTGTGTGTTCCTTGAGCCCTAGTGAGCACTGATCCCTGTTGGGAAGGCTCCCACGGAGCTCATGGATCACTGGGACTGCTACAGGAGTCCTTGAAATCCTTCTCGCGTAAAGGAGGAGCTGAGGCAGCTGTGGGACAAAGTGCTCTGCCTGGGGCACCTGGCAGCCTCTGGGTGCTGCCTCTCAGGGTTTGCCCCTCCTTGACAAGACATGTTTGAGTGGGAAGGCTTTGAAGGCAATTTATCACTGTAGGGCTGTTAAATGTCCATTTGACAGTGACAAGTGTGTTATGCTCCATTTCACAACCTTTGGGAGTAAACGTTCTCCATTCTCTCAGTATCTCTGATTCTCTTGGGGTCTTCTCTTTGGCCAGGTGTCTCGTTCCTGAGCTGCAAGTGTACCCTAGAATCCTGTTTTACGATGAGTGCCAGCTGAAGGTGCCATACCAGAGGAAGTTCCTTATTGCAAATAACACCGACCTTCCCGGCTGCTATGGGCTTATTCCCCAGGTTTGGCATCGCATCCACTTCCACCTCTCAAATATTATTGAGGAGATTATTAGGGAAAAAAAGGGTTTGGATAAGGCCTTGCTGGTTTCTATTCAGTCTTAAAGATCTGCTGAGAACAGGATCCTACCTGAATGTAAACTTTAGGATGCAGTTTAACTTCCTGAGGAAAGAGTTTATGTTCTAGTCTTCAGGGTGTTTTCTTGTGGGAGATCTTAGAGGGTTGTGAAAAGCTGCTGCATCCACAGACACCAACGCCTGTGCTGGCAGCCTCTTTGCAGGACCCCCTGAGAATGCTAAGCCTACAATTCTTGCATCTTGTTTGTGCCTCTTACCTTTGTCCTGGGGATTTTTAAAAAATGTGTGTAAGCTGCTGTTGCGGTGGATGTTAAGGAGTCTAAAGTTTCTTCAGAGGTCCCGCTGAAGTTGCATTTGATTCTGTCCCTTCCAGAAACGCGAGGAGGACTCTCCTGTGTTCTACTCCAGCCCCAAACCCTGTGGGATTGTCCAGCCTCACAGCGTTGCAGAGATTCCGGTTATAATTGAAGTCCAAACACTGGTCAAGCATCGCACCGACGTTCTTATCGGCGTGTTTGGGGATGAGAGAAACCCACTGGTGAGTGCAAGGGGAGATGTGTACCTTTGTGCAGCTGCTCCTGGCAGGCTGCAAAGCGTACAGGGATTCTTGCGGGGAAAAGAAACACAGGCTGCTGAGGAGAAGGACAGGAGGGATCGGTGGCACAAACAGCTCATGCCTTATAGGTGGTAATCTCAGTGTCTGACACAGAAGGTAGCTCATCTAAGCTGGAATCGAGGATAATTTTAGTTAATTAATCTTTAAAATGCTATTAACTGGAAATACTTGTTTTAAAATGTCTTGTCATCTCTCTGAGCACAAAAGAGAATGTCAGAAGACTTCTTTTACAGAAAGCTCAAAAGACTTGAGCTTTCTGTAAAAGAAAGGAGAGCAGGCATCTGAAGAGTAGTTGCAAGGACCTTAACTTATATTAAAACATAAGGAAATGATGGTGTCAAATTCCCTGGATGGCACCAAACACTGAACCTGGGCCATTGTGGCACTGCATGTAAATCAGTCAACAGGTCGGACAGGCAGTGCAAGCTGTGCCAGGGAGCCTGAAGTTTGACAAAACAGTTGCTTTCAACAATCAGGCTGCTTACCTTAAAGAGGAGGGTTTCTCCCCACCAGAATAACCAGTTGTTTAACTGTCAACCTGGTCTTAACTAGAGATTTCTTTCAAAGCTTTTACCTTTGGGCCAGTAATACGTGGTTTAAAAGTTTCTTGTACCTTAATCCTTTTTAATTTGGAGGTGAATATGTAATTTTTTTTTCCCCAAAAGTCCAGCATTTCAGCTGGAGAGTGGTAGCTGTCCCTAAAGAAATAACTTGAGCACAGTTGAGCTGTTTAAGCTTTTTTAGCTTTCCCTGTTGTGGTTTGTTTTGTTTTTTAAAAAATCTTTCTTGCCTGCTTCCTGGAACAGAGAACAGAATTATGGAGCTCTGGACGGCTGGCAAAAATCTACCCAAGTCCAAGGCTGATAGAGTTTGGCAAGATCCCAGCGCTACAGCCTACTTCACAAAGCTTTACCCTCTTCAACAACAGTCTCGTCCCTACAGACTTCAGGCTAGAGATCGTAAGTATCTGTGGGGCTGTTTTCCAGGGAAATTGACTGGTCAGTAGCAGCCATGACTTGGTTTTTATATGGAAGATTTCCATATTGCCCTGTGTGAGAGGAGGCAAGATACTCCAATACTCCATCTGAGCGGGACTAGAGGAACCTGGCTCTGGAGTGGTGTTAGCTGGGGCACCCCTCAGTGAAATCAGGTGCAGAGATATTGGAGCAGAAATTAGTCTGGATTGTGTTGACAAGTTCTCCCTTAATTTTATCTTTGGTCTTTAGCAGTGCGTGTCACATTTTTGGAGCTCTGAGATCAAGAGAAACCTGTGGTCCTTTGCTCCCTAGAGAATGTGGATTTCCCTATGGTTTCCCTGTTCCATCTACATTTGCTTTGTGCCAAACTGCTGTTACTAGTAGAGAGCAGGGTGTGAGGTCTGTCCTCAGACTGCTCGTGGGGAGGCAATTTTCACTCCTCCTGGGGGTCAAGCCAGCTGGGCTGTCCACACAAAGATGTGGGGGGGTGGGCACCCCCACAGCCTGTGATCTCTGTGCCGTTGAAGAGAATCTTTGGGGACCAGCTGCAGAGAAAGGCCGTTTAATCCACGGAGGCTGCAAAGGGCAGAAGGAGCTGGGGCTGCTCCCCTGGCAGGGGAAGCAGGGCTGGTGCAGCCAGGAAGGGTTTGCAGGCTGGGCCTGGGTCTGGGTGGGATGTCTGCTGGAAGGGGAGATCTGTGAGGGGCTTGAGGTTTGTTCTTCTTCATGCTGGGTGTGTTGAACTTGTGGAGTTGGATAAAACCTGATATTAAGGACTTGTTTGTGGCTGTGGGTAAAGCATCAGGTCGTGTGGGAGAGTCCAGCCACAGCCTCCTGGGCCAAGCAGGAGGGGTGTGAATTTTCCTCTTGCTGCTATTCCAGCTGTCTGGGGGATAAATGTAACCTCAAAGTGAGGGATTTTTCCAGGACAGCTTTCTCTAACTCCACAATGGAATTCTGCTTTCAGCCTCTGCAGAGAGCAGTGCACCTTGGCTGGGTGGTCGTGGTGTGTAACAGATGGGTTTCACATGCTCGGACCAGGGCCAGACCTGCAGAGCTGTGGCTGTACAGCTGTGCTGGTGCAAGGCCTTTCCTCCCTCCTCGGGGCAGCTTCCAGCTCTCTTGCCCAATCTTGCCCAAGTCTGTGAGAAAACAGATGACAAGAGTTTTTCAGACGAGTGGCCCATGCCCAAAGAGCACATGTTGTCCAGTTTTCTTTCTGCTTCCTGCTTTCCTGCTCTGCTATAAGCATTTAGAGGTGACTTTTCCAAAGCAGAGGGCACTGGGGCACCTCTCTACAGCTGATGATTGGTGGGAAGTGAGGGCTTCAGTCCTTTAGGGGATGTTGAGAAGCACTGATGGCCCCTTGGGAAAGAATAGTTTGGTGCTGTGGTTTTGCACAACTGGTTTTGCAGAGATACTCTTCAGGTTCTCAGCAGTATCCTCCAGCCGTGTGGTATCTGGAGTGGGATTTGAGCGGACCTAGCTTCCTCTGGCCTTGAGCCTTTGTGAGAAGCCAGGAGAGAGAAAGCAGCTTTTCTTGGCCCACACTCCAGAGAAAGACTGGGGAAGGAACAGTCTCCTGAGGATAAGCATCCTTTGGGTTGGGCAAAAGTGGGTTAATTAGGTGAGTCTGTTAAAGGAGGGGAAAATACAGGTTGTATGAGCTCTGCTGTTGCCCGATACTGTATTTTAGGGATTTTAAGCCTTTATGATTTTTATCGTCCCCTCTTTAGCCTTTCCTTTTCTTGTATCCCACAAGAGAGCAGGGTGTATTGTTTCTGTCCCGAATGCATATTATGCTTGTCTTACAGCTTTGCAAACCCCACTGCTATGCCATTGAACCCAGAGAAGGAGTGATCCCCGCTAGGGGTGAGGTGCCTGTGACTGTCACAGCAAGCCTGGATGACACAGAGATTTTTGGTAGCGCTATCCAGCTGTCCATTGGGAACAGCCTTCGCACCGCCTGTGGGCTCGTGGCTTTGGGCACTGGCACCACAATTGTCATAGACAAGCCATTTGCTCCAGAGCTCAACCTGGGATACCAATTCAGGTAGGAGATCTCTCCATTCCCACCTCTCCTCCTGTCTCAACAAGGAGCAGGTTTGCTGTAGTCCTTCAGGCAATGTCTCCTTCAGTGTTCAAAGCCCTGACTCCTTCCCTGAAGGCAGAGAGATTCCTTTAGAAACATGTGATGGCCAGTTGATAGTTGTTAGGCATCCTCAAAAGCCACTGACAGGGAAACAAGTAGCTAAATTGCCATTGAATTGTCTTTAGTTCTAATGTCTTGATCATTACTTGATCAAGTGAAGACATAAATGTCTGTCAGCAGGACAGTAAGTAATGATCAAGTGATGATGGCAGGCTCCCCCAGAACAAAAGGTTCCCAAAAGGGTGCCCTGGTGAGGTGGTCCCTCCATGTGGTTGAGGGACCAAGGGAAGATGGCATCACACCCTTCCCTTCCAAAATGGCAAGCAGGGGCCCCGGGAACAAAGAGACAGGAGGGTGACAATCCCCACCGGGAAGGCAGGAGCCCACAGAGCAGTTCCAGAGGCAGATGGAAACTCTCTGTTTGTGCGGGGTCTGCACTGCCACTGTCACTGCTTCCTCATGCTGCTCGTGGGCTCTGCTGCTGCCCTGCTCTGCCCAGGACCTCGCTCGATATTTTGCTGCCAGCAGAGTTTGCAAAGTTCACTTCCAAACAGTTTCTAATTCCAAAATGAAATTTCTACAAATGGCTACCAATGCAAAACCAAGGCTGCTATGAACAAGAGAGGCCCTGCTGCCCTGGTTTCCTCTCCAGGAGCAGGCAGACAATTTTTACCAGCTTGCTGGGATCATCCAGAAACTGCCTCCAAGCCGGCTTTGTGAAATGCCTGCAATCATACCCCCACACACAAGGTCACCAAGTGCAGGATCTCAAAGATTGAGTTGCAGTTTCACAGATTAATACAAAATACAGTAACAGTATGAATCACCCCAGAACAAACATTTTGGAGGAAAACACCAGGTCCTGTTAGCCTCGCCTGGAAAATGCTACATTACCATTATAAACATATTTCCCTTTGCAATAATGACATCAGAAGGGCAGCTCATCAGACACTGTTTCTGGTCCACATTAAGAGCTGGAAATTAAGACAGTCTCCAAGCAATTAACATGTCAGGTTGCTCACTGGGAGCAATCTGATGACCAGGGAAATAGCTATTCCCATATTATTTTCCATCCTGCCTTCTATTCTAGCCTCCTTCCCTGTATTCATCGGTTCAAAGTAACAAACGGGGGCCACCATTTCCATCGGCTCTTTTGGAGCGTGGGATGCTGCAGCCCACCTGAGGAGGAGGGCCAGGGCATCTCAGCCCTCAGTAGCCCTAAAGATGATTCCCAGAGCCCCAAACGTGCCACCCCCGTGTTTGGGCTGGAGCCACTGTCGAAGGACCTGCAGCCAGGCGAGTCTGTGGACATAGTGCTGCGAGGCTTCTCCCGCATCGCGCAGGTGAGGTGCCCACCAGGGGCTGAGCCTGGGGAACCATCAGATCCCCTCCCCTGGGCTTGTTCCACAGTCCCTTGACATTTGCTTGGGGAAATGAGCAGAGGCCTTCAATAAACTGGTTTAAGACCACACGTTTCTGTGGCAGCACCAGTTGCTTTCCTTGCTGGCCACCATCAGACCAGCTAAGACTTTATTGTGATTCCACAGCTACCAAAACCCAGTGCTGATCCCAAAGTAGGGGTGGAAGGAAATATTGACTTTTTGGGGCAAACACTGTTGCATGCTTAGTCAGCAAAGAAGGGCAGAGAAATAAGTTACACTTAGACTAGGAGCCCAAAAAGAAAGAGAATTAAACAAGTGCCAAGTGTTTTATCTGGGGTAAGCATGGAGTAAAACAAAAGCCATGTGAAGGGAGGGAGTTTCTCACAAGTGTCTTTTGTGGTTATTGGGGTGCAGTGATGCAGACAATTGAGCACAGAATAAATAAGCTGCATCACAGGAAGAAAAGGGGGCAGTGACCGTAACTCTGTGGCAGGAATGAGGCCAGTGCTGGGTGCTGAGCCAATGCAGGGCATTTGCTGGATGCCCTGCCACCACCCACTGGTGACAAGTGATTCTTGCATGCAGGAGGTGCAGGATTATGTGTTGTGTGAAGCTGTCATTGGGACAAGCAGAATGACACAGAAGATAATAGAAACAACCATTACCTGCAAGTTTATTCACCCCTCTATAGAAGCATCAGCCAGACAATTCTCTTTCTATGTGGAGAAGGTAAGTCTCTGGATTGCATCCTGGCATTTAACAGCATGGCTGAGGGGGCTGTGTGCTTGTGTTAAAGCCCCTCTTTACCCTTCCTGATGCACTCTGTAAAGTGAGTGAAGATGCTTTTAGAGATGAGACTGGTATTTGACTTCCCCAAAGTAAAACTGCAGTTACATCTGCACTGCCAAGGGGGATCGTGGCACTTCCAGAGAAATGCCAGTTTCTCTGCTCACTGTAAAGGGAGGCTTTTGAGGATCCTCCAAAGCACAGTGATGTCTGTACAATGATGCTGTATGGAAGCTGGGAAAAATGGAGATTCCTGTGAATTCCTCAGGCTGACAAGGAAAAACCCATCATCTCCTGTGTCTCTTTGCCTTCTCTGCTGTTGGTATGGATGCTTTATGGTATGGCCATATGATACAGCTCTGTGCATTTCCTAAGCCTCACCTGCTTCAAAGGACCCCCAGACATCCTGCAGCTGCAGTGATGATAACACTGAGGCAGAGCAGGTGCCCTTTAGTCTCTGGATCCCAACTCCAGCATCATCCTTCCCTCTCCTGCAAGTTGTCTGAAAAAGAGAAGACATTTTATCCTTTGGTTTCTGTAGTTTCGGGCCTCTCCTCTGGTTCCCAGGCTTCCACTGAAGTACAGAATCCCCCCTGGAACAGGCATTTCAGATGTAATTAGAAGCTCTTCCGCTGTCTCTGGTTCTACCTGGGTTCTGCTCGATGCCACTCACACAAACTGATTTATGGCATATTATGGCACAGCACCTGTTTGATGTCAGTGCATCCAGAAGTAGTTTCCCAAATCTCTGGTTTCTCTAAAACCGTGCAGGAAGCCCAGCACAATGCATAGACAGGAAGGAAGAGCTTAGGCTTTTATGAGGCTGCTAGAGCCAATAAGGTTGTGAGAAATGACTGTATGCCAGTGAAGACCATCTAGTGCTGTTCTGCCCAATAGAAGGACAAAACTGGAGACAAATGGTCTGGATTCACTTTCTGCTTTAGATCTTGTTCAAGCAGCCACCTCCTCTCAGGGGCCTATTCCCTCATCTGTATGTGGGAGTGTTTCCCTGTCCCCCAGAGGATGCTGTGGTTTCTAAACATGAGAAGCATCTGCTATAAAGAAAAACCTCCTGAAAGGGTAGAAACAAATAGAAAGGGTAAATAGAGGTGTATGCACTTCTGGGGCTGAAAAATGTGAGTTGCAGCAGAAGCAGAAGGAGCTCTATAGCTAGTTGAGGCTGTTTTCCTTCTCTCCTGTTTCTATAGAAACCCAGTGATGTCCTGACGCTGCAGTACCAGCCTTTGGCTTTAAAAAACACCTGCCTGCTGCCACTGGACCTTATGCTGGACTTGGAGCAGCCATTTCTGGTCTGTGATGAGGACCAGAAGCCCCTCCCAGATGGCCAGGTGAGCAGCCCTGGACTCCTGCAGTGGGGTCTGAAGAGGAGGGATGTGGTGTTGCCTTTCTGTTGGGAGCTCCTTGAGTCAAGAAGTTTATTCTGTAGCATTAGCAGTGGGCTGGCCTGAGCTGCATCAGCAGAGCTGCTGAAGGAATCGAAATCTTATCTGAATTGAGAAGATCCATCCCGGCTTTAAGGCACAGGGAGAAGGGAGCAGGCAACTGGGTCTGGGCAAGCCATGCAGTAAAGGTTTCTCCTGGAAAGCATTCCAGCTCTCCAGAAGCCACCCCCTTCTATTGGGGCTGAGCACAGAAATGGCCTGAGGGAATCCTGGACTAGACTGTGGTGCCTGCAGTCAGACCCCTGCTGTAAAGAAATGAACTGAGAAGCACATGGTGGGGTCACTTTGAACATTTACTGGTTTTGCTGTCAGACCTTGGGACATCATCTCACAGGTGAATAATTACTGCTCATCTCCTTGCAGCCTGTGACAGTGGATGTAGGGGAGACCTGTCATCTCTACATCGCATTTGATCCAGCCTATGAACTGGATTTTAAGAGCTGGAAAACAGAGAAGGTTCTGAAGATAGGCATGGTCAGGGGCCATCCTTATGTGGAGCGTATCACCCTTCGGGGAGAAGTCCACTTCCCAAATCTCCAAATCCAGCCCAGCACCCTGGACTTTGGCTGCATTGTGGCTGGCACTGAAGAAGTGCGTTCTCTGGAGATCACCAACTGCAGCCCACTTCCCGTCGAGTACCGCTGGTCATTCCATTCGGACAACCAGGTGAACAAGTTGAGGTATGTGCACCTTTGTCCTCTCCCTGAAGCTCTTCTTGCTGGTGTCCTGTTTGTACTTGGCAAAGAACAAAGCTGTTTGCCTAGGATCTGATAGACTGCTTCCGACTTTTTCTTGTGCAAATAACTCTGACCAGCTGTGGTCAGGCTGGATGCTCAGGGAATAGGTTTTCCACCAATTTGGTGCTGTGTAGCCCCCATAGTGGTTTCCCCTGGGAAGGAAAGTTGGGGTGAAAACTGCTTTCTCAGACCTCTGTGGCCTGAGGCAATGTCCACCTTGATGAAGGGCTCCTAGTCCCAGCTCCCACAGTGCTGCTGGAGGCCCTTCTGGCCCCTCTGCTTTGGGATGGGTCCTCTCTGCAGGAGCTGCTCTCTGCTCCTTGCCTTCCTCCCTTGCATTGTGCTGGAGGATGCCCAGAAAGTCCCAACACCAGGGAAAGAGTTACTTAGTGCCTGGGCTGATGCTGAACATCTTGTTACCTTCCCTTTCCTTCTTTTCTGAGACAACTCCTTTACTGCCAGGATGATTTCCTTCCCAGGGGTCAGCTTTCAGTGATTCTTCACTCCCTTTTTTTGTGACACTTGTTACTCATTTTGACTTTTCCACTCTGCAACATGTCCCTTATGGGTTCTGTACTGCTTGGCAGCAGGATTTGTTCATCACATCATCTCCTATCCCTGCCTCCCAGAGAGTTTCTACTTTAGGGTGAAAAATGTCATTGTCTGGGCACCATGGTCCTGGGAAGTTGCCTCAAACCATTCATTAAAACTAAAGACAGTGGAATAGATGATTAGGGGTCTCTTGGGGGTTATGATGAGAGAGCCCCTCATCCAGAAATGAAACCCAGCCTTAGGTAACAAGCTACAAAGCTAAAGGCAGTGATTCTTTGGGGAGCAGGTCATTACAGGCCCGGAATGCTTGTCTGGAAATGGAGCACCCAGGTCGTGTTTGACTGTGTGGGGAGCACTTGCAGCTCAGCAGGGTGACAGGCAGGCACGGCTCAACTGTGTCCCTCACGTGGCATTAGAAACACAAGCAGAGTTACCCTGAGCACCTGCTTCAATTTAAAATGGGGAATGTGACCCGAGTCACCTGGAAGTGTTGGAAAATATCAACCAACCCCCCCCAACACTGCCAGGGAAACATTCCTGATAAACACCTGGTGGAGCTGCAGAGTTTCTGGCGTTGGGCATTGGCGGGGGGCTGTGCTGGTTCGTCAGTGGCCGGGTCTGCCCCTCGGTGTCTCAAATCTCACCTTTTTGCTTTCCTTCTCTGTCTTTCCTCTCCCACTGTGCTTTTTGCATCCCCACAAGGTGTTAATCCCTGTCCTCTGTAGTTCCTCAATGCAAGCAGTTGCAGCTGCCTTCACTACTGCTACCTCAGTGTCATCCCTGGGCTGCCTTTAGGATGGACCTGCTCCAGCATGGATTGGGAAGGGCTGGATCAAACCATTTCTCAGTTCAGTGTGCCAGCACCCACCCAGGGCTGCATCCTGAGCAGGAGCTGTTCGTGCAGGTGTCCCTCCCTTCTTCCCACTGCGGTCCCTGTTCATAGTTATGCTGTTTTTCAGATATGAGCTTTACCCACCTAAATTCAAACCCCAACCACCAAAGGAGAAGAGAACCTGTTTGGATTGCCCGGCATCTCGATGGAGACACTTCAAGATTAAAAAGGAGGAGGCAGTCACAGCCCTGAAAGAAGTGCAGGATTTTACTCAATCTTTAGGAGCAGAGGTAGATTTTCTTGTACACCTAGTGCTTGTGTTGCCTCCCCAGCCTGCCACCAACAAGTCACACTCGTGCTGACCTCTCCTTTTGCTGCCCTGCTGTCCTGTGCTCTGAGAGTTGGCCGGGCAGCAGGGCCAGTGGCTGGACAATGAGGTGTGTGAGAGGGAGAAATAGGAGAGTTTTCCTTGGAGAAGCTTGGTCAGATCCTACAGGCCTCCACTGAGTGTGGGATTGTTTTGCCTTGTTTCCTTCACAATGTAAGATGAGGCTTTTATCTGCAGCGTGATGGTAAGACCTCCAGGTTCCTTCCCATAGCAAGCTGTGATGAGTGCTGATCTCCATGTACCCTTTTCCCAACCCAGCCAGACTACCTGTTTCCAAGTCTCTGCTTTCACCCAAGAGCTGGTATTGCACTGGTGGCCCTGAAGCTGTCTTACAAACTGAGACTTTGCAAAGTGGCTGTCTCTTCCTCCTAGCATAGAAAATGGCTTATTTTTCAGGTGCCACCACAAACTCCTGAAAACCCTCAACTCGCACTAGGCTTGGAGGGATTCAGGAGCTCCGTGGATGTACCTCACACTCCCCTTGAAACAGAGAAGGTAAGAGGGAATCTGTCTCACTTGCCCATTGTCAGTGTGGCAAGCAGGGCTGTAGCTCCCAGTCCCACTGGTGGCCCTCAGCACTGCCCACAGAGGGGCCTCACGTCCCTCCAGGCCCATCACAAAGTGCTGCTGAAGCAACTGGTTCTTGGAAGGGCCGTGCAGGACATGTTGTAGGGCTGCCCAAGGATGCTGTGCAGCACCTGTGGAGGGCATTGCTCCCCCTTGACCTAATCTCATAGGAAATTTTTGCAGAAGCTTTTGCTGAGGCACCTTGAGAAAGCAGCATATAAATCAGAGAGAGAGGGGAAAAGCCTCAGGAGTCAGATGAGCTGGGCTGGAGTCCTTCCCTGAGCTCCAAGAGCTCTCATTCTGAGTCTTCTCCTTTTCTAAAAGCAGTTAAGAAATGCTTTTTAAAGGGAAGAGAGAATTTCTACTGCTAGGAGACATCCCAGTTCACTGTAATGTAATGTATTAATTAATGCATTGATCTCTGAGTATGGGAGAAGATTTTCCCTATGGTCCCTCCATTGGTCAGTGGCACAGATGCAGGATCAGATTAGGGTGATTGTGGCCATGTTTGTGCAGCGGCTACAGCTGCACTTTGTTCCAAGATGCTCTTCTGCATCCATTTCCATGCTCAACACCTCGATCTCTCCTGTCCTCCTCCAGGCTTTCAGTATTGTGCCAGTGTCAGGTGTGCTGCAGCCAGGAGAGAGCCAGCAGGTCTCCTTCACCTTCTTTGGCCACCTCAACACCATCACCAGCGTGAGAGCACTGTGCCACGTGGAGGGAGGCCCCACCTATGAGGTGGTGGTGACCGGGGAGGCCTCACGTGTCAGCTACTCCCTGAGCCTCCGGGAGATCAACTGTGGCTCTCAGGTACCACACATGTCCCCTGGCACAGCTCCTTGCCTTGGGACCACGGCCAGCAGTTTCCTGCCCACCTCGGTCCAGGGCTCCCTCCCCTTCCCAGCCCCTTTGTTGGCCCTGGGGCTTGGAAGTCCAACCTTTGAAAGACACATCTGACATCCAAGCTGGTTTACAATGGCCATCTCCAACCCTCTCCAAAATGCTGGGAGTGCCTCTTTTTCAGGGTACCTAACAGTGCCTCCTGGGGCAGGCAGGGTCCCAGTGGGGGTGCTCTGAGGGGTGTGTCCATGAGACATCCCTCTGCTGATCCACACCTAAAGCCTGACCTCCAAGGAGATGCTCTTGTCAAAAGTCTTGCTTAATCCACACAACAATCAAGGGAAGAAGTTAGGCTTCCAGTCACTATATTTAGAGAGACTGTCCCAGAATAATCCCCAGTTCACTCTTTTCCAGTTGAAAGCCCACAGATATTTCCAGCTGCTGGCCCTGTGTGTGTTTCCCTGTGGGACTCCCTTGTTGCATGTATGTTGCTTGCCAGTACTTGCATGCAGGTGCCTTTTCTCCTGGAATGCCTCAGTGCTGTCTCTGTTTCTCCTGGCTCTTGGTGACCCCTCAGAATGCAGAGGGCCTGTGTCCCCTGGTTCATTTATTGTTGACCCTCACATGGTTGTTACCACACCTCTGTGTGCTGCCAGAGCTCCCTGGTCCTGTGCAGGTGCCCTGTGCCTGGGGGTTCCCCAGGTTCCCAAGTGCCCCCATCTCCTCCCTGCTCCCTGCTCCCTTCTCCCATCATGTGTCTGCTTTCAAGCCCAGGAGAGAGGAAGGAGATTCCCAGCAGCAGGCCTGGGTCTGTAACTTCCCACTCCTGTCTCTTCTCTCCAGATGTTTAATGAAATTGGTCACAGCACAGTCACCCTGGAGAACACTTGCAGGATTGAATTCAACTGGGTGCTAAACCCTAGCACTGCAGACCAGCATCTGCCTGGTGTGTTTCTGGTCAAGCCCACAGCTGTAAGTAGCACAAATGACTGACCCTAGCCCTGTGCCAGGTGGCCCAGGAGTGTTAAAGGGAAGAAAGAGGGGGTGGGGCAGAAAGGGGGAAAAAAGTCAGAGGGGAAAACCACAAACCCAGCCATGAGAGAGACAGGGCTGTAAGCAATTTCTGCTGGGGGCAGAGAAGGTCAAACAAGGGCTCTCCTGATAGACTCCCCCACGGCCTTGCCTGGTGGGTGGCTCTGCTGTCACAGGGCAGTCACTGGTGGGAGGCACAAGTGTGTTGGTCACTGGTCTCACTGTAAGGGTTGTAGAGGAGAATTCTATTTGATAGATTTCTCAGATGAAAAGAAGGCACAAATGCAGCAAGTGTTATATCTGAAAACTATTTATTGATAAAGAAAAAGGGTACGGTCCCAACCAGAAGGGGATAGAAAAGAGCAGAGAGAGAAAATGAGAAATGGAAAGAGGGGCAGAGCGTTACTGCTAGAATGCTGGTCCGCTCTGTCGGGTCCTGCTCAGCAGCTGGTGGAGCAAGTGTGCTGCCAGCCGCACCGAGCGTGCGGTGCAGGGGCACCATCCGCAGCGGCAGCGGCGCGGCTGTCCCGCGGGCCGGGCTCCATCCGCTGGCAGCGGCGCGGCTGTCCCGCGGGCCGGGCTCCATCCGCCGGCAACGGGGCCAGCTGTCCCGTGGGCTGCACCGGGGCAGGCGCGATCCGCAGTGGCAGCGCTGCAGCTGTCCTGCGGGCTGCGGCCACCAGGTTCAGCAGCTGCGGCTTGTCATGGTTGGGGCGCGGCGGCTGTTCCCTTGGGGAAGCAGCGGAGCACTGGGTTGCCGAGCGGGAAGCGGCGACAGCAGCATAGACAGACAGGGAAGAAGTGGCTCTGCAGGGAGCTGGATCCTCCAGGTGACACGTGGAGGGAGACTCTAAAACTCAAAGACAAAATGAGTTTTAAAGTAGGTATGCTTTTATTCGGCTGGACCCATGGGGATATCTCCACAAAGACATGCGTACCCCTTGTACACACACATTTTTTTTTTTATCCCCTAGAATGGTACATAGGCATCAAGTTTCACTATAGATCATTTCCTGGCTCCCCTCCCCCTCCACTTCGTATGCTAATCATCTTATCAGTCCTTTGTGCCTACACAGTTGTCTCTGGTGGTCGTCTCTGGGGTTGTAGGGGATGAAGTAAAGTTGTCTTCCTCAGGGTTGACTTTCTGACCTTGATGCCCTGCGCATGCTTACTGATCTTTTGGCTGCTGTCCAAGCCAGGAGTCCAGATTTATCTGGTTTCGGGGGCCCAAGGAGCCTCGTTATCTCAGTATCCTTGCATACTGTATCCTATTCTTGATAAACATCCTACCCCTTATCAAGCATCCTTGCATTCTTTCTTGCTGTTTTGCACCTAGTCCTTTCCTTTCTCACGTGACTAAGTATGCAGCAAATATTAGGCAATGTCCATAATGTATGTGCCTGCTCTTAATCAATACCTTCTAATTTCTGTGATTAATATATATATCCTCTAGTTTCTGACCCCATGTTTCACAGGTGCTCCCAGCCCAACAAAAAACCAAAAATGGCAGGGAAAAACTGGCAATGTTAACTGCTTGTATATGCTAAGATTCCTCCCATAACTCTTAGGAAGACTATTGGTCACACGGGCAAAATTTTTAGAAGATTGGTCACATGGGCAAAATTTTCCTGGGCTTTGGGGTCTGCCTGCCTCCAAGGGGGAGGTCTCTTGCAGCCCCCCAGACACGGAGCCTGCCTGCATTGTCTCCCAGCAATCTCCTTTACATGTCTACAGGCCCTATAGTAATTTTTCACCCCATGTCAGAAAGTGTTTTTATAATGTATGTTGTGGCATAACTAAAAATTTAATTGGTTGCTCACAGTCACTCTGGGGACCCCGACGGCTGAGATCTCAGGCTGTGCTGGCACTGGAGCATTTCTGAGGGTCACCTTACCCCGCCTGTGTGATCACATATCCCTTACGTAGGTGAAACACGGACAAAAAATCACAACCCCACAATTCCTATAAAGATTTGTAGGGACGGTGTGTATATTACAGCGCTGGACGCATGTGGGGATCGTTCCCCTTCAAAGGACATGCATGCCCTTGAGAACTCCTGATCCCTTTTTATTCTTCTTCACTAGTTTACATGTGCATAGAATTTCATAATAGGTTCATGCATATTCATTCTGCTGATTTTGCGTTACAGCTAGTTACATATGTAGCTAGTTTTTTATCAGAAAGTACAGAAAGAACTCCTGGGTCACTCTGCCCTGTCTGTTTCAAGGTTCCAGGAGCTTCTCTTATCTCTTCAGCTTAGAAATTCGCATTCTTTCTCTTCAGCTGGGGCAGTTTAACTAGTGCTGCAGAGTTACCAGACTAAACAGCATATTGTCCTTATGCTAGCAAGCTCAAAGCAACACATTTCACCTAAATCCAAATGGATTTCTACCCTGTTAAATTTTCACTCTGTTTCATTGGCTTGCTGGTCCCTGCCTCCTCCAGCTTTGTTGCTGTGCAGCGGCTTTGTGGGGCAGTGAGGGGGCCAGGGAGCAGCAGGGCTGGAAGAGCAGGGAGAAAAATTAGCAGCATCCCACTGCAGTCCAAGCTTCTCAGTCCTGCCTGGATGTCTTAGAGCTGAAGCAGCACTCCTGCCTTCGTCCCTCCTTGCAGTGGGAAGAGGAAGCTAATTGGCTTTCCCATTTCTTCATGCCTGTCTCCTACAAGGGACGAGAGGAGCTGCTGGCCCTTCTTAGTGTGGGGACTTCCCTTCCCCAGTGGCAGCAGAAGAGCCTTTTTATGATGAGGCGGGCTCTTGCTGGCAGAGGGCAAAGCCAGAGCAGCAGAGCTGTGCTCACATCAGGCTGTGCTGGGGCACCAGCCTTACGAGCCCTGGGGACGACACACGGCACCCTGGGGTCAGAGGCTCGACTTTTTGGGCACAAGGAAGGTGGAAGGTGACACAGTGCTGGTCTCAACCCTGCAGCACTGCATCGCCTTCTCCACAGCACTGGGCCAAGGAGTGGGCTGAATCCCAAAAGTTTAATATCCAGGGTTCAGCTTAGCTGGGGAGAAGGCTCTTCAGCATAGGTGTGTAATCCAGCACGAGGGGGAGGTAAGAATGAGGGACAGGTCTTCTGTATGGGTTGCAGAGAGCTTTAGTCTCAGGAGGGTCCAGGGACAGAAGACAAAATCTCAAGCTGTGCAGGAGCTTATATATGGGGGAGGTTCAAGGGGAGGGTACAGACCTTCAACCAATTGGGGGAAAGCTGGGGAGAAACACAAGATGGGGTTTACAACCTTCTAACCAATAGGGAGAACTGGGGGGAGGGGAACAGATCCAACAAACCACTGGGGCTTCGAAGGATACAGAAATGACAGGGAAGTCTCTGGAAAAAGGGATAGGCATGAGGAGGGATTAACAGGTGTGGGGAGGAGGAACGTTGAACATTCTGGGAAAAGAAGCTGGTTCGGGATAAGATGGACAGGGGAGGTGGAAGGATACAGCTTAAGGATAAACCAGCTGTATAGGGGGGGAAACAGAACAAACCATTTGGAATAATAATATATACTAAAACATACTGCAATAAGAAGGCATGAGAAACAAAGGCCACTCTTCAGTTAAAATTTAAAGAAAATGTAATAAGAGACAATAGGGGACAAAGTCAACAAAGCAGAAGTAACAGTGCTTGCTGCCTCGCTTGGGTGCTTAGCCACAGCCAGAGGCACACACCAGTCAACACAGCAAGACCCCTTATATACCCTGGGTATTGCATCAGCCTAATACATATTTATAAATGCTTATACATATTGAAATATTTTAACATAGTTCCTCCTCTGTCCCAGCTTTTTGGAGCATGTGCAGTTGTCCTAGTGATGGTCATTTGTTACTCTTCGACACATTCAACAGGTTTCCATTCCTTCATTGGTTAAATGTTAATATTACAAGAACTCTTCACCAACATTGGTATCACAACACAATGTTCTCATTAAAAGAACTCTAAACTTTAGCAAAACTTCTTTTACAAAAGTCAACGTTATAGAACATATAGTATTTAACAATTGTGAAAGCCAATACTGCAATATATTTATCACGAAGGCGATGTGGTCCGATGGCTTCTTCCAGATGCGAATCTGTCTGTCCCCTGAGCCATCCCCCATCAAACACTGATGCATTGCCTCCCTCTTCTCCTGTCCCTGCAGGGCTCCATTGCACCTGGCGAGAAACAAGTGCTGAAATTCTCTTACATGCCAGGATTACCAGGAGCCTTCAGCAGGACTTACCAGCTTAAAGTGGGTGACCTGGACCTGGAAAATATCCTCCTGAAAGGAGAAGCATCCTGTCCCATGATCACTGTGAACCTGCCCTGGAACGCCAAAGGTGGGCACTGCCTGTCTGCCCCCAGGAAGGGCCCCTCTGGTTTTGTTCCCTATCATATGCCCATAGGGCAGTTCATGCTCACCTCCACCAAGCCTGGAGGGTTGCGGGACTCCCAGACCAAGTCAAGCCCCCTGGTTGCTTCATGAGTCTTGAGCAGAGGATCCCATGTGGGCTTTGTCCCAGGAACCATCCTGCAGAGCTTGCCAGCACATCTGGCAGGGTCCTGAAGGATGATGGCTAGAGTGAAAGGCTTGGGAAAGCTCTAAGAGAGGCTGGCAGGGCTTCAGGCAGGGTTGGATTTGTGTGACATTGCAGGGGATGAGATTCAGAGAGGAACAGCAGCATCCACTTTCCAGAGGGGGCTTGAGGGATTTCTTTCTGGAAGAAACCAGTTTTGGGAGGCGGGGACTTCCCAGCTGAAATAGGACTGGCACTTTGCTCACACTTCTCTTTGGGGATGTTTTCTTCCTTCAGGAAATGAAAAATATGAGAAACCTCCAAAACAGCTCATAAAACGTCGGCAACTCTACAATGAGAGGAATAAATCAGTTGTTCGGAAGAAGACTCAGAGCCTGAAGACCAAGACCTTGAAGTCTCAGACCCCGACGACTCAGACCTTGAAGACTCTGATTCCGAAGACTCAGAACCTGAAGCCCTGTGTGCTTGGCTCTGGCATTGTAGTAAGAACAGCTGCAGCCCCGTTTGGCACATGCCACCCTCCCCATGTCACCTGAGCCCCTTGCAGCCCACAGCACCTCCCCGGTGCCCTGATGGCACCTGGGACCTCCCTGCCCACCTACAACCTTGTGTCGCCTCAGCATTGCCCCTAGGGCTGCCACTCTGGTCATGGTCTCTTCTGGGGCTGCACCAGCTTCCTGGCTACCCCAGGGAGAGGTCCTGAAGGCCATGCTCAAAGGATGGAGTTGATGGTGCTTTGAAGGAGATGCAGGTCATTGCTGGGGAGTTTGTTGGTCCAAACCCAAGCCCTGCCAGAGTTACAGACCTCATCAGCAGCTGCCTGATTGTGCCCTGGGGCTGTGCTGGTGGTGCTCATCTCCAAGAGGCACCAGCTTGGTCCTGGTTCCCTTTCAAAACAGCTTTTGTCCAAGCTGCCTTGGTACTGGCTGGGGGCAGGCAAGTTTCTGGAGCTCTGGAAGGTTCCTGGTTGGTCTGTCTGCCTGGCCAGATCAGCTTTGCTAACAGTGTCTGGGCAGGCAAAGGTGCTGGAGTTACTTCCCTGGAGATGAGGTCCTACCTAAGAGAGCAGGAGGTGTCACAGACACTGAGCAGTCGGACAGGAGGACCCCACACCCTCTCTCAACGAGAGCAGGGTGGGATCCTTTCTCAGGTGCAAGCTGGGCCTTGGGAAGGACCTTTGCTAAGCAGCCACTCTCTTCCCTTTCCTCAGCCAAGCCCTCAGCTGCAGGTGAACACGGTGAGGATGCTGATAGAGAAGGCTTCTCAGGAGCTGCAGCAAAAGCTCACATGCCATCCCCCAAAGAGCATGTTCCCTGATGAGGAGCTGTGCCAGAGTCTTGTCAAGTGAGTAGGGACTCCCATCCCCATCTCCAGGTGCCCCGTGGGGAACACCCAGCCATGTCCCCTTCTGCTGAGAGCTCCTTGTGTCTGCAGAGCTGGGAATAGCCTGGACTCAAGAAAGGGTCTGGTCCCAGTGGCTGTGACACGCTACATGGGAGCAGCAGAGTGTCCTCCCTTCCCCAGCACCACGCTGAAGCTTTGGACTGCTCAGCTCCCCACAGGTGTGGGGTTCTGTCCTTAGAGCTGGGGGACCCAGTGCAGACCTTCAAGCCCTTCCAGACAGCATAAATTCTGTCCCTGCTGACTAGCTCTGAAAGAGACAGCTCCTTGCTGATGTCTTGGTTCCAACTAACAGAGTACACTAAACAAAAGCAGAAGGGAACTGCACACGTCAGCAAACCCTCTAAAACCCAAAATCAGATGGTTTGAATCCTGGTGGGGTGGCAGGGCTTATCTAGGTAACTTGGTCCATCTCTTTGCACCATCATGATGCAGCACAAACATGGGAGGCTTCAATTCAGGAAGAAGATGCTCTGCAGAACAGATCATGTGATCTGGTTGCAGAGCAATGAAGATTTCCTGTGCAGGCAAATCTTGTTCCTAGGCCCCAAAGCAATTTCAGGCTCAGGCTGTACACCAGACTAAGCAGTTTCATTGAGACCAGTGGAAGCCCAGTGGACTCGCCTATACTGGCTTTTCATGGCAGAGCAGCTGTGGCCAGTGTCCATTTTAAACTAATTTTATTTTCAGGTACCATTAGTAGGTGATAAAACCTAGGACCTGCACTCCTCCTTACTTCCCAAAGTCATTGCCAGGTGGTCAGGCCATGGGTTTCATGGGTTTGAGCTAAGTTTTTGCAGCAGTGAATAAAGAAACAGCCACTGTATTTGTATCCTCCATCCACTTGGATGTGTAGCCAGGCTGTGGTTTAAGGACTGTCCTTACTCCTCCTTGCAGAGTTGAGCCGCCCGAGTATGTCCTGGACATGGGCGCTGTCCATAAAGGTTACACTGAGAGAAGAACTCTGGAGATCACCAACCCTGAGCAGATCCCAGTGTCCTTCCAGGTTGATCTGTCTGTCCTGCAGGACACAGGTAAGCATGCTAGAGACACTTCCTGCGGGCTTGAAGGAGGTGTCTCAGACAGATTAACTTAAGCCACTGAACTTGGGGAGGTTTCTGAGCTTTTTCTTCTCAGTGCCCCTGCTGGGAGCTTTAGAGGCTCCATTTGGCCAGCCATGCCCAGGGACCTGGCCTGCCTGTGGCTGCCCTGATGCTTCTGTGCAGAGGCCAGATGGGCTCATCACCCTGGTCACCTCTCAGCATCTTCTGCCCTTGGCTCCCGTGAGCATCAAGTTTCTATGAGCACTCCGTGGGCTTGTTTTGGCAACCAGTGGGGTCTGCTGTGTTTTGGAAGTGCTTTGTTTGGAGTTCACACTGTCACAGCTCCTGTATTCAGCCTTTATTGAGGAAACAGCCTGTGAGATCCTCTGGTGGATCAAAAGAGGCTTCCAAAAGAGGCCTTGAGGCAAGGCTGCACTTCCATCACACAGTGGCTCACTGTGTCTGAGGGGTGTTCAGGTGCACTCTTAAGTTTTTGTCCAGGTCACAGCATGGCATGGGGTTTTTCCCCAGACCTCTCGGCCAGGACACCTGTAAGGCCTTAACATGCTTATGACACATTTTGTGTTTCTCATGCATCTCAGCTGCTTTATTTTCACCTCTTCAAGGTTTCAGCATGGAGCAGGTGCAGGACCTGCCCCACAGCTACACCAAGACGTTTGATGTGCGCTTTGAAAGTGCCCAGCAGCCACGGGGTGATGTGGATGTGCTGCTGCCCTTAAAGGTACCACAGCTCTTGGGGCTGCCAGCAGGCTGGGCACAGCAACAGATGTCACCTGCACCCTCCACTGAATTCTCTGTCCTTCTCCAGCTGACAAAAGGCCCCACATATAACATCCGCCTCCATGCCACTGTGTCTGAACTGTTGCTCGAACTCTCCAAGAACAGACTGCACTTCTCTGACATCCTCGTTGGGCAGTGCAAGGCTGAGACAATCCAACTCTACAACTGGTTCCGAGTACCCTGCAAATGGTCCATCAAGCCTGTTCTGAAGGTAAAGCACAGGCGACATTGAACATGTAACTTCTCGGTTGCGTTTTCTTTGTGACTCTTGCCCTTTCTGCTGCTGTGGCTGCCTGAGCACTTGGGTCTACAGCGTGTTTGAGGAAGCTTCTGAGGGTCTGGGTCAAGGCTGGTTTGCCTGGACCTGTTCCATTAGCTGATGCTTTGCTTTTCTGCCATCTTCACCCATTCCTCCTCCTCTGAGGACAGTAGTTCCCTATCTGCCTGCCTTGTCTACAGGGCTTCCCTCCAGCTCTGGGCTTTGGGGCCACACTTGCTTTGGCTGTGGGTGCTCTCAGCACCGTATCAGTGTCTCAGAGCATGAGGAGACCTCACACAATTGGTTTCTGTGCCCAGAACAATCACCTCAAATACATGACATCAGCCGTACGTCAGAAGCAGCAGCCGCTGGAGGATGAGCCCTGTCCCTTTGAAGTGACGCCCTCCAAAGGAACCCTTGGTGCAGGAAGGTGGCAGAACTTGCAAATCCGGTTTACACCCAAGGAGGAGGTGAGATTGGCAGGTGTCAGCCCGGGAGGTCTGTCAGGGCTATCTGGAAATGAGGGCCTGGTGCAGAGAGTGTGGGGTATGAGCTCTGCCTTCACAGGGAGCTTTCTGCAAGGCCCATACCCAGCGTGGCTCAGTTCACCCCACAGAGCACTCCTGTGAGATGTGCTTTGAAATCCCCACAGGGAGCTTGCACAGAGAGCATCAGGGCTGCCTCTCAGCACATGGGGGGGATGTGCCCAACTCCCCTCAGCCTCCCCCTTGCCTGGCTGTATTTGCAGCTGCGACACTCAGTGCAGAGCAGCCGCCCACTCGCAGAGTATAATCCTGGAATGGCCAGTCTAGGCTCATCCTGCTGCAGGACTGACAGACAAAACAGCCACCAGACACCTTCCTGGGCACAGCGGGACAGACACCTGTAGTGGTGTGCTGCCAGCAGTGCCTGGGGCTCTGGCCTGCCTGCACATTCCCATGCAGCTGGAGATTAAACTTTTAAAGGATGGAGCATTCCCAAAAGTAGTTTGCCTGTGGCCGCTGGGTCTCGGAAACTGGCAGTGTGTACCAGCATGGACACAAGTGCTTCTGTGCTCACAAACAGTCCCA
This sequence comes from Anomalospiza imberbis, assembly GCF_031753505.1. Taxonomy (NCBI): domain Eukaryota; kingdom Metazoa; phylum Chordata; class Aves; order Passeriformes; family Viduidae; genus Anomalospiza; species Anomalospiza imberbis. The sequence goes on along the minus strand of NW_027100491.1, from coordinate 122,660 downwards.
AGGATCTTTTAATTGCTCAAGAGGCGTAACGATCTTGTGTCTGGCTTGGACCAGAGCCAAACACTAAGCAGAGAAGATGACCCTTATTTCTAGCCAGCGAGAGCTCATTTGACTCTCTCCTGGAGCTGGTGTTTGCCTGATGCAGCAGTGCCAGGACTGCATGACTAGGTGAAAACACCCGACAGTCCATTGTACATCCACCTGCTACCAAATACCCAGTTACAGTGCACACCAGGATTCATCCCAGTCACTCAGACCCAGACTACTAGAGATGCTGTAGTCCCTAGCAGAAGTAAATATCTGGTTTCCATTCACCTTGGAGGGACTGATAACACCCTGACCGTGGGGCAAGCATTGTTGTATTTGGGGTCCAGTCACCTGGAACTTCATGGATGAGTTTCCTGCACTTTCCTCTTTTCAGAGGTCTTACAAGAATGAGCTGAAGCTTAACATTCGTGGGAGCAGCAATCACTTAAACCTGCACCTGTCAGGACAAAGTCTGGAGCCACGGTTGGAGTTCAGCCCCCCAGCACTAAAGATGGGACGGGTGCTGGTGGACAGCGATGGGGTCGAGGCCACAGTGGTGGTGAAGAACCCATGCAACTTCCCCATTGAGTTTTACTCCCTGGATTTTGATGAGCAGTACCTTGAGGAGGAGGAGGTGAGGAGGCAGGTCTGGTCCCCATGTACATGCTGCCCAAGCTTCACAGCACTCCAGCATTCCCAGGCTTGTGCCAGGGGATGGAGGCAATCCCCAGGGCAAAGCCAACTCTGCTGACATGCTGTGGGAGGACCTAAATAGTTTGTGTTGTTGGGAGGAAGGGAGGAGACAGAAAATGGGTTTGTTGAGTCTGTGTGATGAAAGGCAAGAAGAGGAATCTTGTGTATGGTTTCTCTTCCCTACACACACAGATCCTGCGGATGGCAGTGGGGTCTGAGTACCAAAAGAGCTTTTTAATGCCTCCATGTGCTATGGGTGAGACGCTGTCACCAGAGGTGCTGGAGGACCATGAAGCACAGAAGAGGCTGAAGGCTCAACAGGCAGAGTTCAAGGCCATGGCAGAGGCCAAGGCCAGGACTGAGGCTGAGGCTGAGGCCAAGGACGAGGCAGCAGCAGGTCAGAAAAACAGTGAGGGTTTGGCCGTGTCTGTTTTGACTGTGGTCACAGCTGGGACTCCAGCCCACACACCCTGAACTCTCTGTCACCTTGCTCTCCAGGGAAAGCCCATGCTTTTAGCAGCTGCCTGTTTCCCAGCTTGGTGAAGGAGCTCTTGGGTGAGGGGCTGTGGCATCCTTTACCAACCCTGAGTGTAGCCAAAACAAGCTCCTATCTGCCTGCCACAGACTGGGCAAATAATCAGGATATTCCCTTGTGTCCCTTAGCCACAAAGACCAGGATTGGATGAGTTCTTCAGCCAGTAGGACCAGGTCTAATATCACTGGCTCTTTGATATTTGCACCTTCCTAGCAACAAAAGAATAAGCACATGTTACTTTCACCAAGTTTCCTTTCTGGGATCTGAGGAGATGGGGGAAATGGTGAGGATCTAAGGTAGGCAGGAAGCTGACTTTTCCCCCTGGTTTTGCACTGCAGCATATCACAGGACGGAGTCCATGGTGAACGTGACTGGCAGTCCTGTCTCTCGGGCTGTCATGCGCCACCTGGGCACTGACCCATCTTCAGAGAGGCGTGAAGCGCAGCAGCACAGAGGGATTGTTGTCATCGTCCATGGGCCACCCCGGGCAGGTACGTCAGCTGCAGCCCAGGGCTGCAGGGAGAGGGGCAAGCAGGAGGAATGCGTCCTGGTGGGCCATGGTGCTTAAGGCAAAGTCCTCAGCTGAACAGGAGGTGGAGTAGATCCTCTTGGCTTTAGAATTCAGAGCTTGTACCCGCACTCCAGCTGCCTCCCCCATGGCCTCCCCTGGAGGGACACTTGCTTTCCCACTGCCCTTTTAACTTTGAAATCTTGTTGGAGAGTTTTCCAGGGCCTGTCCCTGTAGTGCCTCCTGTGCCAGTGTCACCAAGCAGTCCCCCTCTCTCTCTCAGGAAAGACAGAGATAGCAGCAGGCCTGTGTCAGTATTATGATGCTGCTTACGTGTCCATTGACACCGTGGTGAAAGAGGCCATGGCCAACGATGGGAGCCCAGCAGGGCTCTGTGCCCGGGAGCTCTGCACCAAGGCTGCCATGGAGCCAAAAGGCAAAGACAAAGGTAATTCTGCTAAGAACCCAGAGCCAGTGCTTCAGAAACCCACCATGACTGTCCACTTCTGCTTACTCACAGCAGCAGTTTTTCAGTCCTTGGGTCTCTTAGGGAACATGGCTGAAGTGCATCTCTGGCTTGTCTAAAAAAGAAAAAAATTCAATTTTAAGGGCTCAGTCAGGGGTTCTTTTGTAGCCCCCTTTGCTGCCATTCTTGGCACATGTTTGTTTTTCTAGGGGTAGTGAACCTGTCTCTTTCCCAAGGATTTGTATTTCCTGAAAGCTGAATCGAGCTTGCTCCTCATGGGCAGCAGGCAGAACTGCTGCCCACTTTAACAAAGAAAAAGCCTTCTGAAGTGGCTCATTAAGCCACAGGAAGACTGACTATGAGTGTAACCTTGCAAACGAGAGGAAGGGAAGGACAGCCTCCCAGAGGAATTTCCAATGAGAGACATGCTCCAGATGAGCTCTTTTCTCCAGAGATTTACCTATGGCCACTGTCAGGTTACACAGCTCGTTGGGCTGTTCTCCATGTGAGACTGGAGACTTCTATGAAACTTCCTGGGCAGTTGGTACCCTGAGCTCCGCAGGGTGAGGCCAGACCTGGCTCGGTGCAGGGGGAAGTTTTGCATTGCTCAGTTTTGAACCTGGCTGGGCTGGGAGCTGGTGGAAGGGAGAAGAGTCTGGGTCCCAACTGGGCTTTTCCCACAAGAAGGATTTAGCTTCAGTGGAGATGGGTGATGCAAGTGGGGCAGGGCTGCAGGTCTCCACAGGAGAATGCTGGATGGGTGCAGTGTATGGAAACAATACTCCTGGAGGACGAATCTTTGGCTTGATCCGCAGGGGAGCTGCCATGCGAGCCGCATCACCTGCGGGCACAGTTGTTAGGAAGGACATGGTGCTGGCTTTAAAATCAAATATGGGATGGTGTGCTTTACCTGCTGGTAGGAGAAGCAGGGAAGGAGATGCTTCTGGGAAACAGTGCTGCCAGTGCCCAGAAGACTGGGAAAAATGTGCTGTGTTCCTTCCAGGGCCCAAGGTTATGCCTGTTGTAGGGAAAGGTGCCTATTTGCTTTACAAAGCTCCCTTGAGCCATCTGTCCCCTGTGCAGGTAAAAAGCCTCAGCTCACTGCTCAGACCAAAAATAAACAAGCCTCTGGGGAAAAGATCAACAGGAATGATGCCAAAGGCAAGAACCTTCCAGCACAAAAGAAGGAGCCAGCCAGCAAACCCGACATAAAGGACACCAAGGTAAACATGATCTGCCCTGGTTGATGCCTGGGACCTTTGCATTGTCTTTGAGATGAGCAGAGGCTCTGTGCCAGCCAGGGCCTGGTATAGTGCCTGGTCCATAGTGCCGTGACTTGGGCTGGGAATGTGCTCTGGCAGACAGCTCCGCTGGTTGTCAGTGGTTTGCTGGCAAAGTGCAGTCCTGGCTAGTGTGGCTGCAGGCAGCGAGCAAAGTGCTGGGAGGCTGCACAGGGGGCTTGCAAGCTTGGGTGTCTGCTGGCCAAGGGATGGTCCCTCCAGGACCATCCCCTGGAGCCCCCAGCCTGCACTGCAGGGTTGTTCTAGGTTCCACCAGGGAGGAACCCCAGCTCCAAGCCCAACAGTGGGAGTTGTTCAGGGCTTTCCACCATGGTTTCTTTTCCTTACAATGGTTCACATTGCAGTTCACAGTTTCCACTGCTCCTGCGCCGCAGCAGCTGAACATCATCAGCAGTCATGGGGAAGAGCTGAACTGCTTGAGCTGTGTGCTGCCCAAGGACCTGCTGGTGGACGTCCTCTGTGAGAGGCTGAAGGTGTGTGGGGTGGGGGAAATGGAGACATTCCTGCTTCGGAGAGACAGCACTGGGGTACAACTTGGAGAGGAGGAGGAGGAGGAGGTCTGTACATGCTGCTGGAGGATCCTGGACTGTGTGCAGGGAGCCCTGGGGGAAGCTGCAGCTGCCCTTAGTTGGCAGAGCCTAAGGACAGATCCAAGCTGCTCTTAGCTACTGCACTTGGAACAAGGATAGCTGGTGTCATCTGGGTTTACGGTGCAGCTGCGAGCCCCCTGCGTGCAGTGGCTGACTTACTCTTCCCTTTATTCACAGTGTAAAGACTGCTACAAGGGAGTGGTCTTTGATGGCTTGGAGACCCTCTTTGCAAGCAGCCTGGAATCTTCTCTGCTCTGTGTACTCAGAGCTGTCAAGAATTGTCATCATATCTACATGGTGAACCTGCATCAGGATTATGCTTCTTGGAAAGCCAAGGATGAAGCTGAAAGAAAGAGGAAGGAAGCTGAAAGAGAGAAGGAAGGTGAGATATCTCTTCTCAAATCTTCTCTCTCAAGCCCTCAACCTTATCTCTGTGTATCTGGATTTGCAGCAGAGCTTGTAAGAAATGTTTTTATTAATCTGTTTACCTTCTGCCTCAGTGTAACCAGCACTCATCTCAGAGCTGCAGGAGATCTGAGGTTTAAAGACTCACCTTAATCTCTAACATTAAATCTTGGGCACAAGTGTCAGCTGCTGTAGCTCAGTGACAAACGACTGTCCTCAGCCTTGGTGCACTTAAGCCAGGCAAAGCCCAGGAACCACACTGCCCAGCCATAGTTTGGGGGATTGTCTGAATTCTGGAGCAGGGATATGAGCTCCCCAATATCTCCTGGTATGATAGGCTGGGTCAGGAAAAGCTGTGAATCCTTACAGCTCACCCAGAGCACCCAGCTCTGCTTGCAGTCACTCATGGTTTCTCTTCTGGTTTGTGCTAAAGAACCGCTGCAGGAAAAAGCTATTATGAGGAACACAGAACGTGTCTTGGAAATGGATGAGGACGAGTATGACATCCTCCCTGAGGAGAAAAACCCAGAAGTGGATAAAATAATACTGGAAATGAAGAGTATACAGCCAGAGGGGTGAGTAAGCCTTCCATGGGTTACTGCTCAGGGTCCCTAGAGGGTCTCCCTGCTCCAAGGACTCTGAGCTCAGAGGTGTTGGATAGCAAAGGTCAGAAGCAACACAAGGATGGCCACTCTTAGCTCCCTGTCTACTAAGAGAGAAAGGACCTTCTTCTGTTGAGACAGAACATCATCTTCTCTATTTTAGTGGTGAGCCCTCCCAGCTTAGATGCTGCCTGCAGGGAGCTGGGCTCTGGGCTTGCCTTGGCACTGCCTGTAGAAGTCTCTTCAAATCCACTATGCTGATTCGTGCCTTCTTCATCATCTCCCTTCTTCCCCAAAACAGCGGGATTGTGCTATGGGCAGGTGTGGGGCACAGACAAACCCTTGGTTTGGGTCCTGGTCCTGGCACAGATGAAGTCCTTGCAATGCTGAGTTGCCAGGGTTCTCCTTATGGTGGGACACCACCCATAAAAGCTCATGTCCTTTAGGCTCCCCTTCAGCTGCAGCAGTAGGCAAGCACAGGAGAAGTTCTGCTCCAGCCAGGCAGCCCAGCTCAGGACACATAGGCAAAGTGTGGAGCTGGGAGGGGAGGCTGCTTAAAGCAAGCCTGTGCATCAGGACTTCTTTCAGCCCAGGCTGAAGTTGGTTTCATGGGGAGGAGATGGATGAGGCTGCTTCAAATCGTTTCCATGGCAGATAGCACTAGTTTGGCTCAGTCACAGCTGGGTTCCAGCAGGAAATCAGGCTGACAAGAGCCTGTCTTGCAGGAGAGGAGTTCCTGCAGCCTTTGCTTTCTGACTGATAGGATTATTCTCATTAAGGAGCAGGCTATGCCCAGGGAGAAGAGGGCTGAATGAGCAGAGGAAGAATTGTAGGAGGGATAAGCAGATGTTAGCAATCTGTGTTCTGCTTTAAACTGGGAAATCAAGAGACCAAGAGCATTTTCAGGCATCAGCGCAGAGTTGGTGGATCAGGCTTTGGCAGTGGGCTGGGGGTGTCTGGCTGTGCCTTAAGAGGGAGGTTGCAGTCAAGACTTTACAATGGCAAGGCTTAGGTTTGGCTGGTCCTGGAGGTCCCCTTCCACCATTGCGCTCACTTGGGATGTTCCCAACCTCTGTGGGTTGAGGAAGATTCATGGAAATGGTCTCATGGTTCTGCCTGGCCTCAGGGTCAAGGAATGAAGTGCGGGGCCAGCCAGGACTAGCGAGCCCAAGTTTCCGGTGGTGACTTGACACTGCGGTGGAGTCCACAGCTAGCTCAGGGGCAACGCGGTGCCATGAATGGGGAACAGCCTCCCCCTGAAATGAGGAGAGCTGAACCTTAGAGTCGCCTGCTCTACAGCTCGAATGGTTGTCAGCATCAGGGAGCAGACAAAAGAGGAGAGGGAGGCTTTTGGTGTGTAATTCTGAGGAAGACTTATTCCTTGAAGGGAACAGGGACCAAAGAGCCCTAACACTGGTGTGCTCGGGATTTTGTACAGCACTAGGACCGGGGGTGGGTACAATTTCTGAACCAATAGGGAATCTGGGAGGGAGGAGTGAAAGGAGTGGGGAGTGAAAGGAGGGGAATATAATTCAGGGAACAATGGGAATAAAGGGATGCAGAGGGTAGGTCACATGGACCAATGGGGTGTCCTACATTAGGGAAATTCCAGAGGGGCAGAACTGGCAGGGGAAAGGTTTACAGGAGACTAACAGGGAAGGGTCTAAAAAAGGGGCAGAGTTTACAGGGATGAATAGGGAAGGCACTAGAATACAGGGTGGGGATTACGGTGATTGAAGGGTAAAAAGGGGAGGTATATAACTTGGGAACCGTCTAACTTGGGGAAAAGTAAAATACAGGGATGAACCGGAACAGACCATTGATATTAACTCATCTAACAAGCTATGAAATAAAAACACACCACAACAGTGACTCTCAGCAATGTTTTCTACTTTGTTTGCTGAAGGGAGCTGAAGGAGCTGGCCCAAAAGCTTGAAGAGGAGGCAAAACCTTTAGAGGAGGAAGAGAGGCAGAAGGAGGAAGAGAAGCAGAAGAAGGAAAAGAAGGGTGTCTCCGTGGGGAAGCAGCCTGCAAAACCAGAGAAGAAGGAAACCAAAGCCCCAGAGAAGGGAGAAACTAAAGCCCCAAAGAAGGGGGAAACGAAAGCCCCAGAGGAAGGGAGAACTGAAATCCCAGAGGACCCAGCTGAGATGGAGAAGAACTTGATCTTGAGGTTTCAGATCTATGAGTCATCACAGCAGAACGTCGCAGAGGTTTTCTCCTACTGGGACAGGGTTCGGGGTACCGTGCAGTTACCTGTGATCCAAAAGGGACACAAGTCCCAGCCTTCAGGTGAAAACAAAGGTCTAAATAAGACCAGTAAGCCTCAGGAGAAGGTGAAGAAGCCTGAACATGAACATGGAGGCCAAAGGAGTCTTCAGTCATCTCAGCTGGGGACGCAAAGTGAAGCTGCAGAAGGGGCAGTCAGAGACGAGCATGTCGGGGTGCCATGCCTGGACATCCAGGTCTCAGATCCGAAGGCCATGATCGGGGAGATCCTGTGGGATGGGAAGCTGCCAACGGAAGACCAGGTAGAACCCTGCAAGGCTCAGATCTTGAGCTTGCCGTGGTCGTGGGCCCTGGAGCATTGTGTCCCCCCAGGTGATAATGGCTCAGAGCATTGTCCTGGCCCCTGATGATGTTCCACAATGACTCTGTAGCAACTGTGTGGATGGGGAGGTTATCACCATCCCTCAGCTGGACAGGAAGTGGGAGTGCTTTGTGTACAAGTATCCCATCTGTTCAGAGCTTCCCAGCCTGGAAATCATTATAAACAGTTCCAGGACAGGGCAGCTCATAGTCATTGTTTTCTTCAGCTGAGTCACTTGGGAGAGGTTTCTCTCCCGGTCCTGCTTGTAGCTCTTGCCTCTGCTCTGGAGCCTGCTCACCCCACTGGGCATAACAAAACACTTATACTTCATAAAGGTCAAAAACCCCATTGCCAAAAGCTCAGTGCCTTTAAAGAAGGAGTTGTGAGGATGAAGGTGACAGAAGTACAAGCAGCATTTTCTCTTCTGTTTTAGATGCTGAAACATCTGGGACTGCATCCCAACAGCCCTCCCCTTCCCCCTGCTGCTGTGCTCTCCACAGTCGAGTACCCAGAGGAGTGGCTGGGCCCTGCAGAGCGTGAGGAGCCCTTCACCATTGTGGCACCGGGAGGTGCTGCTGTGGAAGACAATCTGGTGGGTGCTCCAGTGGTGCCGGCACCGAAGGTGCCAGGGCAGGGACCAGGCTAGATGGGGACAAGGGGCACAGGTTGGATGGAAAGAGAGCACTGTGGAGAGGTAGTGAAGATGTGATGGGGCCTCGTGTCTGCAGGTCTCCTTTCTGTCAGGGATGGGACAAAAGAGGCAGCTCTGCTGGAGACAGAGCAGTTCTGTAAGACAAGAGGTAAAAAATCACTTACAACCATGAACTTCCTTTGAGGAGAGGGTGTGAGTGAGAAGGAGTGTCCTAGGCAAAACAAGCACCAATAAGGAAGACCAAGTCCATGGGCAGGTGGACTTATTTATTTATTCTCTCTTCCATTGGTGAAGAAACCCCCATTTTGCTTTCCAGGATGGGGATGTCTCAGGGCTCACCTCTCCCTCCCTTTTCTCTCTCCCCTTAGGCCAAGGCCTCTGATGTGAAGGGCAGTTCTGCTGAGGGCCAACCAAAGACAGGCAAAGCAGCCAGCAGAGACAGCTCTGCAAAGGAGAAGCAGATCTCCACACAGAGAACAGAAAGTCCCCAGGATTCCTCTGCAGCAATATCCAGAAGTACACTGGAAAGTGCCTCAGTCCCCACAGAATTCCTCAGGTGAGCCACACAGGAGGAGGTGATGTCTCTGCTTCTTTGGTCCTCTTGCCAAACAAGGTCCATCGTCCCCAGCTCCACAGCGACCCGGTGCCAGTGCCTCCATGGGATGGCGAGTGCACCCTCCTCGCTTCGTTTGCTCCTCGGCAATGTCTGAAGCCTCCTCTTTAATTGCCAGGCTGAAACGGTACCGGTGGATAGTGCCTGCCCACGGTGAGGTGGACCTGAAGGTCCACTTCTCTGCCAAAAAGCCAAGGATGTTTGAGCAGACACTGAGGTTTGAGCTCGTGCAGTCGAAGCGCCAGTACGAGCTGCCCTGCAGTGGCACCGGCCTGTACCCCAGCATCAGCCTGAACCCACGGTAAGGCTGGCCCCTGGCAGCCTCCCACACCACAGCTGCTCCTGAACCACAGCCAGGGCTGCCCCTTGGGGCTTCTGGCCTGGGCAGATCGTGCTGCCTGAGGTCGCCCAGCACCTCCTCCTGTGCTGGGAGCTGGGAAGGCAGATGGTACCTCAGCCACCAGGAAGGGTTATGGCTTTCTGACTACATTTCCTACTCAGAGCATCTCATAGCTCCTCCTTCCCCACTTTCTCTGCCCAGGGTGGTGTTTCCACAGTGGAGGGAGACCATGGAGGAAGATGAAATCATCTTCAAGGAATATGTTGAGAGCACAAAGCAATTCCACTTTGGACCACTGCTGTGTGGGAAATCAAGAGAATGGTATGTGCTCCCTGCTGGGCCTTGTACTTTTCTGGACATGCCTGGAGAGACAGGCTGTCCTGGTGGCACCATCCAGGGCAGTCCCGGGCAGAGTCCTGGGAGACACATGGGTTTGAAGGACCACAGATGTGAACTTGAACAGATAAGAGGCAAATGAGCCTTGGAGGAGCTGCTCTCCCTGCCCAGTGGGTGCCTTGGTGGCTGCCTTGGTGGCCAGAGCCGCATGCTGCTGCCAGTCCAAAGGTGATTCAGGGGCACCTTCTGTCCCCCTCCACATCTCAGCTTCACCCCTTAGGAAATTAACTTGGTGATTTTTGAAGTGCTTTGAGCTCTGCAGGTAGCCTGATCTAGCAATTATTCTGTAGATGGTTTTGTAAACCTTTCATTAATCTGTAATTATTAATAAGATTTTATGGTTGACCTGCCAATGGGTGTTGGGGTGCGGGGGTCTGTTGTTGTCGGGCCTCACTCCCTGATTGGGATGGCCCGGAAAGGTAGAAAAGTCTCTCCTCCAACCCAAGCTTCCAAAGAAAGGCTCAGTAGTCTTCAGTCGTCCGGTCTCAAGGTAGTTTATTGTATGTTATCTAAAAGATTTCTCCCTGAGCTGCTGCGGTCCGTTCAGCAGTCAGGCAAAGGCACACTCCGACACCCAGGGGGCTGGTGCCCTCTTTTATATCATATATTACGTATTAGATGTTTACAGTTTTCCCCCAATGCCCATCACCTATATTGAACGGTGACTTTCTACTCTAAACCAATCTGTGAGTGCCAACATCACCAAGAACATGGAGGTTAGGAAGGAGAAAGAAAGAGGACAGGGCACACCCAAATTCCTCCATCTTAGAACTTCTGACCCCCATGTACAAAACTCAGACCCCTCTGTACAAGGCCTAAAATCCCCCTGTACAGCACTCAAAATTTCTTCCTCTCACTTTGTGACTACTTCTACTATAATATCTAAACTTTTGTGATTTCTTGTTCTACCTTAAAAGTTGGTAAATTGTTCCATGGATCAGGTTCAAAGCCACAGGGGTCTGTGGCTGCATTCCAGGGTCTCAAATGCTTTTGACCTGGGCCCGGAACATCCAAGAGTGTCCAAGGGACATTCTGGGTTCTGACATTGGAGGGAACGTACAGCAGGAATTACATTTTCCTGTAATGACATTGCATCCTCACTGCTGGATAAAGTCTGCCTAAACATATTGCCATTGAAGCTATTGTGTATTTCTACTTTTACTGTCACTCGTTTTTATAATAATATTTAAGTTCTTGTCTCTATAGGAGCTCTGGAGGGCTAGGTCTATTTTGACAACCCAAGGAAATGAAATCAAAATAATTTAAAAAAACAGACAATCATTAGCCAGATTGATGGATGGTCTGGGATTTCTGTTTGCCTCTTTTACCCTTTCACTCCAAAGTCATTTCCACACCTGAGAGAAGAGTCATTTGTTATCTTTTTGCTATCCTTTTGGGAATTGTTGCTTTATATTTCTTTCTCAGACTTTGAGCTAACCCATGAAGTTCAAAGCAGTTTCATGACTTTTATGAAAAAGATTAGCTAACCTCTTTTTCCAAAAGCCTTTCTTTATACCCTGCAGGGAAGGCATCCCAAGAAAGAAGGGGAAAGAACCCATGTGCCTGGTGTGCTGTTATTTTTCTAGGCACCTTTGAATTTATGTTGTATTAAAAACTCTCAAAGTGGCCTGAGCATCATCAGGCTTCTGGGCTGGAGGCACCAAGTCCAGGGGAAGGCATCAGAGTAAGGCAAGAATGAGCACACGCCCATGCCCCTGACTGGGATCCATTTCCCTCACTTGTTTGTTAGAGCAGGGTCTTGCAGCACCACTTCCTCGGGTGCACACGGTGCTCTCCTTGATGTGTGGCAAAGGCAACAGTCTGCTCTGCAGCCTTTTCCGTTTTTGTGGACAGGTACGAGGCCCAGAACTGTCCCAGCAACTCAGAGAATATAACCATCCTCAACAACTCCCCTGTGGACGCAGAGGTCCAGTTCTCCTTTGAGAATGCTGGGGAAGCAGAGACGTTCCTTTTGGACCCTCCCAGCATGGCACTGAAACCAAAGGAGAAGCAGGTAGGAGAAGGGCAGGCAGAGCAGTGGCCTGGGGCCATAGAAGTACCCAGAGGCTGCTCCCCCTCCTCTCACACAGAGCTCTTTTGATTTCTTTCTGTGTGGCTGGGCCCAGGAGCTGACCATTTGGGCATACCCCACTTCCCCTGGCTTCCTGGAAGACAGACTCATCTGCAGCATTGGGAAGAACCCAGACCCAGTGGTCTTCAGCCTGTGCTGCCGCGGGGTGCACATGAAGCTGGACGTCAGCCCCCTGGAGCTGTCTTTTGACAAGCTGCTTCTGCACAGGTCAGTCATCCCACAAGCACTCCAAAACTTGTGACAAAGAGAAAATGTTTGACTCTGGTTTCCAGGGCACGGATGGAGCTGCTCCAAGGTGCATTCAGTGGCGAGGCTGGTGTGAGCATCCAGCAGCTGATGCCAAGTGCCTTCCTGTCTCTGCAGGACTGACAGCAGGACCTTGGTCCTGAGAAACAACACCCTGCTGCCCATGGCCTGGCAGCTCAGTGGGCTGGATGACCTTGTTGAGGACTTCTCCTTGTCACAAGATAACGGCACCATCGATCCCCGCTCAGAGTTTGAAGTGACAGTGCATTTCGAGGCCGGGCAGATTGGCAGCATTAAGAAGAGCCTCCGACTAGAGGTGAGAGGGGCTGTGCCCTGCCTAGCAGAGCAGGGCACAGTGAGCAGCCGTGTGCTCCTAGGGACAGGGTCAGGAAGAGCTGCACCTGACAGACACAAGGGTGCTTCTGCCTCTACACAGCGTTTGCCAAAACGTGCAGTGCATCCACATCCCCCCAGATAACCAGACGCTGCATCCTGAGCCTGTACCACAACCACCTTGTCCCTGTGAATGGTTGAAGGTTGTTGTGTGGTTGTACAGACTGCAGTGTGATCTCTACATTCCTCCTGGACTTTGTCTGAAGCTCTTGCACAGTGCAACAAACTCTCCCTGTGGGATTTTGTTCCCCATGGTTTATGGGCTGCATTTCAGAGAGGGTGCTAGGTGATTGGAGAGGGTTGTCAATGCCACCTGCTCTGAGACATCTCACACTTCTTGTGGTTGTTCTTACATCCCTGTGCCTCTCAAGGATGCTTCAGCAGCAACATTCCCTGCTGTGAGAGTGCAGAGTTGGGTTGATAGGGTTTTTTACTGCAGCAGAATCCCACTGGGGCAGCCCATGAGATGAACAGGTTAGCAAAGCTTGGGAGTCCTCCAACGCTTGTGAAGCCGGGGAGGCCATAGGGGAAGCAGCCAGCAGAGACAAGGACTTACAGGCTGTCTACCAAAAGAATAATCTGACCAGTCTTTGTTTCTTGCTGCCTCAGGTTTCAGATACAGAAAACATCCTGGGGATTGTTCAAACTGAAAACATCGAAATCTCTGCAGAGGTCTATGACATTTCTCTGAGCCTCGATATGCCTGAAGGTCAGTGGATACTTCCCAAACAAAGCAGTCCAGGTGCACTGCATTACCTTGGGAGGTGGGCAACCAAAGCACTTGGGATGGGATGGGATGTCAGTGCACTGACAGCCTTAAGTCTCTCCCCTCTGAACTTTGAAGTGTGCAGCTCCATGTGCAGATTGGATTTGGGGGCTTTGAAACAACAGTGACGTGAACAGGCAGTTGGCAACCCCCACAGGCTCAGCACAGCGTATAAAGTAATTGGATTTATGCTTGGAAGTGAGGAAATGGGAGCCGAGCTCATTAGCTGCTGAGCCTGCAGATATTTTGAGTGGGAAGAGAAAGGGCAGACAAGTAGCTGGAAAACACTTCCAAGAATGGAAACTTGCTGAAAAGGGTTTTGTGCCGAGACCTCCATGTAGCTTGTGACCTGGTGTATTCTGCAGCAGCTCACAAATGCCACAAAAACTGTGTTTGACCTTGGTCTGTGGGTTTTCTGCAGGTCCAGATGGAAGCTTGGAATTTGGAACCATTCATGTCCTGGATAATGTGAAGAAGGTCCTGAGTCTGAAGAACAAAGGGGTATACAACATTGAGTACAGGTGAGTCCAGCTGCCTGGTAGTGAGCATTTCCTCAGGTTCCCAGGCCTGTGTTCTCCCTCTGTCAATGGCTAGAACCTGTTTCCATGCTGGCTACCTCATGGTAAATACAAAACCTGGGCTCTCTAATCTCAATTATTCTACCAGAGAATCTAGCCCCAAACCAGCAGTTTTTCACAGCTCAGCTGGAGCCCAAAGGAGAGCCCCAGAAATTTCAGCCACTGAAATGCTGAGATTCATTGCCTTTCTTTGATGGTCACCTCCTTTCTCTTTCTGAGACTCTGTAAAGGAGTGAATGAAAAATTTGGGTCTCAAGGTTTCTTGCAGTAACCTCGTGATTGTCTGCACTCTCTGTCAAGATCCAGGATTCCCTGAGCAGAGATGGACTCTCCCTTTTCTTTTTTTCTGGTCCTATGCAAAGTCCTGGCTGTGCTGGTGGCACCTATACTTTTAACTGCAGAGATCTCCATTCCTTCCCTTTCTCCCCAGTTTCATGCTGAAGGGTGCAGGTCCCAGGATGCAAAACGTGGCATCCTACTTCACTGTTGAGCCTCAGTCAGGCATGCTGACTGCCTCCCAGCCTGATGTGAATATTGAGATGCTCTTCCACCCCACAAGTGAAATCCTCCTCAAGAACAAGCCCATCCTGTACTGCCAGGTGAGCTGCCTGGGCCAGGCTGCGTTATCACACGGTGTTCTGGGAGCATATACAGGATAGGTGTCTAACGGAAGGAGAGCTTTAACTGGAGAATCCTCTCTCCTACGTACACAAACAAAGGCTTTCAAAACCATTTGGGAGGCTTCCTAAGTGCAGCTGAGAATCTGACTCTGGAGGAGGTCCTTAAACAGGGAGGGGTAAACAGATGGAGGCTGGGGGCTGGGGTAGAGGCTGGCCTCTTTGCTTTGTTTACCACCCTTCCTGTGGACACAGGTGATAGATGCCAGCTCAGGTGAAGGAGGCCAGGTTGTTGCCAACATCCCAGTGAAGGTGTCAGCAAAAGCTGAGTACAGCAAGTACAGCATTGAGCCTGCCTCACCCACCGACTTTGGTAGCATGATCAAGGGCACCAAGAAGACCCGGACTCTTGTGCTGAAGAACAAAGGCACGGTCAACTTCAAATTCCACATCCGCCAAGCACCCGAGGATGCATTTGCCTTGGAAAGCAAAAGGTAGGAGAAGCCCTGCACCACCCTTCCTGTCTGAGGAGGCACCACCCCACAGCTGGTATATGGCAGGCAGCCAAAGCTATCATCCATTGGCATCCCTGGCTTGGGGAAAGGGAGCAAAAAAATGTCTCGGCATCCCCATGTGTAGTGCAAAGCTGGTGATAAAGCTGCTCTGTCCAGCAATGGGAGCTGCAGGCTGCTCTCTGGGAGCCATCAGGAGCAGGAAGGCTTTCCTCTGTGAGGAGGAAGGCCAGCTTTGGCCTCAGAGAAAGGCAGGGGAGCTCAGCGTGACAGATATCTTTGCTTTCTCCCCTCAGTTCAAAGCAAGGGGAATCTGCTCCATTGGCTACAAAACTCTCAACAGGAAGGAAATCGAGCTCTTCAACACAGGTGAGTGACTCCTGCTCCCCAGCAGTGCTGCTGCAGGGGATGTGAGAAGATGCTGCTGTGCCCAGGCTGGGGGCTCATTGCCACAGGGTGGGACGTGGTCTGCAGGATGGAGTCCAGTATCTGTTCCGTCCCACTGAGAGTCCTGTACCCTGGCTCTGACCTGGAGCTGTAGGGTCAACAGAGGTCCTGTGCTTGGTAGCTGCGAGCCAGCATAGGTCTGTGAACACCTCAGAAGCAAAAACATTCCCCACTGAACTCCCAGTCCACAGAGTTCAGACAACATTGCTTTTTCTTTTTCCCGGTCCCCTACCTCTTTCCTATCATTTCTCACAGCTATTTCTGTTCTCCTGTAATACCTCTGGAGGCTGAAGGATCACAGCTACCACCTTCATTCTTTACACTCAAACTCCTTTCTCTCTGCCACTTGGGACAGGCTTGCAGCTCCTCTTGGCTTGTGGCTCTCAGCCTGGGGCTGCCTTTGGGCCGTGGAGTCATCCTTCCCTGCCCTGGGACGGGGTGCTTGGGCCCAGCTGGAGGCCAAGGCAGGACATACTCCTTGCTGGGGTGCTCAAGGCACAGCTATTAGCCATCAGCCTCTCCTGGAACTTCTTCTGCAGGGTCACCTCAATCTTGGCATGTTCACGGTTTCCCCCTGCTCCGGCTCCATTGGTCCGTGGGGCCAGCAGATGATCAAAGTGGAATGCCTCGCAGGGCAGGAGGGGACATGTGAGGAGCAGCTCTACATTGACATCACGGGCAGAGACCCCAAGGACAATCCCCTCGGCATTCCCTTTACCCTGATTGCCGAGTCCTGCCTCCCAGGTACCTACTGCCCACAGTTCCCTTGGTCACACCTGCTGCTGATCAGCACCTAAACTTGCTGCTTGGATAGAGAGGCATGCTAGCCCTGGTGTCCCACCTTAAAATCCTCAGAGGTTCCAGCCCTCTTCAGGTCCACCAGTGGACTCATCCCTCCCAGGCTGAGAGGGATGCATGGAAGGATAAAAGGAAAGCAATGCTCTCTAAGGCTGAGGTTGACTGAGCTCCATCCTCACAGCCAGCTCCCCCACCCAAGGCTGGGTTTAGCAGTCACCCAGGCAGAAAGGGCTTATCAAGCCTTCTGAGAGGCCAGCAGGGTCCAGACAAATTCATCAGGGAGGCTTCTCCATGCTCATCCCTCTGGTCTGTCCACAGCACTTGTTGAAGATGTCACGTTAATCTTCAAGGAGTACCTGATCTGCAGCAGCACCGACCTCAGCCACAAGCTGCAGTCGGTGAAAGGCACCGGCCTGTTCGTCAGAGATGAGAACAGATTCATCTTCAACAAGGTTCTGGTTGGGCAAGAGGCTGAAGCTCATTTCAGGATCTACAATGCAAGCCATCTGCCATGTGACGTGGTCTTCTCCATCAAACCCCTGCCTGGAGAGGTAAGAACAGGAGGCCAAGGTGATGGTTGCCCTCTAAAGGCTGTGTGAGAGCCTGCTTTGTTCTCCAGATGCATTGCTTCCTGTGGCCCAGACTAGGCTAGCTCAGTGCAGGTCGAACTGCAGGAGAGAGCAGCAGAGCCAGGGAACAGTTGTGTGGAATTCTGCATGTCTCGGGCAAGGTTTTGGCTCACACCTCTGGGTCTTCGGTGGGAGAAGTGAATCCTTCAGAACCTCTCTTGGAAGCACACTCGGAGAGGGGCTGTTATGAATTGACATGTCAGGGCTCAAAGCAGAGCATTTCCTCAGGCTCCCTGGCTTTTCCTTCTCCTTGAAGGCCAGTTCTAGGTTATTGCAGGGTCTTCCATGCAGTGCCCACCTCCCATATAGGCTAGGGCAGCTGCCAACACTCAAAACACACAATGCTTTAGCATCTCCTGGGAGGGAGAGAGCCTGCCCAGGGAAGCAGGAAGGAAGACACAGTGTCTGGGGCTGTTCTCAGTAATGCATTTATGTATAAAACTGTGTCATGTTGAAAGGTGTTTTCTCCTAACACTGCTCTCTGGGTTCCCCCAAGGAAAAGAGCCCTATCAACAACATTTTCAAGTTGGATCCAGTCAAGGCGTCCGTTCCTGGCTCATCCTGTGCTGTTGCGAGGGTGACCTTCACCCCACCAGACGAGCAGAACTACAACTGCACTTTCACGGCTTCCCTTGACATCCCAAATGGGTAACTGACCCTGTGAAATAATGGGGGAGGCCTCACTGATAGCTGCCTCTCCACTGGGAAGGCACAGACCTCTTGTTAGCTCTAATGCTTTCAGTAGCCTTAGGCAGAGTACTTGGCATGAGATGATCTGGGAGTAACTCTTAGATAGAGCAGAAAAATGAGGCTGATGGTTTATTCTGTATGAGAAACTATGAAGACAGGGAAATACTAGGTAGCCAGTTGGAAGTTACTGAGATGTGCTGCAGCTGAGCTGGGCGTTTCCAAGGACAAAGGCTTAGATGAAGCAGTTTCTGTGCCAGCAAGTCAGCAGGCACATTTTCCTCTTTGTTTCTGTAAAATTAAGTGATCCTTTGTGATTCCCTGGCATTCATTGAGCTGTTTTATGTCAGTGATTGGAGCTGGTATGAAAGAGGAGCCTAGTTCCTCTGCCCTGGGACCTGTGTACTGGGGCTTTGACTTGCCCTTCATCAACACTTTAGTGGCTGAATTGGAACAAGAGAAGTCTAATTGCTAATAAGCAATTGCTTTTTTACTGTTCTTGGAAATGATCTTTACTGATGGTGACGATGATTTATTTTTGCCTTCTTGCTTTTGTACTGGTTTCATGCTGTACTTTTGCTTGTTGCATAAGTCTCTCCTGGCTGCAGCCAAGAGATTTGCCATATCTCATCTGGTGCCTCACTATTTACCTGCTGTACTGCATGATTCAATTAAGTGAAATTATTTTTAACGGTTATTGTGGAAGGCTCTGGCTCTTTGGAGCAGATTCCTCTTGTGAATGGCCCTGAGCGGATTGGGAAGAGGCTGGTGGGGGGGCTGTGTTGTGGGGTACAGGAGCACCAGGCAGGGAAAACACTGTGGGTGGCCCTTGCTGCTTCACTTGCCCAGTGAGAAATGGGTTAGTGCCAGCTGAAATTGTTTCTGTGCCTCTCCTGCAGCTCTGCGGAAATTAAACCCAAAATCCTGACCTTCACCATCAGCGGGAAGGGGCACGAGCCGCAGCTGACAGTCGTGTGCCCGAGTGCTCGCAGCAAGAGGGGAAACGCCGTGCTGCGCTTCAAGAGGCTCCGGCTGGGGGATTCAGAGACGCTGCCCCTGGTCGTCCGTAACAATGGCATCATACCTGTCAAGGTGAGGAGGACCTGCTCAAGGAATGGTCTGGTTTGGGAACAAGTGCTTGTGGCACAGGGGAAGGGTCCCAAAAAACATGACAGAGCTGGGAAGAGGTGTCAGAAATTCTTTTTAAGCGAGTAACTGACATCTGTTCTCCAAGAAGGGAGTTCTTGGAAATTTTCCATCCAGTCTTTCTTCTTTAAGTTGAACACAAGAAAGGTGGTGGAGTATTTTCCCCCGTCTCTCAGGTCTCCTTCTGTTCTCATGGACATGTGTGATTTCCCAGTTCCACTAGATTGTATTTGATCCCCGTTTCCTACATTTTAAGTAGACTTAGATGTGGTTTCGTTCATGTGGTTACATTCTGCTCATTACTTTCTGTCCTGTTTGCTTGTGTATCAGTTCTATCCAGATGCCTCTGAACACCCTTTTTTCCAGGCTGGTTTGATTTAACTTCTGTGCTAAGTGCTGCTTGTAGTGGAAGAGGTGCTGGGTTCCCATGTGGGACCAGCAGCACTGCGGTGTCAGTTCCTGTGCCATCCTGTACTCACCAGTATCGTTGTGCTCTGGGTTCCCTTTTCTCAGTTTATGTTACACCTGGAGGATGAGCATGGAGCGTTCTTCTTGAAAGGCAGGACCTCCACACAGAGGATATTCCACACTGGAGATGTGGAAGAGGAGGACTCCATTGGAAACGGTAAATTCATTAACCATGAAGTGTGATCATGCACAGAGGGAAAATGTGGGCCCTGCTCTTGGCTTCTCTGAGCAGCAGCCAGATGTTAGGCACAGTTTCTTTTCTTGGGCTCTCTGTCTCCCAAGCTTTTCTTGGGGACTTTTTGCAGGGTCTCCTCCGAGCAAGCTGTAGGAAGTTCTGTTCTTCTAGACATGGTGGGTTGAGTTGTGGGGGACTGTCACTACCTCAGTGGACCCTCTGAGGTATTTGCTGCATGTGGGAAGGTACCAGCCTGAACAGACACAGCCCTTAAGCACACAGCCAGCCAGCAGAAACCAAAAGCACTCTTTGGCTCAGCTTTGCATATGGCTGGAGCTGGCTGGAAGCAGATGGAATGAGGGCTGGGCATCAGCCTGAGGTTAAGCTGCTTAAGTGGTGCTGTGTCTGGAGGTGGCAGTCTTGTGAACATAGGAAGAAGGTCTGGAGCCACTGGGGGTAGAACCTGTGCTTAGAAGGCAGCGGGTTTCAACCTCTTATTCCTCATCTATCCTATGGAAATATTTCCTCTGTGCAGCTGTATCACTTAACTCTGATTTCCATTGCTGTGCAGAGAGCAAGCCCACAAAGAAGTCTTTCTTCTTTCTGCGTCACGGGCAATCAACAAAGTTTGATGTCATTTTCAAACCCACCCTGGCTCAACGTCTGGAAGGGAAGATTTGTCTGTTAGTGGGGGACATCTGCATGACCCTAATAGAGCTGGTTGGTGAAGGCCACAAGGATGAATTCACCCTCAGTGGATTAGAGGAAGACACCCAGGAGAGGAATGCTAAGAGCAGTCTGAAGAAAGACATCATTGACGGTAAGAGAGGAGAGGCTGCCAAGGTGTAGCAAGGAAGAGGAAAATGTCTGATCATGTGTGTCCTCCCTCTAGCCAGGCCTGGGCTGTCACCCACGGGACTTGGTGGCCTGTGGGGGTGGCAGCCATGCATGCAGAGCAGTGTGTGCTGTGCTGCATGTCACTGGCTTAGGGATGTGTCAGGGTGTTTTCCTGGAAGTGGTGGGATGGGGAACTGCCTGGGGAACTCCCTCCAGAGGGAGGAAGGCTTGGAGCAAGGAAGCTTTGAACATGTAGGTGTCTGTGCACATGAGGGGAGCAGGTGGAGCTCCCTGAATGCTGAGATCTCTTGCTCTCCTCCTTAACAGCTGTCAGAGTGAATCACATCCAGTTTGGGCACTGTCATATCGGGAAGCCCTGCCGCAGGACCTTCACCATCACCAACCACACCCGTACAAAGGTCATGCGCTTTGAGTGGGAGGCAGACGCCCCATTCCAGTTCTCCCCCAAGGTGAGCGTGGACTGCTCTGCCTTTTCCCGTGTCTCAAGCCCTGCCCTGGTGTTCCCGGGAGCTGACAGGGAACCCTCACATACCAGTGATAGCCCGTTGCAGTGCCACGTAGGAAATGCAGCCCCTGGCTTGGCTGGGCCAAGGTTGCCAGCCTTGCAGAAAAGGCTTCATGTTATGGGAGGTGGCACCTTCTGTTCATACTTCTGTCTATCAAACTTCACATAAATCCACTCTGAGGTGCAGATTCCTGGCACAGCTGCTCACCACATCAATCCCTTTTGCTGACAGTCTTGGCCTTGGCAGCGCTTCCAGTTTGGTCTTGACTCCCTGATTCTCCCTAGGTGGGACACCTCCATCCTGGCTGTGCCAAGAACATCACAGTGATCTTGAAATCAGATGACTCAGCCACCTTCAGGGGGCACCTTGTGAAATGTAAAGTGACCAGGATCAACTTTGAGCTGCCACGAAAGAAGGTTCCTGACTGGGATGACCAAATGTGCATTGTCACGTGGAAGGATACCACCAGGAAAGACCCGGCAGCCAGGTGGCCTAAAAAAGAGAAGGTAAGAAGCAAAATGGCAAAAAAAAAGCCAATCCAGCTTTTACAAAAAGAACCACCAGAACACCATCACTGCTGGCTGAGCAGCTCCTGCTTCCTGTGGACACTGGACAGCTGTGAGGTTCACCAGCAGTGCATTCCAGGGGAGAGGTGGATGCACAGTGACCAGATACACTCACACAAGAGAGGGGGAAGCCTTTTGACAAGAGACCTTTAGCCACGCACAAACCATCAGTCTGTGCCACAAGCACAAGTGTTGCAGCCCATGTTGAATGGGGGGCAATGTTTTATTATTTTATCCCATTTTATGGTGTTAGGAATCTCTTCACCTCATTTGGTGCCTTTTCACCAACAAGGAGTTAAGTCTGCTGCACTCTGTCTCTTCTTTTCTGCTTTGATCAGTGGGTAGAAACAACTACTGTAGCAGAGCAGTCCCAATTTTGTCATCTTTCCAGGGAAGTAAAAGTGAATGGTCCTTTCTAGTCCCTCTATGAGGCTGATCTTGGAGGCCAGAAGATTCCCTTCTCAGCCTGACCTTCTGGGCTCTGCTCAGTGATTCCTCCCTTCTCTGTTTGCAGGTGGTCAAGATAGCCCCAGAACCGGCTCACACTGTGATGGAGGAGAGCAGCCAGGAGGTCGAGGTGTACCTCAGTGCCGTTGTTACCTACGCCCAGTTCGAGCTGAACACGACCATGGTTCAGTTCGGTGATACCTCGCCCTTCCAGACAAGGACAGCCATGTGAGTGCTGGAGGCCAAGCAGGGCCCTGCGAGCGGGAGCTGGCTTTGCCCAGGGCTGGCCCAGTGCCTGCTTCCCAGAACTCTCCCCCAGCCCAAAGCGGCACAGGCCCTTTTACGTGCACGCAAAGCCAAGCGGGAGATGGTGGGCAGGAGAGGCTCAATGCTGCCATACCTTTCTGCTGAGAACAGCCATGGGTTTGCTTTCACTGCATGTCACCTGTCCTCATCTGCTCAAGAATGTGTCTGCAGTCAAACCAAGACCTAAAGTCCAGAGTAAGCCCCTTAGCTTTGATGTCCTGGGCACCATGTTGGCCCCTTCCTCTTAAACTGCCGGACTTTGAAATACTTTCTTGGGCCACCCAGGACAGCAGTCTGAGCATGGCAGAGTTGCCTGGGGAAGAAGATGCTCCTCAGCAGAAAGTGGTACCAGGAGTCCATCAGACAATGTTACTGTACTATTTGTTTATATTTATTGGATATTTTTTGTTATTCCTCCTTCTTGCTTTTCAGTTTCAGACTATGCAACACGGGGAAGGTAGCCCTGGAATACTCCTGGGAGAAAGCTGCAGACAGTGAAGCAGTGAAGGAGTCATCCTCAACGGCTCTGACAAGTAAGGGCATTTCACTTGGTAGCTGAGGGCCTGGGGAGAAGACTCTGCCACTTCACTCCAAAATATGAATTGCTTTTTCATCCTTGTCCACACATCCACTTTCATCAGCATCTTCCCAGCTGCAGCTGGAGAGTTTTCTCCTTGTCCCCATCTGCCTTTCAGCCCCTTCTGTTCTTGCTCTGCCACTTCTGCTCTGCAAAGGACTGAGCCAGGCTCTGGGGAGAGCCATGTGCTGGGTCAGGACTGGGAAGGGGGACGTCATGTCATCCCTTTGAGAAGTCTGAGACTGGGAAAAACAATGGTGTAACAAGTGAGCTGACCTGTAGCCACTGTCTGTGTGCAGTTCCCCACTCCAGGGCAAATGCAAAGTCACTGTCTAAAACCAACTCTCCTGTGCTTTGATGCAGGAGTGTGTGCTGCAGGCAGAGACTCTGCTCCCAGACGCTCTATTTCCTGCTAAAAGTACTTGGCCAGGGATGCTCCAAGTGCATCCTAGCTCTCTTCCACCTACCTGCACAGGAGGCAGAGTTGCTGGGAACACAGGATTTTGTCATTGAAAGGTGTCCTCTTCCTCTCTGCAGGTCAGTTCCTCTCTGCTGCTGTAAGGCGTTGCATAAAGCTGCTGCATCGTTTTGGGTGGCAGAAGAAGCATCCTTTTGAAACTCATCCTTCTGAGCTGCGGCAGCTGCAGCAGCTTGCCAAGCAGCAGCAGGATTCCAAGCAGCAGCTGCAGCAGCCTGAGCAGCAGGACTGTTCCAAGAACCTGTTCTATTCAAAGCATGTCGGTTCCTCCCTGGAAATCTTCGCAGATGTCATCCATGACCTGCCACTATTCTCCATCAACCCCTACCATGGCATCCTTGCTCCTGGCCAGAAGCAGACCTTTCACGTGCAGTTCTCCCCAAAGTGCGCGGGGATGTTTCAGACCACCATACTGTGCAGGTGGGAAATGTCTACACACTTGCCAACTCATGCTTCTGATGGGTATCACTGGGTGATCACAGGGTGGGACTGGGTGGAAGGGACCACAGTAGGTCATCTGGCCCTACTTCCCTGCTCAAGCGGGGTCATCCCAGAGCACATGGCACAGGGTTGTGTCCAGAGGGCTCTGGAATAATTTCAGTGAGGGACACTCCACACCCTCTCTGGGCAAGCTGTCACCTACACAGGAAAGTTCTTCCTCAGGTTCAGGTGGCATTTCCTGTTCAGGTTCTGCCCATTGCCTCTCATCCTATTGCTGGGCATCACCAAGCACAGCCTGCTTCATCCCCTAACACCCTCCCATCAGTCCCTCTGACTGGGATGGGGAGGTGGGCCTGCAGACAGGCAGCCCCAGAGACGGCAGAAACACCCACAGGAGCACAGAAAGATCATCACCTGGCCTTGGTAGGGAGACACTGGGAAAAGACACTGTATGAAGCATCAGTCTCCTGGAGGGTTGCAAAATCTGGAACGAGAGGTCTGGGGACCAGCCAGTCCCTAGCTCTGCTTCCTTTTGGAACAAGCAAGGCCTGCTTCTCTACATGGAACCCCGTGTGCTGTCGTTGGTCCCCAGGCACTTAACTGGTCATGTTCCTGTCCTTGTACCTCTGCAGCCTCTGTGCAGCGAGTGCAGTTATTTAATTTGCTGCTTGCTGCTTGCACAGAGGGAGGATGCAACACTGCGTGCTCTGCAAGGAGAGAAAAAAGCAGCTGGCTGGGAATGTTCATCTGGTTAATACCAGTTCCTTTCTTCCTAGGATTCCTAACCTGAATCCGGCTCAGAAGATGGGGCAGGTGATTTTGAAAGGCAGAGCCTTGGAGCAGAAGAGTCTTCGTGAACCATTACAGCAGACAGGGAAAGGCCAGGGACCCAAGAAGGAGGTGCTCTGAAAACCAACACCCGAGAGAGAGCATTTGTGTCAGCTGGAGCATCTGGCAGGAGCTGGCAACATCGTACCTTCTGCTGCTGATGGTCTCCCACCCTACACCAGAGACCTCTGCAGCTACCCTGCCAAGCTCCAGTGAACACCTCTAGCTCATCTTTTAATTACCTACTTGTTCATTAGATTGATAGTTAATTGACAGTTAATTAATAATTGTCAATTAATTGTTAATTGTTGATAAACAATCATTAATAAATCCCTACGTGTCAGCTTGTCTTGGTTTGAAAGACAGGTGTTTGCAGGACCTCTCTGGAATGGAGAATGTCACCCCCTTCCCTCCAAATTACTGTAACTTCAAAATTAAGGGGCTTTCAGGCAAAGATATGGGAAAAGGAGTAACAGTTCTTTGCCACTATGTACAACAAGGCAAACAAACAACAACACTGGCAGCAACAACAAACAGAACCAGTTACCCGACCACAGCCTTCCCTCAGCTGCAGGCCCTTCCCCTTCAGTGTAGTTCTGGTCACAGCCAGGCAGGGAAGGGAGGCAAATAATGAATAAAGCAATTGCTAGAGAAATTTTAATTAAGCTACACCAAGGAGTACACTGGAGAGCTCAAGCACTGTGTGATCAATTCTGAAGAATTTACTGCTGTGAGGGAGTCTACACAGCAGCCAAATAGTGACTGAACAATGTTTGAGTTTCTAAAAGATAAATAAGAAAGTGATGAGAAAATACCCTAGTGAGGGAAGAGCCCTAGTCCTTAGACCCTTTCAAAATATGCAAATAGATTAAACTGAGTTCCCCAAAATACAGAGATGGAAATATCTTCTTGGAACAGTTGATCACCTCACCCACTGGGCAGAAGCCTTTCTTACCTCAACTGCAACTACCTCCAAAGTGGCTAAGATGCTATTAGAACAAATCATTCCCAGATATGGGACAATTGAAAGAATGGACTCAGATAAGGGAACACACTTTACTTCAAAAAATTTACATTCTATGTGTTGTATAGAATAAATTGGAAATTTCATACCCTGTGGCACCCTCAAAGCTCTGGATGTGTGGAGAGAATGAATGCTATCCTGAAGAACCATACTGCCAAATCCATGACTGAAAGCAGATTAGCATTATTACGGATCAGAACTGTTCCAAGAAAGTACATAGGAGTTTCTCCCTATGAAATGCTACTTGGGTTACCTTATCTGGGAAGTGAGGAGGGGTTGCCTGTTGTGGTGTTCACATACCCTCTGAACAGAGAGAGACTTAGCTTTCTCAGGATTTCTCCTGCAAGAAGCTGTGAGAGAAGGAGAGAAAAGAGCATCAAAACAATTCTTATCTCATTTACTGCTCCCGTGTTTGTGCCCATGTGGAATGTGGTATGGAGATTGTTTACCCAAGGTCATTGCTTAATTGGACACTGGTGATGGTGTTTTGGATTCATTGACCAATTGGGTCCACATGTGTGTCGGGACTCTCAGGAGAGAGTCACGGGTTTTCGAGTTAGGTAGTTAGTGATAGTTCTTGTTAGTGTAATATAGTTATAGTATAATGTAGTGTAATAAAGTATTTCATTAGCCTTCTGAAATCATTGGAGTTCAGACATCATTCTTCCCGTGTCAGGCATCTGTCACCACCCACTAGAACAAGCGGGGTGTCATGATGGTTCGTTTACCGATCCCAAAAGTGCAAAAGGCAAACAGCAGGGGACCATCAGTTTAATCATGACAAATGCACCTTTATTAAGGGCCAACAGCAAATGTGATAGAGGGATTAGAAAAGGAGATAAAAGGTAGAGAGAAAGAGGGGGAAAGGGTAAGGCTACCAACACAGACAAAATCCTCATTGGTCCGGACAATGGAGATCCGTCTTGTCGAATCAGGGAGAATCCTGAAGTCTTGGTTAACTCAGGGGTCTTTTATAGTCCTCTGTCGAGGGGGGTGACCGGCAAAAGACAATGAAAGTCTATTGAAATCGTTGAGGGGGAACAGGTCATGTTATCAGCAGTGAGCGAGAGCTATTGTCTTCTTGGTCCAACAACCACATCCGGGCAAACATCTCGCATTGATCAGGCCAGCCCTCCTCCCTGTGATCGGGGTCTCAGTCTCAGTCCTTGGGAGGGGCTTCAATCTCTGTCCATCACAGTGGTCATGAGGCACATGAGGGGTCTTCCATGGGAGATCACCAGAGTTACCCCAGAAAGTTATTTGGCCAAGAGGTGGGAAAATTCGTGGGTTGAGCAGGTATCATGTAGCAGGTGTAAGCATGTAGAACAAGCTGCTCCTTGCCAGGTCCTTGCCAGGCCCTGCTCGAAGCAGTGTTCCATGGTGGCACAGCAAACACACCTGCCAACCACCTCATCCAAGCCAGAATTCCAGTCGAGGTCTCCAGGATCTCAGTCTCTGCCATTGCAGCAAACGTGAGGCAAAAATGAGGGGAACTTCGGACTGTCTCTTACAGCATCCCAGCACCGACAGCCTATGGCTGAAACTATTCTCAGAAATTCTTATGGTTGAAACTAATCTCAGAAATTATTTGCAGGCAATTAGACTTTCTCTCATGGATCTTAGAATAAAAGAGTTGTTACCCCAAACATCACCTCTAGACCTTCCTATACACCAGGTAAAACCAGGAGATTTGGTTCTAATAAAATCCTGGAAAGATGATACCTTAACAGCAGCATGGGAAGGTCCCTTTCAGGTACTTTTAACAACTGAAACAGTTACCAGGACTGCAGAAAAGGAGTGGTCGGTCTCACGCCTCTCAAGTCAAAGGACCAGTGGAAGCTCCTCCCCAAACTTGGGCAGTGGTACAAGGAAGTGACCCTTTAAAGTTAATACTCAAAAGATGATTTAATAGTAGACAGTCATGGGCACGACTGGACTGACCTCTGTATTTGCCACCAGAGAGACTTTTGCTCCAGTGTGGGCTGCAATACCTCAGGTGTTAAGCAGTAAGAATATAAATCAAACCAGACCTTGATAAAAGAGGAATAGGAAATTATGTTCTAAGACACTGGAAATTGCTGGATGGAGGATCACAGCTTCTGTGCTTCACCTCTACATCCTGCAGTGTGCTGTTCTAGTGCACAGATCTAGAAGAACAGGAAGCAGGTATGGGTAACACAGAAGGTAATCTTTGATGCTGCAGTTACACTCTGAGGTCTGCATCGTCCGAGCAAGCAGGGATGGAACTGCTGATGGGAGGCACTGCACACAAGTGTATCTACAACTTATTTTACTTGAGTTGGAGGAGAACTATGGACAGCAACGTAAACTGACAAATCAGGAACTTTTAAATAGACTGAATTTAACACCGACCTGATAAAGACTGATTAATCTTCTTTATAACTACTTCACAAAAGGAGTCAGTTTGTGCTGACCAGACAGGATAATTAAATCAAGTGCTTCAGCTAGAAAGGATAATAAAAGGAAAGGGTGGATTGTGAGAAATGAGGTGATATTTTGCTGAAGCCAAAAGGTTATTAGGTTAAAGAATGAAAGTTGTTGGTCCTATGTGTTGTTGTTTGGATTGTTTGGATTTTTTCTGGTTGATTTGCTGAGTGTTGCCATGAGCTGAGAGAGGGGCAGAGTTGAAGAAGTGACTAAAAAAGAAGTAGGAGATGGGAGGGTGTCGTAGCACAGTGTCCCTGGCCGGGTAATAATGAGCATTGATTTCATGATTCCAGAAGGCTGATCAATTGCTTTATTATACTATACTTATTAAGAAACCCATAGCCCTTACAGACAGTCCGATACAGTTTGACCTCATTGGTCCTTGATTCCAAACACCATCACCATTGGCCAATTATGAAATCGCCCTTTGGTAAAAAAATCTCCATAACATATTCCACATGTTCACAACAACAGGTGCAGCAAGTGAAGATAAGAATTGTTTCTCATTCTTTTCTCTGTTCTTCTCACAGCCTTCCCCAGGACAATGCCTGGGTAAGTGGTGCTCTCTGTGGCCAGAGAGTGGCTGCCACAGGAGGGGACCATAAATTTGCAGATGACACCAAGGTGGGAGCATATGTCAATCTGCTGAAGGGTAGGAGGGCTCTGCAGAGGGACCTGAACAGGCTGGATAGATGGGCTGAGATGGAGTTTATCAAGTCCAAGTGCCGAGTCCTTCACATTGGCTTGCACGTTGACTGGGGACAGAGTGGCTGGACAGTGCCCAGGCAGAAAGGCACCAGGGGATACTGGCCGACAGCCAGCTGAACATGAGCCAGCAGTGTGCCCTGGTGGCCAAGAAGGCCAATGGCTCCTGGCCTGGATCAGGAATAGTGTGGCCAGCAGCAGCAGGGAGGTCATTCTTTCGTTATGCTTGGCACTGGTGAGGCCACACCTTGGGTGCTGTGTCCAATTCTGGCCCCTCAGTTTGGGAAGAACGTTGAGACTCTTGAGCGCATCCAGAGGAGACAACAAGGCTCGTGAGGGGCTTGGAACACGAGTCCTGTGAGGAACGACTGAGGGAGCTGGGGTTGTTCAGCCTGGAGAAAAGGAGACTCAGAGTGACCTCATCACTCTCTACAACTCCCTGAAAGGTGGTTGTAGTCAGGTGGGGGTCGGTCTCTGCTCCCAGGCAACAACTGACAGAACAAGAGGACACAGTCTTAAGCTGTGCCAGGGGAAGTTTAGGTTAGACATTAGAAAAAAAACTGAAAGAGTGACTGCATGCTGGAATTGCCTGCCCAGGGAGGTGATGGAGTTGCCAACCCTGGACATGTTTAAAAAAAGACTGGACATGGCACTCAGTGCCATGGTTTAGTTGGTGAGAAGGTGTTAGGTCATAGGTTGTACTAGATGATCTTAAAGATCTTTTCCAACATAATTCATTCTGTGATTCTGTGAAAATTTGGCAGTTGGGAGAGAATGGAAGTTCCCGCGTACCCATCCAATGGGAAAGGGGACAGGGACCACCCCAGCCAGGAAAGGATATAAAAAGAAACCATTTTCTCAGAGGGGGTGTGTGTTCGTCTCTTGGGGAAGGGAGGCCAACAGCTGGCTCAGCAGAATCGTTACTAATAAAAGAGTTTTGTGTTGCTTCATCAATTTGTTCCCATTGAATTGTATCTAAAAGTTAGTGCAGTTCTAGCACCATGGAGGAGGAAAAAGGTGATCTTTAAGGTCCCTTCCATGTTCTATGATTCTGTGACTGGGCACAAATGCAGCACTTTCACGGTCCTTCTCCCACCGCAAGCTCCTCTGGTCCTGGAGTTCAGGCAGGACTGGATGGAATCAATGGAACCACCACATGTCTGGGGCAGTGGGGGCCCCGCGTTGGCCAGGAAGCCAGCGGCCCCTTGGCTCCCAGCCCAGGGACGCACCCGGGTGTGGGAAAGGGAAAAGAAAAGGGAAAGGGAACGATCGAGCACTGACTGGCAGAGTCAGTCACGTCGGTGCTCAGGGCGGGGGCCGGGCAGGGCGCAGCCGCTGGCGGTGCCAGAGATGGCGGCAGAGCGGGAAGAGGAGCCAGGCCCCTGTCCCTGTCCCTGCCCAGGGGTCACGGGGGATGAGCGGGGTATGGTCAGAGGGTGCCGGTGCTCCGCTCTGCCCACTCCTAAGCAGGGGGTAATGGAGAATGCCCAACACCGCCTGAGGGAGTTCTATGTCAGGGACAAGTTCTCCTGCTTGACGCTGCCCAGAGCCACCGTGCTGCTGCCGCTTGTGGTGCGAGGGGGGCGGCTGCACCTGCTGCTCACCGTCCGCTCCATGCAGGTACCGGGGGGGCTCCGAGGGGCTCGATCCTTCCCGGGGAACCATTGGTGTGCACCCTCTTGGCACCTGCACATCCTCAGTCCTGCCCTTTGTTCCGAAAGGCATAGCCAGCTATTTTTACACTCCCATTGTAGAGAATACATAATACATTGTTAAGAGAGTCGATATAAAGTTTCAATATTAATTACCTGTTAGATACTCTATCATTATGTGAAGTTCCAATGTCAGTTACAAAGTGGTTGTTTGTTCAATAATTCCATTGTTAATTAAATCCCCTTACCATCAGGTATTACCCCTGCTGCTCCTACTAAAATGGTGGACTATACAAGAAGAAGATTACCTCACCTAATAAGCAAAGATGAAACTCCCATAAGAGCTAGTAACAAGAATTACCTACAAAGAACCCCTAAGACAACAAGCCACCCTACAAATAAAGAAATAGCCTCTCTCCATGAAAAAAGGAAAGAACTACTTCTGAAAATGTATTGCAAAAAGCTTTAATTAACTTCTTAAATTATAATTTCTGTACAGATAACCTTAAAGCCACATAGTTCAGAGGCAGTGTGTAAAAAGGATCAAATTTTCCCTGTTTTCCAGCCAATTACGTCAGGAGACATGATGTGGGTTTCAAACCACGAATATCACACGTCAGATGATACTCTGGTATCGCCAACCAGGGGACTGTGTACAAAACACGAACAGGATGAGACTGCTGAGGAACACATCTCGAGCTGTTTATTTTCCAGCATCAGCCTCATTATATGGTTATGACAACGGGAAGATGCCAGCAGCTCACATCCCCGGCAGCAGACAAGGAACTCAATGTTACGGAACTCAATGTTACAACTTACTTTAAAAGCTTTTTGACCAATCACACAAAGCAAAAGCATATTGACAGTAGTTCCATCCAACCACTATGAGCACACGTACCTTTAGTTAAAACAATGCTCGCTTATTTCCAATACAATACCTGTTTGTAAGCCTTAAGATACAATGCACAGAGCTCCATTATTAAGCTTAGAACTTCCTAATATCTCGCTAGATATACTTTTCTGTAGCTTAGGGAGTTATTCTAGCCAAGTGTTAATACACTGACCATTGTTCTATTTATCCTTACTTTTCTACTTCTTATATAATTTTTCTGCTGACAAATCTTACGGCTACTGCTTAGCTCTAATTGCAGTTCTGCTGTCTCTGAGGCCTGCCTTTTGCAACGTGCCCAAAACCCTCTAATTTTAAGGATTCCCACACTCTGGCTCCTCAATATATACGTTCCAGGTGCTTCTGACTTGGACGGAGTCTTTCCAGACTTGAATCAAATACCACAAACACTGTTTTGCTCTTCCTCTTTTCTACACAACAACAGTCTTTGTTAGTGTGAATAAACAGAACTAGCAATGTATCCTAAAGAATTTTGATACAAACTATGATTTCAGTAGATTTTGCCTTCCTGTGGAAGAAGGTGTCTGTCCTGGTTTGGTAATGGGAGGAAATGCAGGGAAGTGATGCAAAGCTTTTTTGTGTAACTGCCAGTCTGTTGAACCACTGAGAAGCCGGACACTCCTCTGTGAAACACACATGTTGAAGACAAAATAGCCGGGACCTGTCTCTTTCCTTTGCGGTCGCTGAGGAGGTGGCGGGCCCCCGGCCGGCACCGGCCCTCCGTCTCGGCCACGCTGCGCCGGGCGGTCCTGCCGTGGGCCGGGCCCCTTTCCCTGCCTTCCCCCGGGCCGCTCGCCAGTCTGGCCGGGCCGGGCCCCAGCAGCTGCCGGGCAGGAAGGCGGGGGAGGCTGCGGAGCCCTGGCCAGAGCCAGGCTGGCTGCGGTTGTGACGATCATCAGACCCCCTTCCCCCAGCGCGGCTGAGACCAGAGACGTCTGCAGCCCGTGCAGAAAACCAAAGACCAACTTTGAGGCCGGTCAGGTAGGACTCAGGGGGGATGTTAACCCTTTCAGTGATTCAATCCTTCCTCGACTGAGAGAAAAGAACAAGATGAAGAACAAGAACAGCATGAAGACGTCGTGGTCAGTGACGAAGGAGTTAAGTCCCAGATGGGAGGGATGAGGACAGGCTTGCTTTGGAGCTGAAATCCTCTTGTAAGCTATGGAGAAAAGACTCTTTTTTCCTTATAACACATGAAACTGTGAGAAACAACTGCTCGCTTTGAAAAATGTAAAAGGTTTATTAAACTTTAACAAAAATACAACAAAAGGACTACATAAGGAAAAATTTGCAGCGCTGGGAACTGCCCTCGTGGACACCACGTGGTCAGTTCATCTTCAAGATGGATGCTCAGTCTTTTATACCCCTGGGGGTTGCACCAGCCAAGCCTGGCCCCTCCTGACGTCTGTCAGGCAGCTCTTTGCCATTTATCAGTGGAGATTGCTTTCTTGTAACTTGCTTGGAGGTCAGGTGTTGTCATGCCGCACCCCCTGAGCAACAAGCTCTTCCATTCCCAGCTGCCCAGTGGAAGGGGCACATGTGCTCACCTTCTTTCTACCCGTCCTAGACAACCCAGGCTGTCTGGTGGGAACAATACGGGGGGGGGGAAAGGGGACTATGGGGAGGACAGAGGACATCTAAACTACAATAACGTAATTATACATCAATAAAGCTTCTCTTACTCGTCACACAATAGTTATTCCTTAATTGTAAGATCCAATCATCTCATTATCCATCTATAACAAAACTATGGGGAGGTGAAAGTGTTCAAACTGATATTGAGCAAAAGCCTCCATGCTAAGATAAGCAGATGGTGAAATAGCTGTGATCCCATGAGAAGTTTGAACTGAGAAAGCGGGCAGTCCTGTGTTTCCCAGAGAAGATCTCTGTTCCCAGGGATGAAGATGATTTTAGAAACAGACAATGAGAACTTTTGCCTTTGAACAGCTCATATTTAAAACAATACTCCGTAAGTCGACATGGCCCATTGACAAGCTGTGGGAAGGCTTGTGGACATGGGAAGGGTTTCACAATGGCAGGGTTCCCTGGGCGGCTGCTATTTGTGACAACATTGAGAACCACGAGAGAACTGTTTTTTCCAGTTGTGGAGAAGTCTCCATAACCTAAACAAGAGGGACTTCTCTCCCTCAGTGAACTGAAGAAAGACTATTTTAGAGGTGGTAAACTGACTGGAAATCTTAGGTATGGTTTCTTTACATTGTCAGTGGGAAAGAAAAGGTTGTGGGGGGAGGAGAAGTGTTCTGAAGGGTTTGTTTTGATTGTTACTACTTTTTTTTCCTTCTAGTTACTTATAACAACATTTTCTTTATACCCTTTTAAAGTTTTGAGCCTGCTTTGCCTTTCTCCTAATCCTATCTCACAGCAGGAAGTGAGTGCATCGGTGATTGGCCAGCACCAAACTCGCCACATTCTTTGGTGCGTTGGCTGGGAAAATCTCAAAATTGGGAAAATCTTAAATTGGCGAGCCAAAACCACTACAGTGTCACAGCTAGTCTGGCAATTAATTTGGCAATAAATAAGAAACCAGCCCGGTTCCATAAACTGGTCCCTGGGTGAATAAGGATAGGATACAGGCAAACCTAAACAGAGACTTCACCCACAATCGTGTTCCATCCTAAGCTGCAGGCATCTCACAGCTCAAAGAGCTGGGCTATGTGAAAATCAGACCAATCAGTGGTTTAGACCAGGGCGTTTCAGACCCCCTACATAAAGTGAGTTCGAACAATAAAACTCAATGTTGTTGCATGGAGCTCTGAGAGTTTGTGTCGTCGCTGTCTCAAACCACTGACCCCGTGTGACACGTGGTGACCTCACTTAATAAGAAGGGATTACATTTAAAATTAAAATGTCCATAAATAAAGTGCTTCAAAAAGTGTTACATTTTATGGCTAAATATACTGCAATAATATTTCTACACCTACAGAAAAATACTTCCATATTCTGGAAAATTCATATGTATCCTGGGAAAACCATACAGAAATATGATGAAGGATATGGAAAATCTGGATTAAAATCAGAATTTTAAAAAGTAAATAAGGAAGACCCATTGTGGTAGTCTGATATTTTACAGTTTGTTCTTCTGTAGTAGGTTTTAAATATTCCTTGTTAAAAGTTTTCAATGGTTCATTCCATGTACCCCATTTGGCTTCCCTAATGTAATGGTTCATTCCTGAGTTGTTTACCCCAAGATTTTCCCACCAAGTGTCTGTCAATCCACCTGTCAATCTCCTTGTACCTCCCTAGTTCCTTTCTGGAATGTTCCCTGTCCTTCATCCCTTCCTTGAAGCAAGATTGGATTGCAAGGTTTGCTCCTTCCCCTTGTTGGCTTCTATTGGATAGCCCTTACCCTGCATTCTTCCCCTAATGCCTTCCTGCTGGTAAAAGGTTGTGCCCTTCCCTTATCCCCGCCCCTCCTTAAAAGCAGTTTGTTTGCCCTCAGCTATCGTCAGCTTGTTCCTGGATCCTCTGGGGAAATAAACCTTCCTTGGAACTCAGACAGGTGATCCCTCTCTATTCCTTTGCCTTGGTCCCTGGTATTGGGTTGCTGCTGTGTCACCCACGCCACAGCCATCTGCTGCAGGAAGCTGCGAGGCCCTGTAAGCACCACCACCCGGGCGGGTCTCAGTAGAGATCCGGGGGCGGCCGCTCTCATGACTGCACATCAGTTTTGGGGAGTGAGCTGGCTGGAGAACATCTTCCCTGTGACCGCAGCGCGCAGATACAACCCATGAGAAAGCACGCGTGCTTTTTTACTTCTCTAGCAAACTGGCAAGCCTTTTTAGCTGCTCTGTGATTATACAGGATGAACAGGATATTTGTAAAATCAATTTTGACAAATACAAAAATATGATTTCAAATTTTTCAAGTCAAATTAAACAGCTTGCCATTAGGGGGACTAAATTGCACTGCAGTTGAAAATAGTTCTTAGCCACCTTCTACTCATTTTGCAACAATGAATTTTTTTTTTTAATAATGAACATTTTTACTTGGTACAAACCTAAGTGTTTGAGGGTTTTGTTGATATTTTAAAATTTACTTCTTTATTGGGTTTTTTCTTCTTTTTAGATGAGTAACTTGGTGACACCAGTTGTAGGATTTGTGGAAGATACATTCCAGGTCACTCCTAATCCAGATGAAGTGAGCGAGGTTTTTGTTGTGCCTTTGGAGTACTTTGTCAAGCCCTTAAATTACAACACCTTTGCTTATAAAACCTCCTCAGGTTACTTAACTCAGATACACTGCTTTACATAGGATGACCAGGAACATAAAAGGGCATTCAGGATGTGGAGACTGACTGCCCACTTTGCTGTATTTCTTGCTCTTGTAATTTTTGGAGAGAGACGTACCTTTGAAGTGGATTATGATCTTGACAACTTAATTTCATCCTCCAAGAAAAACTTCATTAATTTGTATGCATCTATATATGAAAGAAAGAAGAGTAATCGGTGACAACTTGGTCTGGCAATTAATTTATTTTGAAAGAGGAAAAAGGAGGTTGGTTTATTTCCTTTGTACCTACTTTTTTGAAAGCTACACTTGAGTTTCTTCTGAATTGGGAACTTCAAGTTGACAATCCCTACCTAGATTAATAGATTTTTTTATCTCTTTCAAGAGCTGCGAGAGGCACACAATATTTTTGTGAAACAGACTTTCAAAAGGTCTGTTTCAGTTCCTTCTCAGTTTCAGTGCCTTGTTCTGTGTGTTTCTGTGTTTTGCCTTGTCTATAATGAGAGAATACTACTTGATGTAATTTGTGCCAGTTTGAGTTAACCTATGAAAACTTCTGGGGATCTGTCTGCCTCTTGCACGTGCCATACATGGACAATGTGATCCATACAGTCTTGTGTGGTATCTTTAAGCACTTACAGAAGGCACAATAAAAATACAAAAGGTTTCAGGTGCTTTCACAATCTTGTTTTGTTTTGCTTGGGCTTGTGGAGGGAAGAGGATGGGTTAAAATGTGCAGTTAATCCTGGTTAATTTAACATTTCTCACAAGGCAATTCTGTAGGCTATGGAAAACTTAGGATACTGGCAACAGGACTAAAGTTTGTCCCTCACTGTCTTCTTATCAAACCTCACTCAGCTGGTGGCAGGAGTGTTCTCCAGGACAGAAAAGTGGAGGTGAGGATTCACAAGGACAAAAATGCTTATGTGCAGTTGAGCAGGAACCCTGGCAGCGTCAGACACGTGGTGCTCCTTGTGCTGGAAATCCTTGTTCCCTCTTTGCTGCTGAACTAGCAGCTCATTCACAGTGCTCAGGACTTTACTGCAAATGGTGATGTTTTTAAAAGCTCAAGTACTTTAGTCTGGATTTGAGAGCTGCTGCACAGCTCCAGGTGTCACTCAGCCTGAACAGCTGATCTGAATCCCATGGTGAGCTGAATGCATTCGGTGTCTCTCAGAATCTTGGGCCCTAGGGCAAGGCTCGAGTAAGATAAAGGAAAACCCTCAGCTGTTCCTGTGGCTTTTGGCACTTGTGCTGCCCCTGCTTCAGTCACTAACAGATGCAAAAGTAATAAAGAAAAGCTGATGGCAGTTCCTGTGCACGTGCAGTGCCTGCCATCAAACCTTTCCTATTCCTGTATGAGCTCTCTTGGCTAATGTTATGTTGTTAATATCCTGCATTCATTATGTTTGATATCAGTGGACTTTTTAAGTTAAAAGAAAAGAAGACCTGGTTGCTTTGGCTAGGATAAAATCCTTGGAGAAGTAGAAGCCACATGTATGAAGAACAGGGGGGGATTTTCATTATTAAGTGCTTGTGAAATTATTAAAGCAAAGTTTTAGAAACTTGACTTTAAACTCTTCATCATATATTAGGTGCACCCTCAATGCTTTCTCCCACTGCTAATGTATGCAGGAAAAGTAAGTAATTAAAATAAGAATATTTTAAACTAAAATAAAACAATTAGACCTTTCATTGTTAAACAAAACAGGTACCAAGAGACCAATTATTAACATACTCTGCTCCCAGCTTTTTCATTTCTCAACCTGATCTGCACAGAAATTGTACATATTGTAAATTCAAACTGCTATTTGGCTTTAATACCCTACTTTAAACATTATCAGGTGGGAACTGTCAGCACAGCAGCAGCAGTTCAACTGTTGCTCTGTGGGTGGCTTAAGGTAGTTTCCCCAGGCCGGGCAGGTGCTGTCGGGGTGCCTGCGGCACCGAGAGCATCCCCGCTTCGGCCTGGGTTGGCAACTCCCCCAGCCCACCAGACGCCCGAGCCCAGATGGTGCAATGAAAGCCCCACCAGAATGACGAGAGGGCTCTTCACGTGGCTGTCATGGTTTGACACTGGCACGATGCCAGCGCCCCCATGAAAATGTACTTTTCTGAATAACTGCTGTGAGATGTGATCAGGAACAGAGCAGAGCAGGCCCAAGCTTAATAACAAAGAAAATAACTTTATTAAACTACTACTACTATGAAACCTGCAAACACTAAATCCTGGATGAAGACCTTCCAAAACACCCCTCCTCCTCCCACCTAACTTCCAAACAAACTCAATAGTGAGACACCACCCGGGATCCTGATCAAGTTGCTACCTTTCATCAAATACTCAGTCCTTCAAGGGAGACAGGAGTCTCTTCTGTGCCATAGACCCCCCAGGGAACACAATTGCCACCCTTGTGTTTCCATGTCACACATGGCAACTGCTCAGAGAAAATCTGCCATGGTGACACTCTCCTTTCCATGTCACAGTGCTCCCACCACCGTGCATGGACAGACTGCTCATAGGGCTCCTTTAAGGATGCTTTGCCATGGACCAAAAGAGACAACAGTTCAGTTTCTCATCTTGGGACTACAGTCCCCCCCACCATTTTCCCCTGGGGCTGAGGGTCCAAGAACAGAGGTCTTCTTCTCTTCTTCTTCTTCTTCTTCTTCTTCTTCTTCTTTGAAGACAGAGGGCTTCTCCACACCTTCTTCAACTCTCCTCTGTTCTCTCCACTCTTCTGTTGGTAATCACTGAAACAGGTCTCTTGGTTCACCAACGCACCCCCCTAAGTGCAGCCTCTGTCAGGAGAATTTGGTTTAGTCTATGGCTAACAAGAAAAGTCCAGCCACAAGCCACTCCATCATCTCCTTCTAACTCAACAATTTATTCTTCCATCATCTCAAATCCCAGACTGTCTCTCTTCTACTTCAAATCAAGGAGGAGTAATATTTTACAAAGCCTTCATTTCTCAGGAAAGGGTTAAAAGCTCAGACTCCCTGGACAGCTGATATCTCTGCCCAGCAGCCGATTCCCAAGGCCAAGGCTGGGCGCCTTCCCCCCCTTCCTTCTCCTCCGCGCTGGCAAAGTTACAGGTGCCGTCCGGACTCTCTGTCTCAACCCTCTGGGGGGGGATGACAAAGGCATCTCGGCTTCTCTCCACCCTTCCATCCACAGGAGCTGGCTCCGTTCCAGTCCTTCTACCCCTCGGCTCACCTCGACCAGGCCTCATGGCTTCCCCTCCCCCACCCAGCCCCATGGCTGGGCAGGGGAGCTCTGCACTGCACCCTGACAGGAACCAAAGAGAGCGAGCTCTTGGGAGTTCCTGCTTTTAACCTCCTGTGTTCTCAGAGGCATATCCCTATCCTCAGTGGTCACTTCAGGTGCCAATATCCAAACTTGACCACTGATTGGTTTGACCCAACTTCCTGAAAGAATTCACTTCCATGTCAAACCACGACAGTGGCAAAATCCAGCAGGGGTTTATTAAGGAGAAATCCGAGGGTCCAGGCAGGGTAGGAGTGGGTAAAATCCATGGAGACAGGGTAGAAGCAGGAGCACGTGGGGCAGGAACACAATCTCTGCTGAAGAGAACTTGTGCCAAAGAGCCAGGAACAGGGGAGGAGTTAGGGTGTATAACTGAGGGGAGGTGGGAAGGGGCAGGATACAAATAATCCAATGGGGAGAGGAGTCAGGGAGGAGTTGGAGTGGGGTGACTTGAACTGTACCAATGGGGAAGTGAGGAGGGAGTGTTTTTCCAGGGAGGACCAATGGGGGGGACAGGGGATACAGTATTTTCGAGATCCGGGGAGTGAATGACTGGTGACTGACAACCATACATTTGCCTGAAAAAGCAGGGAATTGTGGGAAGTTGCACCAGTCTCTCACCCTATGTTAAATGATGTTACTTTCCCAAGGCATCCTGACCCTGTCTTCCCCAAGACTGTCTCCCACATTGCTCCTTTTAGCAAATGTAAATAGTCTTCATTTTTTAATCCAATCAACCATTTGGACCAGTTGAAAAACAGAAGTTAGCAGAGTGATTTTCAATAAAACCACTGTGGCTTCGTGCTTGTCATTGTGCATCCTACACAATGTTATTGACATTAGTTTGGATATATCGAAAGCACTTTTTTAACTCAAAACACTCATTCTTTATTTAGATATCTATCTGGGATTTGAGTGCCCAAAAAACTACTTTGAGCACAAAAATAATTTAAGTGTTTGTAAGTAAAACTGCAATTCTGCAAGTCACACATTTACTCATGGGAAATTCTTTCCTTGGGCAATCTTCGGATAAAATACTTCCACGGTTTTTGGGCCAGGAAGGAGAACATTAATCCTTCAACCTGAGCACCTCTCCTAACCAAAGTAAACTTCAAAGGGGTCTCTCTTACTACTCCTTCAATTATATCTGAATACTACTAAATCTATTTACTAAAATCTATTTCTGAGCGAGGAGCTCCCGCCACAGCCGTGAGGGCCCCGCGGTGCCCAGCGGGCCACTGCCATGGGGCCGGGCTGGCACCAAACTGTTGAGTCACGGCTTAGAGAAATTAGAGGTAGGTGACGATATATTTAAGAAAGGAAATTACTTTGATTCAGCCTGTGCCTTAATTCACGTATATGAAACAAAAAAATCTGGAGATGTTTCTGTTTCTCATTAAGAAATTCATATGACTGCTTCCAGGTCAATATGTGTGTGATGCACCTTACAGTATTTTTTTTTTTTTTTTTTAGAAAGCTGCCTTAGCAATGCAGCTCTTACAGCAGTACATGTTAAATCATCTCCAATTTAAAAAAAAAAAAAAAAGTAGTTATGGTAAAAAGGGCCATTAGGTAACCCCCTCTATCCCTCTAACCTTGCCTCTTGCAAAATGTAATTGAAGAAATAAAAGAAAAAAGGAACCTTATTTGGTTCTGATCCCTTGTAGAATCTGTCATTCTGTGGTCAGAATGGTCAGTGTATGTGATTCTGAGTTTCAACATACATTTCTTTATGTGTTGTGATGTTAATTAAATGTACTGTGTTATGTAATTGCCTGTTACTTAGCATTTCAGACTCCATGTAGGTTTTGTTTTCTCTTCAAAATATAAATACAATTACTTGGAAGGAAGATATATAAGTATTAATGAAACATTAATGAAGAATAATCATCCTGTTTTTCAGAATGTGCCGCAAGGGGAACCACTGTTCTCTGAGTAGCAACAGAATTTTTATTTTGGGCATATTTGCCTCTTCTGGTCTTGGGATCTGTAATCATTTAGAGTGTCCCATGATGACTATTTATTGGCCTGTGTCTCTTGCTCTCCACTCTATTACATTTGAACATAACTTGTACTGAAGATCACAGACTCACAGAATGGTTTGGATGGGAAGTGACCTTAAAGCTTAGACTATATTCTTAATTGTTCTTAAAATTATTGGCATGTAACTTTAAATCTAAAAGCAACATCTTTCTAGATCACCCACAGTACTGACTTGCAGCATTTATGGGAAGCAAACTTATTAAAATTGGATTGCTATGGTTTATTGCCAGGTTTCAGTGATAAAAATGGAAGTCCTACAAAATGCATGAATAGCTGAGTGGACCTCAGCTATTAACTATTAAATTAGTAATGCAGCAATTGATGAATGAACAATATATGTAAATGAAGACTCATCAGTGTGTGGAATACTGTTAAAAGAACGGAAATTGATGTTATATGGCTGGCATCAACCGGCTCCTTACCTTAGGAAAAGAAATAAGGTGCGTACAGGGGATGAAGCACATTCTCTACAATTGTCAGGCTAAAAAGGGCTAAAATGCATTAAGACCTCTGGATCTGTGAGAGCCTCTTAGCCGGAAGGAGCTCTGCAGGGCTGCAAAGTAAAGGTGACAGCTACTTAGATCTCTTTGCTCTTAGAGCTGTCTTCCAAATATATTCCTGTCATTTAAATCTATAACATAATTTTAATGATTAGAATTTGCTGTGGTATTTATCCTAGTTTTGACTTTCTGCTCATGAAGGTTGCTCATTAAGAAATACTGATTGCGGAAAGCGTCTGGCATCAGAGAGTTCCTCAGCTCCATCTACAGAGGCAGAAATGCAGCTGTGCACACTCTGTTGGCCATTTTGCATTTGGCAGTGGTGCAGCCTGATTTCTGTAAATGTTAAATACTTCATTTACTTACTAAACATTAAGGCTTATTAAGCAGGGCAGGGAGATGGTTCACAATTTTCTGGGCAGTCCTATGGTTGCTGGAGATGTGTGCTGGTTGTGGAGCTCAGGATATAAAGACATTTCATTTAGATTTGGGCACTGTGAATCAGATCTGCAGCTGGTGGAAATCAGTTCCAGAGATACAGACACTGCTGTGTTAAGTTGTCCATTAGAAAAGTAGACATGGTGAATTCTAGATTTATTCTGAGCAAAAGTGTGCTTTGTTCAAAAGCTTGAAGATTTCCTTGCTTGCAGTGAGATAAATAGGATCACAGGTCTGCCAGAGCCTGGAGTACTGTGTCCAGTTCTAGGCCCCTCAGTTCAACCACAAAAGAGTAAAGGGGCACACACGTGTTATGCATGTGAGAGAAAAGGTATAAAGAGCTAGGAGGAGAGAGGTGGTGGTGTTGGAGCTAGCAGGTCGTGCTGTGAGAAGAAGGGGTCTGTATTGTGTGGTGCTGCTTGTGGGATTGCAGCAGAGAAAAGGCAGAAGGCTTTAATACACTGCTGATGTTTGCTACCGTCTTCGGTGCCAGCCTTTTGAGTCCACTGGCAGTCAGGGGAAAGGCATGAAAGTTTTTAGGTAAGAGACTGACACCCTCTATTCAATTAGCGTCCGGTGTAAGGAGTGACTGACAACATCATGACACCCTCCCCCTGGGTCACTTGAGCTCCTTGCATGCCCCAGCAGGCTTCCTGGTGCCTCTGACTGCAGATCCAACTAAGATCCAGTCATGTCTGGAGATAAAATCCTGAAGTAGCTCCATAGGAGCTTTGTAGCTTTGTCCCTGTGAGTTTCTGCCGTGCCAAAAACTGTAAACCTGTAGGTTTCTAGCCAAACCTGCTCATATTATAGCCCTTTAGACCTATTTATATTTTTTACTGTGACACTGCGTCTGATCCCGGGGTAGGAAGCCTTCCAGCCGGCTAGCTCCAGTGCTTCCTCCCTCAGACACCTGTCACAAGTGGCCACTCCCAGCGGTTCATCCACAAGTCGGGATCCCTTATTGCCGAAGTTGGCTGATGAAGCAATTCACACCAAGGGTTGTGGTAAAGGAAAAGAGAAGGGCCATTGTCTGTGTCTCCAAGCTGCCTTTATTCCATCCCCGAACAGGGGGAGAGAGAGAAGATGACACACTGTAACAGACAGAGGCACACTCGGAGGGAGGCAGAGATCGGGGCCTCAAACTGGCTGTACAGCAATTTATAAAGGGAGGAGGTAACAGGGGAGGGGATTACACACAGACGAACCAGGGAGTCTCAGGGGAGGAGCACAAGGTGTGACTAAAATCCACAGTGACCAATAAGGGGATAAAGGGGAGGAGAATATCCTTGTACAACCAGTGGGAATCTAGGAATTACATGACTGATAGGGTACGTTCTGGAGAAAGGGGAAGGGTTTACAATGATGGACAGGGAGTAGGGGCAGGGTTTCATGGACTGACATTGAAGAAGCTGGAAAAGGGGGTGGGTACTTGGGCTGATGGGTAGGTATAGGGGAAGGATTTAACATAGGACTAAACCATTTTTATGAAAACTGGGGTACAAAGGAACAAACCATTACAAAAACATCAGACCATCTCTTAAACAAATAAACCTCGGAAACACACTACCACATT
Organism: Anomalospiza imberbis; assembly: GCF_031753505.1. Classification (NCBI taxonomy): domain Eukaryota; kingdom Metazoa; phylum Chordata; class Aves; order Passeriformes; family Viduidae; genus Anomalospiza; species Anomalospiza imberbis. The sequence continues at coordinate 79,575 of NW_027100491.1, read as the reverse complement.
ATTGCATTGACAATATGTAACTACTGTATTAGCAATACGTTTAGTCATAATGTTCCACATCATCAGTGTCACACATCTCACACCTGACCAAGAGTCTTCTCTCTATAAGTCTGCCACTATAATCCCCAGTGTTATCTGGGCCAAAGTACCACCAAGGTAATGCGTTTGCTATCAGACTGTCATCCATGATTATTATAAGGCTGTCATTGCCTTCATGATATGGATTTAGAGTATTAGCTATCCAATTCCAGTGGCAAAGGGACATGGTGGGACTTCAAGTAGTGGTTAAGGCTGGCTATAAAAGCTCCAGGTGCTCGACAGAGGTGGACTGAACCCAGTTCTCTGTCCTGAAAAGCGTCATCTGGGAAAAGACTGTGCAGGATCTCATGAAATTAGCACCATACCTGGGTAGAGTGCTCAGCCTTCACAGATTTCTTCACATGGGACATTAGTTTCCCTGCTTTATTGGTAAACAAGCTGTGCCAATGCCAATCCTCAAGGTTCTTATCCCTCAGTAGGTTCTTCAAAGAGTGTCCCAGTTTCAGAAAGAATTTCAGGACTGAACTTCTCAAGGTTTTTCTTCTGAAGAATATATGAATGATTCAGTTTCTTTATCCTCAGCTGAATTCGCAAGGTCAGCAGTATCACTGGAGAAGAAACCACATCATTCCCTTCATACAGCTATAGAAATAGGCAAAGTTGTGGGGTTTTTTTTTAAAGAACAAATTTTTCTGTTTAACGTCTGTAATCCAGAACGGGAGAGAAATGTTTAATGGAATCACACACCAATAAGAAAAGTAAATGAGAACTATTATGAGTAAGGCCATTTGGAAATCACGTGGAACTTTGGAGATAGTAGAACTGAAGGAAATGCCAGAAAAATTTGTTCTTCCTCCTTCTGGGAGGAGTGAGTGTTTTTCCCAAGGGAGGAGGAGCACACTAAATACAGGCAGCATTCAGAACAGCCTACAAGGAAAGAAGTCAAACTAGAGGAGATGCCCTGGAAGCTGCAGGGACAGTGGGCATGTGCCAGCACTGCCCTGCTGACCACGGACCCTTGCCAGCAATGACACAGGAGCCCAGTGAGCTGGGGGATAATTTGCACCTCACCTTCACTGTGGTGAGAGAGGCAGGGGAAGGAGCCGTACCTGAGATGTCACAGTAAACTGCTCGCTCATAGACCCGGGCTTACTGGGACTTGAAGGACACGCTGATCTCAGCCGAACGATTCGGCCCGATCTCGCCCTCCTAAAGCAGAAGGAGACGGCAAAACATTTCTCTTCAGACATCACATTTTCTTGGGTTCAACCACGGTCCTGTAAGCCGTTCTTTAGAGCATCAGTGACAAGCAAGGAGTGAGTAACACTCACCAATAACACTGAGAACAGAGTTTGGAAGCTTTAGTCAGGCTCCTGCTGCCTGCCAGGAGCCCACAGGGCAGAACCGCTTTTTGCAACCAGCTCTCTGACCTCACCAGAATGCAGATTACTTCTCTCTTGGCACACAAAGCCAGCTGAGGCAGAGATCAGTCAAGTGACCTTATTCAGGGATGAGGAGGAAGAGGAAGAAGAGAAGCAGGAAGAGAGGTTCTCAGCCATCATTTCCCTTTGGCTCAAGGGAGAAAATGTCATTGTAGAACAGCATGGGATCTCCTCGCACCTTTGCCCTCTCACTCTGGAGGCTGCAGGTGGGAAGCACAAAGCGTTCTCGGCGAGTGATGTCCACTCTGCACTCCTTCAGAAAATCAGACAACTTGTCCTTTTCCTCCTGACACAGCCTGCAGCCACAGGAGAGACAAACCCAGCAGGCTGTTTAATAAGTCCCACATCTTTGCAGAGAGAAGTGGAAGTGCAGGATCAGCTCCACAGCAAAGAGCTGACCCTGAGACATGGGGTCCCAAATGGATCAGAGAATCACTTGTTCACTCCACACTTGCAAACTCAGGAAAGGTTTCTAAAGCCAGCAGCCCTCAAGAGAACCTCCTGGCTCAAAGCCTCTGCCACAGCTGAGGGAGAATCCACCAGCCACCTCAGGCAGCTTTTTCTGAAACAGAACTGCTTGGGGGAGGCAGCTAGAGATGGGATGGTTTACTTACCTTAAGCCATTCAAAAGCACCAGTATCTCCTGAAGCCATACATTTGTTTTACCCTTGGGCAAGATATGTCACTGAAATGGATCTTTCAAACCTACCTCAGCTCCAGCTGATCCTCCTCTTCCCCAGTATCAACAGCCTTCCACTGGAAGTGGGCTGTGATATTACTGTGGTTGTGGATGAGCACAGCTGTGTGGTTTGACATGGTGCTGTATGTCTTCTCAAGGGTCACAGTACTCCTGTCCAGCCGGATGTGGGCATCCACAGCTCTTGCATGAAGGCTTGTGTGGGTGTCTTCACTTGGAACAAAGCAAACCACAAATAACAGAAGAAAGTGTCACAGCTTTTAGCTGAATGAGCAGTTCCTTGGATTAGTACATTTATCACAAGCTGAGAGCTGCATGTGCACAGCATGACGATGTCCTGGACAACCTGCCAGCATTTCACCCTCTAGAACAGACCCCTACCAAAGGCTCCCTCATTTCCAGAGCTTTCAAAGCTCCATTATTCCCGACCAACTTCTGGGATTCATCTGGGCTCAGACTTCAAGCTCACCATTCCTGTTGCAGGTGAGCGTTTCCCAGGTGGGATGCAAACAACAAATACCAGACATGCTCTCTTAGAAATGGCATTTATAAGGAGCTCTACAGTGATCAAGATGACAAACTACATGGCTACAAACTAGATGACTCCAAAATGAACACCATGAAAACTATCATCATCTCCCTCTTTAAACCCATGGCCACAGCAGCCTTTCTGCTTCGAAAGGGCTCTGCTCTGAGGGATGCAAAGAGTGCCCTGTGCAGTGCCCAGCACTCACCTGTGTCGAAGTGCATGACAAGGGACCTGGAACCATCACCAGTCTGCAGTGGCTGAAATCCCACTGTCACCTGCATGGTGTCACTGACACCCAGAGCTCCCGTGGCCGGAAGGACAGAGAAAGTGCTGCAACACAGAGATAGCAGGACTCTTGGGGTAGATTTGGGGATGTTATCCCTTTTGCAGCTTCGCCATTGCAGCCTGCAGTGACGGCAGCAGTGTCGCCAGCCGCGGCCACGCTGCCCGCCGCCACGCCTCCAGCCAAGTCATCTGTGGCTGGGCCCCCGGCCACCCCTGCGTCTGGGCTTGTAACCAGCCCCTCAGCTCCGCAGTCCGCAGTTGGCCCCTCAACTTCGGAGCCTTCGGCCAGCCCACCACTCCCTGCTGCCTGCAGGCTCTGCTCCCCATCCCTGCATGGGGACAGCGACAGCAATGAATGCCAACGGCCAGTCCCCTGGCGGGGGTCTGCCCTGGCAGCAGAATGCCAGCACTGACAGCCGGCATCATCATCCCTGAGTAATCGCTGGACTTTGCCCCCCTGTTGGGTGACCATGTGCCCTAAGAACCCTCGCCGCTTTTGGGAAGCAGTTAAGATGCGAGCTTCAGAAACTGGGGGTTGGGACCTGTTGGACAAGGTGGGGATGCTGAAGTGTGAAGCTGACACCACACTAGGTTCGAGGGAAGGAGCCACATATGCTGGTCAGATAGTTAATCTAGCATCAGTGGAGAAGACACAGGTGGTTCAGGAAGACAGTTCCGCCACAAGGCGAGGTTTAAGCTTATCCCATGTATAAAGCTGTCCCAAACTCCGGACATGCTGACAGGCATGATGTGATTGCCTAGCGGGTGGCCCAAGATCTGCAAGATAAGTTTGCAGAATATGGCCTTGGCTCCGTACAAGTTATGCACGTTCTCAGGGTGCTAAACACAGACCTGCTTGCTCCATTTGATATTAGACATACAGCTCCAGCACTGTTCCAACCTGTACATTTTAGGGTTTTTCTGGACAACTGGGGGCAGGCCGCTGAAAGGGTCGCAGCAGGCAACAGGCATTTGCCTCAAGGAGGATCCTAAGTTTTGTGTGGGGATGGGTGCTCTCCTTGGAGAGCAGGCCTTTTCCAATCTTGATTTTCAGGCTGCCTAGGAGTCTGCTGTTCTCAAGCAGAGTCAAAAGGTAGGATTTAATGTATTGCTAACAACTATTGAGATGGCCTCCCCCAAGCCACGATATACTCAAGGAGCAGATGAACCTTTTTTGCCATTTGTCGAGAAGCCTACAGCTGCCCTGGAGAAACAGGTTGAGGATGGTGACTTGAGACAGGTTTTATGCAAGCAGATAGCTCGGGACAATGCAAACAGTAAGTGCTGGAAGATCATAGATGCTCTTCCAGGTGACCCAACACTAACAGACATGGTCAACGCATGTGCCAAAATAGGTGCTGTAGACCACAAAGTGTCTGCTCTGACAGTTGCTTTACATCCAGGCCAGAAATCCTCAGGGGGTGGACAACAGAAGAAGAGCAAAAATAAGGGCAAGAAAAAGCAAGGAACGCACAAGTGAACAGGCCCAATACCAATTCCTTGTGCTCTAGATGCCTAAAGGCAGGTCACTATGCAAACCAATATAAGTCTAAGTACCATACTAATGGCTAATCTTTGGTAGGTCTGGGGAAATGGGCGGATGAACACACAGGGGAATTGCGTTCTGACACAAGTGATTCCTCAGGGCACGGCACTGGCTCAGGTCTGCCCAGCCAGCTCGGAGGCAGCACCCATGGCTCCACCAGGGTAGATGTACATACTGTGTCCATGGTCACCTTAGAATCCTGTCATGAACATAAGGTTCCTTTGGATATGTTCAGACCTTTGGGACAAGGACTGGGTGCACTGCTGGTGGGAAGATCTAGTGTCACCCACCAAGGAATCTTTGTTCACCCAGGTGTCATTAACTCTGGCTTTTCAGGTCAAATTTGTGCTACGATTTCCACGTCCGCCCCCCCGTCACTATTCCAGCAGGGACTCGGATTGCTTAACTTGTGTCTTTTCAGTCATGTGTCCCCAGGACTTGCCAGTGGACTCGTGGGAATGGTGGCTTCGAATCCATGGGACTACCCACAAGTCTTCTGGTCTGCAGATGTTTCTGCTCAGCGACCACAGATGACATGTACCCTGAATTCTGCTGGGTGCCAGCCCACCTCAGATCCAGCTCTGAGAATGTGGCCAACAGGCAACCTCTGAATGATGATCGAGATGTTTGTCCACCATCAATCAGATGGCCCCTCCACGAGTGGGGAGTGAACATTCCATCCTTTCTTTGTTTCTGAGAAAGGACTGTTGACAGGCTAAGACTGTCAGTTCTTTGAACAAATTAATGATAAGTTGTTACTGTATTAGATTTAGTATTGAGATTGTATTAGAATAGGTAACATATTTTAAGATTAATAGTGTATTTCTTGTAAGAGGGAATCACAAGATTTGATCTCTCTGACAATTTCAAAATGGCGTCCGATTGAGGTTCTCAGTGATAAATAGCAACTGCTAGAGGAACCTCTGGAGCTGTGTTTGTTCTCCTTTCTGCAAGGATCCTCACAGGAGATTACAAACACCGCCTCCTCCTTTAAACAAAAAGAAAGACCTGTGGATGTGACAGCCTGGTCAGAGAGCAAGAAAACTAGATAAATTTTCCCAGAATCGGTCTGAGAGACTTTAGGGAGTTGAAGAGAAACAATGATAGCTTATTATCATAAACAACCTGGAGGTGGTGTTTTCCTACTCTCTGTTTTCTTGTTTTTCTCAAAGATTGTTTATAAGAAAGACATCTTGTTAATTAGCCAATCAGGTGAAAAGTATTGATTAATTGACCAACCAGGTCTATCTGTATCAGAACAATGTATAAAAAGAGGATCCATAGTAAAGATTCGTGCTTTATGCAAACCAGCCTTCTGGAGAGTCTGTGTTGTTTCTTACTCAGTAGCGACAAAACACTCCACAGAAAACACAATTATGCTAAAAAGTATCCTTCTTCTTTCTGCAAGAGGCCCATCACAGAGGGCATAACCAGGGTGACACAGAAAGCTGCATCAAGAGCTTGTGGGGGGAAGGAGAGTTCTTTGTTGAAGGAGAGTTGTAATGCCTATGGAAATTCTGTGCAGTGACAGAGTTCTGGTAAGAGCTGTAAATTGGTACAATGCCTTCAGGTTTAAATTCAAGATAGAAGCATCCCTGCTCCCAGACCAGCAACCTTTCTGTCACTATTCCTGGACTGCAGCTTAGAAAACCTAAAAGCTCATTTTGGGTTCCTCAAGAAGATTCAGCAACCACCTGTATTATACATGTAAATACTTAACACGGAAAAAAACGAGAGATTCAAAAAGGCAAAACAGCTTGATAATTTGTAGAATGTAACTTTGATCAAAACTAAAATGTGTTAATAGATCGGTCTGAAGATGACATTCACAATTTTCCTGATGATATTGTGCACTGTACTGTAACATTGGGTAACAATTGGACATAGCCAGTAGGATAACTGGATATGCTTTTCAAACTTAGTATGCATTGAATTATTCATTGAATTCTCATCCTTTTTTACACTTCAGCTCTGCTATAAACTTCAGAGACATTTTTTTCACAAGCTTCTAACAAGTTACTCTGGATCCATAATTACTGAGAACAAATTGAGTCAAAATGCCAAGTGGGATTACTCTTTCTCAAAGCCTGGAGTCACACAGAATGAAGCAGTACTTAAATCATCACGTGCATCCCATACACTTAACAGTCCAATTACTGACCATGGGCAATGATTTTTTTACTTTTGCTACAAATTAAAGAATAAGCTACAAATAATATCTTGAACCTGTTTAAATTAAAGGATAGCATTCCAATACCCTGAAAAATTCTAAGGGTACCCAGTGCTGGTGCAGTAATACAAGAGAACTGTAAGTGTGTATTATAGTTGTTATTCATATGAGGCAAAAATGGCTCAACTCAGCTTTACAAAGCAGGAAACAAGTCATGGAGAGTTGAAATGATGGAGTGGGGACAATGTAGCCAATCTGCTTTTTGTGAGAGATGCTCTTAAGCAGTGGCACTAGTAATGTACTCATCTCTTGTAACTTTGCTCCTTGTGATCTACTATACACCTCTGCAGTTTTTTCTGCTCTTTTTTTTTTCTTTATCTCTTCAGCTGAGTACCAAAAGGAAATACAGAACTGCAATGTCACTACCAAAATAATATATATTTTTTTCAAACTAAAAAAATACTCAGAGCTTTTAGAAAACACAACAGAAGTGCTGGCAAGTATAAACAGTACAAGATATTGAACAGTATTTTTACATTATACAGCATCAGCCAAACAAATTGATAGTAGGGCTTGGGGAACAAGGATATAAATTAAATTTTGTTAAAAGGGCTTATTTTGGTCTCTATGTGATAACTGTCATCACCATGATGTAAATACTTTAAATTTTCCTAAGGTGCATTATTTCACGACCAGCTATGATTTATTTAATTTCTCTTGTACCCATCACTGAATTATCTGAGCACAATCTCCAAACAAGACAAATGGTAAAGTAGCAACGGTAGTAACAGGCAGCAATAACTGAGCAGCCAGCAGGATAAGCCATATTGGCTTTGCTGAATCCTCTGCGAGTGCTTTCCTTTCTTTTCCTCTTTGGTTTAAAGTGCAACACATTTTCATTACTTCTCATGACTCATTTCTGAAAGAAAAAGGCAGTAGCTGTTTTTGGCAGGTTGCATTTGCAAATTGGCTCACCTTGTTGGCAGTAGAACTGCATTTTTTCTTATAAAAGCTGCTCATCAGCTTGAGTGGGGAGAAGGCGCAAAAGAATGAGAGAGGCTGGTGGAGCTCTGATGGTCTGAGGATCCAATGGTGCAAAGAGCTGGAAGGTGAAATATCTTTTAATGAGTTCAGGGTCATTAGGGAAAGGGAGTGTGTGCCTGAAAGCTCAGTTCTGTCAGCCATATTCACCTATGTGAAAACTGCATATTTTATGATTGGCTTTTCGCAAATACTAAATTGAATACTATATGTATTATGTTATATTGATTAGAAGTGTTGTATTAACATTTTAATAGTATGGTAAATGTAGTTTTGTAGTTAAAATAGAACCTGTGTATGTGGGTTTTTTTTACTAGCTCAAGCAAGAGATGAGATAATGAAGAAACTCTTCACACAGAGATGACAATGATGGGGGCCCATAAAGAATTACTGCCTCCTTATCGGAAAAGACAAACATTCTTCCACCTTCTCTTCGTCTTTATGGAACCACCAGGATTAAAGGGAAGAAGTTGACAAAAACCAGAAAAGTTCTTAATTTGCAAGGAATTTATGCATCATGTATGAGATATATGAATATGCAACAGGCTATTGCTTTTAAAGGTTATTCCTTTGTTCACAAGGCATGCTTATTGGGCTTAAGTGCCCGAGAGCAGCCGGACGTCCGTAATTCTTTGCTTTTTATTGTCTTGTAATTGTCCTAACTCTAAATTTTCATTACTCTAATTGTATTACTATTTTTATAATTATTTCATTATTATTAAACTTTTAAAATTTTAAAAACCAAGTGATTGGCGTTTATAACAACCTAGTAAAAGGCTTTCTTCCTGCACCTGTGTGTGTGGCCAATGCCAAAGGATGGCAGCTCTTTCTGTTGTGGGGGCATTGCAGCCTCCAGCTGCAGAGTAGGCAAATTGAGCTGCATTGAAAGGTGTTCTCCAGGGCTCAGTTTTGGGGCTGGTCCTGGTTAACATCTTTATTGATGATCTGGAGGTGGGGATTGAGAGCACCCTCAGTAAATTTGCAGATGCCCAGTTGGGTGGGAGTGTGGATCTGCTGGAGGAGGGGAAGGCTCTGCAGTGAGACTTGGACAGACTCCATCACTGGGCCAAGGACAAGGAGGTGAGGTTCCACAAGGCCAAGTGGCACATCCTGCAGGTCACCAGCCGCCTCAGTGTGAGCCAAAGTGTGCCCAAGGGGGCAAGGGGCCAATGGCACCTGGCCTGTGTCAGCAGCAGTGTGGGCAGCAGGACCAGGGCAGTGCCTGCCCCTCTGTGCTGGGCACTGCTGAGGCCACACCTCGAGTGCTGTGCCCAGCTCTGGGCCCCTCGTGAAAAAGGACACTGAGGGGCTGAGTGTGTCCAGAGAAGGGCAACAAGGCTCACGAAGGGTCTAGAAAACATGCCCCATGAGGAGGAGCTGAGGGCGCTGGTTTTGTACAGTCTGGAGAAGAGGGAGGGACCTCACACTCCCTGACAGGAGCGTGCAGTGAGGTGGGGCCGCTCTCTGCTGCTGGGCCTGCAGTGAGAACCAGAGGAAGTGGCCTCACGTTGAGAGGAAATTCAGGTCAGATTTAGAAAAAAAAATAAAAAAATTCACTGTTCCAGTGTTCAGGCCTGGGAATAGGTTGCCCAGGGAGGTGCTGGAGTTGCCATCCCTAGAGGTGTTAAAGAGGCCTCTGGATCTGACACTGGGAAATGGTTTAGTGGTTTAGGGTTTGCAGCGGCAGTACTGGGCTGACGTTGAACTGGATGGTCTTAAGGATCTCTATCACCCCTGACAGTTCTACACTTCCAAGTGCTCCCCGCCTGGCTGACGGGGAGGCTCGGAGCTGTCCCGAGTCCTCAGGCGCTCGGGCGACGCTGCGGCTGCGGCTGCGGCTGCGGCTGCGGCTGCGGCTGCGGCTGCGGCTGCGGCTGCGGCTGCGGCTGCGGCTGCGGCTGCGGCTGCGGCTGCGGCTGCGGCGTCTCCTGAGGGGCCGGGCCGGGCGCTGCCCTCAGCTCCGCGAGATCCCACCCCTCAGTCCGGCGATCGAGCCCCTCAGCCCGGCGGAGCCTCCGCTGCCCTTCAGCCTGGCGATCCAACCCCTCAGCCCGGCGATCCAGCCCCTCAGCCCGGCGATCCCACCCCTCAGCCCGCAGATCCCACCCCTCAGCCCGGCGATCCCACCCCTCAGCCCGGCGGAGCCTCCGCTGCCCCTCAGCCCGGCGATCCAACCCCTCAGTCCGCAGATCCCAGCCCTCAGCCCGGCGATCCTATCCCTCAGCCCGGCGATCCAACCCCTCAGCCCGCAGATCCCAGCCCTCAGCCCGGCGATCCTATCCCTCAGCCCGGCGATCCTATCCCTCAGCCCGGCGATCCTATCCCTCAGCCCGGCGATCCAACCCCTCAGCCCGCAGATCCCACCCCTCAGCCCGCAGATCCCAGCCCTCAGCCCGGCGATCCTATCCCTCAGCCCGGCGATCCAACCCCTCAGCCCGCAGATCCCAGCCCTCAGCCAGGCAGCGCTCGGCAGGGGGCACCCGCCTCGCCTTGGGGTCTGCCCGGAGCCACCCGCGCCGCCGGATCTCAGGTACCCGTGAGCTGTGCCCCATTTCCCCCCTCGGGACTGCCCAGCCCTCCCACAGAATGCAGCTGCTGTTTCATCTTTAGACTGTTACCTTCCCCCACCCCCTTTTTATTTTAAATTTTTCGTATGTTCTTTCCCTTTTATATTTGGGCTGATCTGGAGTGGTTGCTAAGACTTCAAAGTGGAGCTCTGATAATGAGCTGTAAATCACACACGGCTCATCTGAGGGAGGAGGGTGCGAGGGAGCTGAAATAGGCCAGGACACTCCCAAGTCCTGTTCCACAGCGCAGCGTCCTCACGGCCTCAGCTGCTGCTGTGGCGTTTGGTTTCCACAGGACACTAACAACCCGCACTTCTCCCCTCTGGGCTTTGGTCCCTGGGTTTCGAAGGATGAGTCCCGCCGAGGCTGGCTGGTCTGACCGTGCCAGCCATGTGCTCTAGCGCTGCTGAGCACACACATGGACAGATCTGCACTTCTCCAGGAGTGGTTTCTGAGGTTTGAAGCGATGTTACTGGGTTATTTTCCATAACTGATGGAGAAGAGTTTTGTATGCAACATTCGCCCGATGTTTGTTGAAGTAAATCTAGTTTCTTATCTTTCCACCTTGCCCTGTGATGCAACAGCCGAGGTGAGGTATTTGCAACTAATTAATGTAGGCTGGCTTATAAATACTATTTTGTGTAGGTTGCAAAAATGAAAAAGATCAAGTAAGGTCAGGATGTGTCCTTGTATACATACAGTTTTAAACCCTTTGTGCTTCCTATATTGTATAATTGTATAAACATGTATTAAATTAAACTCTCCTGAAATGCAATTAGCTCCAGAGTGAACTCATGTTTACGGCCTTCCTTTTGTTTGGGTGGCTTTTGTTTTTTCTTAAGCTGGCGGGGTGGTGGCAGTAGGACAAAAAGAGGTGAGGAAGGCTCGCAAGCTTTTCCTTGTTGTGGCAGGGTTGGATTTGCAGGAAAATGAAATGCATGTCTGTTCTCACTTCTGAAAGGCTGCAGGGAGATGAACTCTCTCAATTCTCCCTCTCTAACGGAAGCAGCAAAGGAATGGGGGCGATCAGTAGCTCCAAAGAGAAAGCAGGGCTGGCTGTCTTCATTAAGATGCCAATGACTCTGCTTCGAGCCTTTGCTCCACTTTGAGAAGGAAAACGAATCCATTATTAAGCTGGACTCAGCACTGATTTAAAGTTTCTACCTGGAGCGAAGTAATTTTTTGAGAACTTGTAATAGGTTGCTGTGATGCTTGCATCAGCCTTCTGTGTTTGGGACTTGGGGCATGTTTGAGGGAGCATCTTTCTGCCTCCAAAGCGGAATGTCACTCTGCTGCTCTGCTCTCAGGGGCTGCCACGTTGGGTTTGTGAAGAATCAATGCTGTGGGGTTTTGTGGGTTACGTGGTTCATGTAATGTGACAATGTCTTTGGTGAATTTAAATGAGTTCTCACTGTAAGGAATATGTCTCTGCTCATAGCCTTTGGTTTGATCAGTACTGCCAGAGCAATGCTGATGGTTTGGTGGCTCCTTGAGCAGCAGGAGGCTGAGTGTTTTATAGTGCTCATGCCCTAAGTAACATTACTTGGTCTTAGTGCCAGTTGTTGGCTGATGGCAAAGTTGGCCACTCTCGTTAGGAAAACTGGATCAGCTTTGCTGTGATCAGTGACACAGAGCAGGGGATATTCTTTACTGACAGTGCCCCTCAGTGGTAACATGGAATTACCTGATTTCTGCAGAACGTCCACTTTCAAAAGATGATAACCTGTTAGTTAGAAATGCAGGGTTATTATAAAATACTGTATTTCCAAAGGAAAACTTTGCCATACAAGAATACATTAAACTGTGTGTGTGTGAGATGACAGAGTAAAAGCAGAAAACTGGAAAAAGTGCATTTTAGAAAAAATGATGTCATTTATACTGCATATATTATAAGCACTGCTAATCTGAACAGGCAGCACATCTGACAGCTGGCACCTAAGTTTCATGAAGGCCAAGAGAAATGGGGAGAAACTACATAAAAAGCTAATGACCAGCTATGCTATCCTGAGACCTCATGACCACCTTCTTTTTTTCCCCTGGTTGGCCTGAGTGCAGGTTTAGCTATTTGATATACAAATTTAACTATTTAGATAGCAGAAACAGGATCGAACCTTAACTGTGTTTTGCTTTGCTTTGACCCTAGAGGGCATTTGTTTTGACTCCATGTTATTAAACTTGCCTTGTATCCAAACTGCAAAGTCCTACTGAATCACAGTTCATCTACTTTCACTCAAGTAGAATCTCACTCCTTTTCTCCTCTCCCAGGACTAACTCATAACTAGGTTTTAAACAATTATTTTGTTAATAAGAATCATTCTCTTAACACCTTAATTATATTACTGACTCATGGGAATGGTTTGGATTTTAACCTCTGTCATCAATTTACAGCTCAGATTCTTAAGGAAGCACCCTGAAAGCGATGATGCCTATTACTCTTAGCTCAAGTATGTGTTGAATACCACCTGTGCTCTTACAAGCTACTTACACCACTGAAGTATAAAAAGAACTGTGTTTTCTTACAGACACAGGCTTTGAAATTCCAGGTAAATTTGTGGTTGGATATGCTCTTGACTCTAATGAATGCTTCAGAGATGTAAATTGACTTGGTAATGCCATATAGGTGCATAAGAAATGTTTGTGCTTCACCTTTTCATAATTCTGCTCCACAAGTCTCATGGCTCAGCCATGCTGCAGGACATTCTGAACCCCCAGGATAGCGAGCAGGATACAATCTGCGGCCCCATCTGAAAATAAAATAACTTGTAATTTGACTTTAATTGGATATTTGTCTGTTTTAGTTCAATCCTGTGTTGCTTTTCTGTCACCAGATCTTTAAAGCGGCCATGCAGGGACTCTCTGTGAAGGTTTTCCATAACACTTACGGATAACATGGCTGTAAGATCTCTTTTCCCTTATTCCATTACAGCTTCCTTAGGCTGCACAGAGTAGTAGACTTAGAAACATCATAAACTAATAGGGTTGGTCTTTTTTCCCTCCTTTGTTTTCAAAATACTTTCTTAATTCTGGTTAACTCGGAAAGTTTTTCACTTCTAAGTCTTTTTACTAAGACAAACCAGTTCTGCTGAAGACACAAACTGTGCTATTGCTCAGCAACATGAAGGCGTATGCAGTAATTTAACAAACCTAAGTTCTTTAGAATATATAAACCTATATATTACAGATAAACTTGGAAAGAATATTGAAATCTTGAGTTTACTGCAAGTAGGAAACTTGCAACAATTATGATTCTAGTGTGTTTTTATTACAATGCTGGGAATACCACTGAAAGTCTTGCATTTCATTTGAAGATAGAGGTTGATAAATATTGTAGATTTGTTTTTTCCTTTTAGCACATCTGCATTCTGAAAGAGAATGCCAAAGAGAAATACAGGATGTGATAACGTCCCTCTTCTGGAGCACTAATTCCTGGCTGCTGATTCGGTGATAAACCATTACACCAGGAAATCACTTCTGCTCCCTGTGTGTCCCTAAGAAGAACGAGAAGCTAAATGTTAGCGCCCAGGACCTGCAGCTGGCTGATTCCCACTTCTACTATGCGCTGAACACAAACTGTTGAGACCCTGGGTTTTTCCCGTTGAGAAGGAGCAGCCCGGAGCTGAGGGCGAGGGTCTGGCCCGTGACGTTCCGGGCCCCGGAGCGGATTCCGCCCAGCGGCCGAGGGGGCACCAAGGCTGGAACGAGCGGGGACCGAGGCCCGCCCAGCGTCACCGCCCCCGACAATCGGGTGCCGCGGTTGCCGGGTAACCGCGAACGGGCCCGCAGCGTCTGTGGCAACGACGCGACCTCAGTTGCCGCAGAGCGCTCTCCTGGCTGGTTGTTCTCAGCCTGGGCTCGTGCAGGCGGCTGCACTCGGCGGTTCGCCAAGTGAATTGTTCGCAGAGATTGGTTCTCCGCGAGAGAGTCCTGAACTCGCAGACCATTGGTGTCTGCGGGGGTGTCCTGAATTTCGTTTGAAGGTAAAGATTGACTAAAGTTGTACTTTTGGTTTTGTCACATTGTGCTCTGAAAGAGAATTCCAAAGGGAAATACAGGATGTGATAATGCCAGTCTTCTGCTACAGCAGTTCAGTGGCATATACAGCTGAGTGGATGAACCATATATGGTTTACTGATTGTGGGTTTTTTTCACTGAAGAAATGCAAAATTTCCTAAGTCTACTACTTTATGCATTTCTTTTCCTATAGCGATTACTTAAACTGCTTAAAGGTGAATGAGTTCTGTTCAAGTTTCAGTGGGCTGTTATGATTTGGTTATTAAAATGATTAGGGAGATGCCCCTGAATTAAGGTGCAAACGAGACCATATGCCAAAGTCAATAGTCTAGATTTTATGTAACAGTAAATGTGAGGAAGAAAGAGAGAGAAATAGAGAAGGCAGTTGGGAGAGGGAGAGAAAGAGAGTGACACATTAAGTAGAAAGTATCACCATTGCGTGGATCCCACTGGAAACCATGAAATCCTCTTCTGGTCTTCTCTGTGGTGAGGTCTCGCAAGACTTAAGACCCCAATGGATCAATGCAGATTTGGGCAAGGTGAGACTGCCCAGGTACCTCCCTGGGGTGGGGCAAGTTGGACTTTGTCTCTTGCTAATTTCAAATAATGTAAAATCTTGAGCGCCAGTATATCCTTGGAGTCTGCCTTGAACTGGGTTGTGGATTTTCAGGTCTGTTGTGTTACGTGGCATGCCATGCAGCCATCTGGTGCAAGGCCTCAGGGATGGGTCTGGGGGCACTTTGGAGGTCTTTGATGGGTTATGACAGCCCCTCAGCTGCCCCTCATGGGAATGTGCCCTGGATGTGGCCTTCTGGGGGTGGGGGTTTGAGAGCTGAGCCAGTTTGTGTGAGGGAGGATGGGTGTCCACTGCCTCTTACCAGAGGTTACGCCGCACCCCCAAAATTTCCTCCTTCCCCTCTGTTGATGGGAGGTTTGTGTGCAAACCTGGCCTCAGCAGACGAGTCTGTGGCTATGACTTCCCCAGCCTGCAGGCAGACAGAGCTGATTTTCAGGACAGCTGCTGGTTTTGGCTTTATTGTGGATACATTTTTCTCCCTTAGCCTTGTTTGCTTCTCCCTAGACCCGTGATAAGAGGACAATAGTGTCACCTTTATCTTGTCTCAAGTCCCCTTAGGTGGCTTAACTCACAGTCCCAAGTTCCAGTCAGGAGGTGTTTTCAGGGAGGGGTGGGCTTCAGTGGTTGCAGCTTCTTTATGCAGTTTTGTCACAATGGGCAAAAAGTCCTTCATAATGATATTTAAGCCATTAGCCATAACATTCCAGTCTCTCACAAGTCCTGTGAGGAGCAGCTGAGAGAGCAGGGGTTGTTTAGCCTAAAGAAGAGGAGGTCCACTCGAGCTATTTTTAAGTAATATTTAAGCTACAGCTTTGTCTGTTCTAACTATTATTAATATTCAGCTTTTTAGCTCCAGGTTTCAGTATGATGCATCTTTGAATTGCACAACATAGCTATATAGTTCAAATATAGTCCAACTAGAGGCCTAACAATACTAGGTACTTACGCCAAACAAGCACTCAGCTACTTTCAAATCAGATAAAATTTTTAGCACCAGTATATCCCTTGAATCTGCCATGACTTGGGTTCTGGATTTTCAGAGTTCCATTGATGCTCCTTCCAGTTTTGTTGAGGCATTGTCACTCATCTGTGACATCCTGCCTTGAAAATGGCTTCTGGATTGCCAAGAAAGACACCGTCACCTCCTGCCTTGAAAATGGCTTCTGGATTGCCAAGAAAGACACCGTCACCTCGTCTTTTGTCCCGGGAAATGCTGAAATCTTTTACTGTGAGTACCCACTGGGGCTGTGTTAAGGCTGGAAACTCCCCTCGTGTCCCTCCTCTCCCTGCCCCTGTTGTCAGCAGCCTGTGAAGCTGCAGACCCCCTCCCCACCTCTTTGTGCCCTGCTCCTGTTGGTGGGGGCTGTCCTGGTGCCGTAGGGAACAATGTGTGATGTTTCAGGGACAGTCCAGCATCCTGCCTGGCTGTGCCACTGGAGCCAAGAGAAACCAATGTGCAGCTGAAGCCCTGAGCGTGTGTTCTGTCCCTTTCCCTTTGCCACAGCAATTCCTCCTGTCAGGCTGGGCACTCACCTGTGCAGCTCTGACCAACCTGCCCTTGGGCACCTGGGCATGGGTGGGGAGAAGGGGGGGAAAGCTCAAACTCTGCCCAAAGCCTTGAGAGACACGGCTGGTCCCAGCTGGAAGAGCTTCCAAGCCAGCTGTTCTCTCTCATCTCCTGTGTGGGCACAGATCCAGCCCTGCAGACAGCACTGGAGTCAGGGCCACAAAGGTCCCTTGGTGTCTGGAGCTCACTTGACTGAAGATGCCCCACTGCTGAGGCTCTGTCAAGGAGACCCTCTGTTTTCTTCTGTAGAGGGGCCTGTGAGCCCAGACAGAGAAAACAAATACTAATTAACAGAGAGAACTAAAATTTGGACACCTTCCTGTGCACCTCACTCTTGGTACAGTGTTCCTTTCTTGCTTCTCTTGGACTCATCCAGCAGTGTTACCTCCTTGCTGTGAGTTCTGAGTGTTGTGCAGGGATGGAGTTAGGGGAGTTCTGAGAGCTCCTCCCCACTCTCTGGAAAGGTCACTGCTTCAATCCAATGAAACTAAAGAGGAAACAAATGCCCAAAGAGCAGAAATCCCCACACATGTCACTTCAGGTCATGAAGAAGCTAATGGGACAGAGCCATGTGATTGGAATATGTGTATTCCACTTTGTATTATTAATTTACTGATGCTAAGTATTTCAGCAGGAAACTTCCAGGACTGTCCTAGTGGCTGTGAGCACAAATTATTCACCAGTGCCACTTGTTCAAGAAAAGCCTTTCTGAACAAGGGTATCTCTGAGGCTCTAGCTGGTGTATTTTTGCCTTTCAGCTGCTTCCCTCGAAGTTCCTGAGGGAGAAGTTTGTCAGCATGACGAAGGCCAGCACTGGGGGGAGTGTTCTGCCCAGAATTGGCGCATTTCTAGACATGAGTGGGCCTCATCGAAAGGTAGCCTTTTCCTGCTCTTTTCCTTTCTGTTTAATGTGAAGTTTGAGGAGGGTGTGTGCTTGTGACAGGCTTGCCTTCAGCAAAATACCTCCGTGTCCAGGTCCTGTTGTCATTGCAAACTGCTGGGAGTGGTGGACTGGGAGTCCTGGTCTGCGCTAACCAACACAAATAACCTCTGCTGAAGCTGCTGGGGTGTGCTAGAGTGTAGCTGCCATTGCTCATGGGAGGAAGGCTGGGGACACAAAGGCACAAAATTGCCATTTGCCATTCTCCTACTGAAATAGCCACCTCTTGCTTTGGTGTGGTCACCATGAAATGCTTGGGGTCACAGGATTCCCTCCAGAGTGGCAGCGTTGGCCTTTGAAGGCCAAGGACCTGCAGTAATTGCTTCAGATTTTACAAAACAAATTGCATTTATGCTCTGGGTTGGAACAATGTGTTGGACCCTGACGGGGTGTTAGATTTTGCAGGCTGCCAGATGTACAGGGGACTCGCTCTGGGCAGAGGGGAATGGATGTGCTTTATCTGGATCAGTGCCTACATAGAGGTGTGTTTAAAGCTGCTTTTCTGGCAGGTCTGGCTCAGTATAAAGCACAGTCCAAATGGTTAGGTGACTGAGGTGGGCTGTTGAGCAGGAAATTGGCAGCAAGAGACATGTAACACGCTGGTTAAGGATTGGCCTGGAGAGGTGCATTGGGAACACCTCAGAGAAGGGCACAGCTAAGGGACAGGGTGCTGCAGCCACTCCCATCAGCAGACTCTGCCTCCCGTGAAGTCACACAGGAGAACTGCTTGTGTCTCTGGAGTGACAGCAGTGTGGCGGGAGAAGGCAGACAAAGCAGGGGAGAGTTTTCTCAAAGCAATGCCTCTGCTCCAGAAACATTTGCCATTGTTGTGTCATTCTAGATGTGCATCTATAATGGTATTAAATAAGATAGCAATAATTACCAGAAAGCACCCATTTAAAGCACATGGAAAAAGGACATACCAACTCTACTTTTACCCAAGTTGCTGAGAAAACCGCTGAACCTTATCCTCATTCAGCATTCACCTCATTTGTCTTTTTATTCTTGCCTTTCCCTCTGTTTGAAATGCACTATCTTTTAAGTACAAGTAAAGGGGACAAAATCATTGAAGTAAAAGAAAACTGTTTATTAGTAATGATTCAGCTGAGCTGGGCGTGTGTACCTCCCCCTGGAGACAAGCAAACACACCCTCGGAGAAAATGGCAATCTTTTTTATCCCCTCTAAACCCAGCTGGGGCAGTCCCTGTCCCCTTTCCCATTGGATGGGTACTCAGGAGCCTCCATTCTCTACTGACCACCAACTTTTCTGTCCCCTCCCCTCTCATCCTACTTCCTTTTGGTGAGGTCTTCAACCCCATCCTCCTCACTGCGACACCCAGCAAACCAACCTGAACAAATCCAATCTACAAACAACACATAGAATCAGCAAATTCCATTCTTTTGCTTGATAACCTTTTGGCTTTAGGAAAATATCACCTCATCTCTCACACCTCCTCTAGTACTGTTCTCTTCTTCTGATGTCCAAGTTCTAGAGCAAAAAAGATATTTGTAGTTGTGTGGGCCTTGGGTTTCCCTGTCTCAGAGTAAAGGACATCCCAGAATTGCTTCCCATGGAGTCTCTTGTAAATCCATGGGTTTTTCTTACTTCATGAGTGCCCCAGAGCTCTGTGACCACATGGGCACAGGGCTGTGCTTAAGGTAATTTCTGCCTGGCATTCTGGAGAAGGAAACCTGGAGAAATACATGCCAAAAGAGCAGCTTGCCTTGAACCTACTCTGTGTGGCCCAGCAGCTCTTGGTCAGCTCAGAGCAGAGGTAGGTGAGCTACTGTTTGCCCAGTGTGGGCTGGCAGATGTGCTCACCCAGAGTCTGTACTTCACTGGGGATCAGTGTAAAATTGACCTTCATGAACCTTCCTCCCAGCAGCTGAACCTCTCCCTGCTCTCTCTTTCCTCTCCAGCTGCCATCAGCTCCCCTGAAGCAGAACTTGTTTCAGATTTCCTCACCAGAGGTGGTATTTCAGAACTTCGTCGTCCATGAGGTCTCTGAAATGGTGCTGTCTCTCATTAATAAGGACAAGGTAAGTGCTGGGACGTGAAGCTTTAACACTGTGCTGGAAGAGGAGAGTGGTGTGATTCCCATAGTGTACAGCAAAGCAAGTTATCTGCTGCAGCACATGCAGAAGAAAATGTCTCAGCACCTTTGTTCTGCAAGATGCTGGAAATCTTCTGGTGCTGGGAATTGTCCCCTGATTTTGGCCATGCGTTGATGGTATCTATCTCAAAGGAGTTTCCTTCTCTCGAAAGCTCTGGATTGATAGGAATGTTGAGAACTGTACAGTTCTTACCTGCTCTCATGCTTTGCCTTGAGTCTGTACCGCATCCTGTGTCTCCTTGGGTAATCTTGGCTCCTAAAATTGGTAGGAATCTCTGCTTCTCTCAGCCTGTTTGTCTCCCTTTGTGCAGCTCACAGTCAAAGCTCAGGGGCTGAGCCTTCTCCACTTTATGCTGGAATCCCTTATTATTAATGGCTTTGGCACTGCAGGAAATGTGTTCCGAAACAGCTCTGGAATCGGGCTGATGTAGCAGAAGCATCAGGAGGCCTTTAGGTGCCACTTCAGGCTCCTGCTAAACTTCATCCAGCTCTGCTCAGGTTTTCCAAAAGCAACATGGTGCTCTGCTTTTCCTTTGGAGAACCACAGCACATCCAAAGCCATGTGCTCCTGGAGGTTTTCATGTTCACTTGAAGAAATTGGGATTGTTTTGCCGTTTGCCAAGAGAGTTGAGAGGGAAAAAGTTGAAAAATGTCAGCAGTTGTGTTCCACTGTAAAGAGGAAAACTGAGACCAATTGAATTTCAGTCAGGGAAACATTTTCTCAAATGAGACTTGTGCCAAGAGTGGGCTGGTGGGAAGAGACAGGAGGGAATCAAAATAATGTGGTTTTGACTTTTGGAGAGCATTTTGGTGCTCAGGGGTTGATATCTGTGTGCTGGAAAACGCATGTTTGCTGTGTCTGTGTATCCCAGAGGGCAGAACCAGTCAAAAGCATCTGGTTTAGACTTCTGGAGAGCATTTTGGTGCTCAGGGGTTGATATCTGTGTGCTAGAAAATGCATGTTTGCTGTGTCTGTGTATCCCAGAGGGCAGAACCTGGCCTGCTGGCTGCAGGCAGGAATGCCCAGCAGCCCAGCTTGCCTGCACAGGCAGCAAGAACTGCTGGAGAGCCAAGATTGGCTTTTAATACTGGAACCACACTGTGAGTCAGTGCTGGTCATGTTTATCCAGGCAGAAAGTGCCTTCAAAGCCCGTAGTCGATAGGCACAGCCTGTCTGTGTTTCTGTCACTTTTGGCAAGCTGATTGCTCTCATGGTTTTATGATTCTTCCTTGCTGCTTTACTGCCCATTTAAATTCTCTTTGTCATCTCCCTGTTTTAGGGATTGTCTTGCTGTGTTCCTTTGTTTGCTTTTATTCCCAGTAAGGCCACAGTGTTTGGTCTCCTCTCTTGCTGGTCTGTCTGCCTGTCCGTATCCCCAGAACTGCCCTACCCAAACCTGGTCTGCTAGAAGCGATTTTCTTCCTTCCCCCAGGATAATGTGCTGGTTTGCTTTCAGGTAGCACATTCCCCCTCTGGAATGGCTGTGTGCTGGCAGAAGCCAGCAGGTTTTTTGGCCTTGTTGAATATGCAGATGACTTGGTTCAGGTGCTCTGTCTCCATCCTGCTGATGCTGACCTGCTTGGCCCTTCCTTCCCACCAGGCACTGCCCTACTGCCCCAATGCTGGCCAAAATGCTGGACCCAGACAGAAGGGATTCAAGTTCACCCTTGTGAATTATGTGCCTGTGCCTCCACAGCTGAAAGTGCTTTGGAAAGGGGTCAAGGAGGGATGTCACCAGGTCACAGACAGGTCTCCTCTCGTCCTGTTTCCACAAGTGGCAAAATCATCATTTCATGTCTTTCCTGCAGATTCCTCAGGTGGTGAAGGTCTCCATGGAGAGCTCACCTTATTTCCAGCTCGCGTGCTCCAACAATGCGTACCGTGTCGTGCCACCAGAAACGTCTGTCCCTGTGCGCATCCGCTTCACCCCTGATGAGAACAAGGTGAGACTGGAGGAGCCCAAACACAGAAATATCTCCAAAGCCACTGTTCCCTGCTCCCTGGGTACAGCCCATTCCATGCTGTGAGCTTGGCTCCAGGCTGTGGGCAGGCAGCCTGCCGCCAGTCACACCTTGGCATGTGCGCTGCACCCAGGCCTGACAGGCTCTGCTTGCCCTCCCTGCACATTCCTGAGCATTCCCAAGGGAAGATGCACAGGGAGCAGTATGAAAATGACAAGGGGGTGTTGACAAGATACTCAGCCATCTCTAGGTACAGTGAAAGGAGCTTAATTATTATGGAAAATACCAGAGGAATTAAGAGGTCAGAGAGCTTTCCTTCTTCCTGACTGGCAACAGCTTCTCTGCCTCACCCTGGGCTGGAGCAAAGATGATGCTTTTTCACATTGTGTGTTCTCCAGCCTTGCAGCTGTGCTGTCCCAGAGCACAACTGACCATGATACAGCTGCAGGGCCAGGGCAGAAGATGTGCTGTGATGTGATGGCACAGGCACACTGGGCTCTAGGTGCCCTTAAATCAGCAGGAGGTTTGTGAGCTGCAGGGTCTTATGGCCTGGGGTTCCTGGGGTCCATCTGACCCCAGCTGCCGTAGGTGTCCCGGATAGTACTGGGCTGATAAGCACAACCTGTCCAGGTCCCTCAGGCAAGCTCCCAGCCACGGGCAATCTTAGCAAGCAGCTCAGCTCTTAAGTGAGATCAGCTCTTTGGTGAATTCAGCTCTTTAGTGATTTTGGCTCTTTACTTGCTAAGTGCCTCAGCAGACGTGTAGGGAGAGAGAGGAGAAGGCTGTATGAGGTTCCACAGTGGTGTCTTTATTGGCAGCTCCTGCGAAGGGTTTCAGTGGCAGCTCTTCTGCCGAACTGGGCAGAAATGGGGTTTTATATAGGGTACAGGGGTTTTGGAAATTGTCCAATAGTAAGGGTCGAGGCAAATATGACCTATGGTCTTACAGAGAGATAACAAGGGTTTGAATGCGGAAGAGGGGCTACTTTGGTCCAGTCATCATGACTAGGCATTTCTTATCTTAGGCAAGTGACCGCTAGAGAGGCCTTGCAGGGCCTCTGGCTGCTACAGCAGGGGACTTGGACACCTGCCTGGAAGAGCTCATGTAGGGCAGATACAACCTGCAGGCAGACCTGTGAGCCCAGGGCCTGTGGCAGTGATGCTGCTGTGGCTCTGTCTTCATGCCTGTCACTGTGGTGGCTCTGTCAACTGGCACCCATTCCGTGCCAAACCTGCTTTTGTGGGGAGGTTTGAGCACCAGTGCTGGGGCCCTGGCAAGTCTGATCTCAGTGCTGTGATCCGGAGGCTTGTTCATACAGAAGGGTTTAGGACATGGCATGGAAGGGAGGAAGCTTTGCAGGGAAACAGAGGCTCTTTCCGACAGCATCCTGCTACCTCTTAGCACTGTTCTTCTCCTGACTTGGTTGGAGAGGCAAAGTGGCAAAGTTAGAGGGGAGTTCTGAGCCAACTGATGTTTCTACACCAGGCCAGAGGTGCAGGAGCTCTTTGGGTGCAGCTGTTTTCTCATCTTCCTTTTGCTGTTTAGAGTCAGTTTAACACTTTGTCTTATTCTTAGACAGCAGGAATATAGAAACCTGAAGAGGAATGTCCTGTGTTCCCTAGCTCCATGTTCCTTAGAAGGGACTTAGGAATTATTTAACATCATTAAAATTTAGAGTAAAAAATATGGTGGCCTAGGGCAGTTCTCTGTATGACCCAAGTGACACAAGAGCTTAATGCCACACAGATGTGCACTGGTGCCTTTAAAATGTGACATATTAGTAGAACTTAGTGTTCATTTTAGGGAGGAATAGGTAAATGGATGCCATTGATGAGTTACAGGAAACAGTTTTTCTTCTGCCATGGGGATGGCACTAAATGTCCTGTGCTGAGCTAGTTTCTTTTCCTGCAGGATTATTCCCATGAGCTCGTCTGCATCATTGCAAAGGAAAGGATAGTTGTGCCAATTCGGGCCATTGCTGCTCGAGCTATCCTGGACTTCCCTGACCAGCTGGACTTCCCGGTGTGTCCAGTCAAGTACAGCACCCAGAAGACTCTGCTGGTTCGCAATGTCGGTAACCGGGCAGCTCGTTACCAGCTGAGCACCCAGAGGTGAGGCAGCCCGAAACACCTTTGGGTGATAACAGGGCTGGGAAAGAGGAGCAAAGGAACCAGAGTATTGCAGCTGCTGCCCTGCAGCCCTGGCTGGAAATGGGCAGGATGTGTGGGGTTTGCTGTTGATTCTCATGTTTTAAGCAGGATGCAGCCTTTGAGCTTTCTCTGTCCCAGATTTCCTGGAGGGTGCTGGAACATGTTAGTAGCTGGCTTGCACCCTCCTGAGCACAAGCAGCTTCTGAAATGCTTACTCACCACTGTCAGCCAAATAGAGCCGTTCTCTGGAAGGCCACAGGCACGTGGCTTTCCAGTGGTCCCCGCATCAGATGCCCAACCTGAGCTGTGCTGCAGGCAGCTGGTGCAGTTCCTGTTACTTAAAGCTGATCTGATTTCCCTTGTCAGCTGAGGGCATCAGTCACCTCTTCTGTTCCATGATAAACCTTTGAAAGCCAGTTTAAACTTTCAAACAGATGATTTAAATCTCTGAATAAGGTTGTGCCCCCTTTCATTGAGATTTCTTTTTAAATACTCTGAAGTTCCTCTGCTTCTGCTGTTTTTTCATTTTGGTTTGTGTTAAATGTTTGCCAGAAGATCTTGAATTCTTCACTGGGAACTTTCATGAAGGTCGAGCTCCTCTAATGCCTGTCAATATACCACATGCCCATAGGTACATGCACAGGTCTATAGGAAATAGGAGACATTTAGGGAATATGTGAAAAGCAATTGGGCTGATTTAGAAGATAAAAATCTAGAATAACTTTTGCTGGAGGGGACCTCTGGAAATCATCTGAGCAGACACAGTGCTCAAAGCAAGACCAGTGTCGGGGGATCAAGGTGCCATTGGGAGATCTGATCTGGATTGGACCTGTCTTTAGATGCTATACAAGGAAACAAACATACAAATGGACCTAGTTAAAAAGCAGAAGAAAGCAACCTATTAAAACCCCCTCCATACCTTATCTTTTTCTGCCTGTTGGTACAGCAGTGATTCACTGAAAGGGCAGATCTAATAGGATGAGAACTGTCTTAAGGAACAGCTGACAATTTACAGATAAAAGGCCAAAAATTAGCCTGCCAGCCCCATCTCTTGCCAGTGGTTTTCATTTGGTTATTACAGTGTCAGGGATGTCTCCTTCACAGCTCTTCTATCTGTGGGCTCAAGGAACAGCTTAGTGGTGTTGGCTGAAATTCAGAGGAGTTAAGTTTAGCTGTAGAGCTTGCGTCCTTGGATCTTGGGGAGCCAGGTCTGTGTGAGAGATGACTGCTACAGCAGTAACAGAGGAGTCTGCTGGGTACAGCCCAGGGATGTAGAAGATGCAGGGGCTGATTTGCAGTCAGTTTTTCAGTCCTGACAACTGAGTCCTGAACTTGGCTGGATCCTCTTCTCCTGATAATTTGAAAATAAGAAGACACCTTCTTTCTCAGGCAATCCCTGAAGTCACCCCCAGGAGTGTTATTCCCATCCTGCCATCTGAGGGCATGAGCATGTAACATGGGGCAGCAGTGGGAATGGAACGGAACGGAATGGAACGGAATGGAATGGAATGGAATGGAATGGAATGGAATGGAATGGAATGTAGTGCTGAAGTGTGGCCAGGGATTCCCTTAACTGGCAGCTTCTCTGTTCTGATGAAATTTCTGGCAAGAGAATAGGAAAAAAATCCTGTGCCTTGCCCACACCAGGCACTGATCACCCCAAGCCCCAGCAGAGACCTGCAGCAGTCCTGGCATCACCCCTGGGGCAGACGCAGGAGCACGTACACTAATCTGGCTCTGGGGCTGCTGGGGCCTTGTCTTTCCTCCCCTCTCTCCAAAGTCTCACGTCCAGCACATAAACATTGCTGGCCCAAGACTTCTCCATCAGCCAGTAGTGATGTTCCCACTAGTGGTATTGGGAACAGGTCAGGCCCATAATTGCAGCAATAGGTCCTTAATGAGCTGAGCCTGAAGCAAGTTCATCAGCTGTCACTACTGACATGAATAAAGTTCAGCTTGCCAGATATTCTCTTTATTTTTGCGTGTGATGCATTCATCACCAAACTCCTCAGAACACACTTTTAAGTGACGGATTGACCACCGGCAAAGCACTAAGGCCAGGAACTTTTGTTTCCTCCGTGGGGCTGTAGAAGAGCACGAAGCTCCGCTGCTGCTGGGCAGAAGCACATTTCCCCTGAGCTGTCCCTGAGCATCAAAGCACGGAGTCTTGCGTTTGTCAGGCAAGAGCTGTTTACCTGGTGACCAATCCGAATTGCTCCTGTTAAGTCCAAAGTGCACCAACACATTTGCATAATTATTTGCAATTATAGAACACATTGCACAGAGTTTCTTTGCTGGGCCAAGCAAACAGTTACCAGCCTGCAGGACAACCCAGAGTCTCAGATGGCATTGCTGGTAAATACACAGAAACCTCCTGTTCTGCTTCCTTGATGTGCTCCTGCTAATGGTGATTCATTTAGCTGGGATTGGATCCTTCAGACTGTAAATGGCATCCTCCTTTTGGGTTTCCATGTCACTGTGTTGCTCTAATCTGTATTTGCACTCTTTCAGAGTTTTGGCTGCTCCTTTTCTTAGAGCAGCTTTCATTGAAATGCTGATAAAATGTGCCCTTTCTAGGCTAAAACAGCACGTTTTCAAGGTAAAATAAACCAAAGAACCACACTGCAAACTCAACAGTAATTATTCCTTGGTCTTCAAGGAAAAGCTCCTTCTCCCTGTCTGACTCCTAGGCTGTAATCTCACAGGACAGGTAGCGTCCTAACATTTGCATCTCTTGAGATGAGGTTTATAGGCAGCAGGTAGAGAGAAATTCCTGAGGCAGCCAGTGTCAAGTTGTGCATGCAGATAACTCTGAACCCTTTTCACAAACCATTCTCTGATGGGATTGCTGGCAGTCGGACCCTTGAGTCTCATTGCAGAGGGCTGGATGCAGAGTATGGGGGACACGAAGTAATTTTATCCCGCAGGATCTTGTGAGGGCTGGATCTTCTCAGAAGTGGGTCAGTGGCTGTTTCTGATCCTGTCTGTTCTGTCTGTCTTCTGTTGACCGTGGTTGGTTTGCTGCTGCACTGCAGAAGGAATATCATCCCCAGGTGTCCCCCCGAGTCCTGATCCCTCTCTCTGTGTTGCAGTCCTTTCTTCGTGGTTCCGGCCACGGGAACTCTGGGCGCTGGTGACAGCATGCGGGTGACAGTGGGATTTCAGCCGCTGACGACCGGTGACCATTCCGGGTCACTGTGCTGCAACACAGGTGAGTGCTCGGCCCTGCACGGGGCACAGGACAGTTCTCCACCGTCGCTCCCTGTTGTCCCGTCCCCCTCAGTTCCCTCCAGATGTACCTCCCCTGTTCAGCTTTACCCCCGAGAAAACTGAGAAGTCCTTGGTGTTTAGGGGTTGATAAAGTGGATCCCCTCTAACAGGGGATTTTTGGACTCCTGTTTTGCTGGGAGTTGCTGAGTGGAGGAAGGAGGATCCCTGATTCTCCACTGTCATGTGGCTATGCCTGGGTGAAGTTTTATTTTATTCCTGGGTAGTGCTGTATGTGAGGTGTGAGGTTTCCATCAGACTCTCTCCAATGCAATGTGAAGAGGGTCCCACACGGAGAGCCGGCCAGAGTAATGACACTCAAACCAATATGGCTAGATGTCATCCTCCTTTATTGTCTAATTTATCCATATTTTATACCTTATTGCCTTACATAATACAATAGCTAATTAACATTCATTGGCTAACATAATATGATTACATATACAGATCACTTACTGATTGGCTGTTATACTACAAGCGTCTGATCAGGTTATGGTACGTGACACTTTTCAGCGTCCAGCATTGACTATTGTATTCATACAAAGCTTATTGTCTTCTCAAGGATGTCCTAAATACTTCTAAAGTAACTAAAGTATCTCTGTAATCTGCAGACCAGGGTTGTCCAGTTCCTGCAAAGAAATAACATCAAGGATATCATGCCCTTGTTCCATGAGAAATTCCTCTACAGCAATGTATTTCTTGCACACCTCTATCCCATATGCTGCTTCTCCATTGGCTTGTCACAGAGCCTTTTTCTTGTTGCTCTCTACACATATATGTAGTTTCTGTCGAGTAACATTTTCAAGCCCTCGAGTTCCTGTTTGGTGACAAATCAAGACAAATTTTTCCTCGACCCCATTTCTAAGGACGTTCACGCTGTTGCAAACCTCTCACATCTATCTCCCATTTGATTTCTAGACTGAGGAATCCCATTCAGTCTTCATAGAGAAGCTGCTCTGTACATACTAATCTTTCTGTTTTCCCTTTTTTATTTAATTTGAAATGCTCCAGCTTGGTTTTTGAGATCAGAACAAGATAAAGTACTTCAAGACTGATGTGGCTGTGGGTTTGGACAGGATGATGATGATTATTTTCATGGTGTTCATTTTGTAGTGGTTTGTCATATTACAGAGCCAGGCTAGTTGTGTTTCTTCACCTGTGTCCCCTCCTGCTGTGGGCTGTCCCTTCATTTATTCCTCTGGGTCTCCTTTTTCTGCCCACATGCCCCCAGGCATATGTTCTCGTCAGTAGTAAGGGATCCAAGGGATCAGGAGAGGCACGAGTCGTGTGGGATGCCCAGGGGAGACTCTGGGCCAGAACTGAACAGGGCTCCTCAGCATCACCTGAAGGACTTTGATGCAGAAATCCCTGAGTGACCCACTTTCTGATCTGAGTGAGTCACTGGAGCACATTGACAAATCTCACTGTACATACTGTCACCTTGGGGCCAAATCTCTAGAAACACACTCAGAAATAAGGTGTTTAAGGAGGTGCCCAGGACATCCTCACGCTGTACACACAGAGCTGTCAGGATGTGATAAGTGTACTGCTCCATGGAACTGCTCATTCAGCTAAAAACTGTGATACCTTCTTCTGTGACCTGTGGTTTGCTCTGTTCCTTGTGCGTCCATCAGCCAGTGAGCTGAGTAAAGACTCCTCTTTGCTTTGTTCCAGGTGAAGAAAGTATCCACACAAACCTCCATGGAGAAGCTGTAGATCTCAACATTGGGTTGAGCACAAATTCCGTGGAGGTTGAGAAGACTTTCATCACCATGTCAAACCCCACAACCGTGTTCATCGAAAACAGGAGTAACATCACAGCCCACTTCCAGTGGAAGACTTTTCCTACTGAGGAAGACGAGAATGAAGAGAAGAGGAGGTTGGTTTGAAAGATGCATTTCAGTGAGATACATGGCCCAAGACTAAAACTGACGTGTGGCCTCAGGGGGGTGTTGGTGCTTTTGAATGGTTTAGGCCAAGTAAACCATCCCTGGCACTAGGGTGTGTGTCCCTGGGCTTCAGGAGCTCAGCACTTAGCATTCCAGTTCCATTTATACTCCAGCCAAGGATGGCATTTTGGGAAGGAAAGGTTGATTGCAATGACTGGATTTCAAGTTCTGATTGGGCTTTTGCCTTCCTACATGATCTGGCGACATCCTTAAACAGTTCTGGAGTTGCTAGCCCCACTTTCCAAAGGTGATACACCCTCTTTTTTTCCCTTAGTTCCTTCAAGAGCTCCTTGCCCATCCAAACTACTTGTCTTCCCCATCTGCTTGCCTTTCAGCACACAGGGACAGTTTGTTCCTGTGGCTTCAAGACTTCTTTCTTGAAGTATATCCATCCTTCCTGGACCCCTTTGTTTTTAAGTGCTGTTTCCCAAGGTACTCTCCAAATCAGTCTCTTGAACAGGCCGAAGCTGCCCTCCAGAAGTCCAGAGTGGAAGTTTTGTTGATGCCCCTCCTTGTTTCACCAGATATTGAGAACTCTATTATTTCATGATCACTGTACCCCAGACAGTGGTGAACAGATGAAGTTCATTTAGTTATTAGGGAATCCCCTTGTGATATCCAGTACTGGATCCCAGGGAGGCAGCACACTTCCCTGTGGAATGGATCCAGTCAATGTACAGGGCCCTCAGCTCCCCTTAGAAGGGAGTCACTTACTACCACTACCCTTCTTTTCTTCTTAATACTTGAGGCAGTGATCTGTCTGACAGACCAAGTGCAGCTGGGAGACTCTCCAGACAGAATTTTTTCTTTAGTATCATCTGCCAGACCCTCTGGATCCAGGGCCTCATACCCTATTCTGTCAGGACACCTGGGTAGGTGATGGGGGTCAGGACAGAATTTTATTACCTCCCCAGCAGAGACCCATTTCCATTCCCCACTGTCCCTTAGGTCTCCTCCTTCTGCCTGATCACAAGAAGGGCAGGGCTCCTCTGGCTCCTGCTGAGCTTCTCTCAGGGTTGGGCAGGTGTAACTCCACCACTTTATTTCTGTTTCGCTCTCCCTAATGCTCCTCAGCCTTTCCACTTCTTCCTTAAGCTCTGCCACCGGACAGAGCAGATCATTCACCTGCTCACACCACACGCAGGTGTCTTTCACACTGTCCTCTGATATTAACACCAGGCTCAGACCCTCCCTGCAGCCAGGGGCCTGGACAGCTGTGTCCTCCCTGGAGGGTTCTGTTTGAGTTAGTACACTCCTGCTGGCAGCAGCAGCAGCAATGGCTTTTCATCATTTGTAAACCATTGCTGGGAAAAAAAAAAAAAAACCAACCCAGAAAGAAAGAAAAAAAAAAAAAAAAAGGCAAGCGCCTCACAACCAGCCAAAAGACACAACCCACTACACAAGGAGGGTGGCTGGCTGCACCCTTTTTGCTCAGCCTGCTTGCGTGAACTGCCACGCAAAAACTGAAAAAATGCTGTGCCAAAACTGCTGTGCCAAAACTGCCGTGGCAAGCCCCTGGTTGCTGCGGGCCAGGTCGCTCGCACTGCCCAGGGCCATTTTAAATTGCCTGCAAAAGGCCAGGAGATCGACCCTCCCTGCTTGAATGGCTGGCTACGGGGTCCTTTTGTGCCCTGGGCTTCTTGGTTTTCCTCTGTTCTCTATCTCCTTACACAGTGTCTGACTTCCATACAAGCTCTGTGTGTTAAAAGAAATTCCTTCTCTGGCTACTTGCCCGGGCTGTTTATTTCCATTTTTTCCCACTTGCCTGCCTCAGCCTGGACCCCAGGTGATCCACTTTTCCCTCAGAAGCAACTAGGTTTCCCCAAAGTAAACTTCAACCTGGTTTTGATTTTGTGGGGTTTCTTCCAATTACATCTGTTTTCATGCCAGTTTGTGTCCTAGACTGTCACCAGGACATTTTGTTCTTCCTTACTTCCAGTCTTAGGGATGGTTTTAGCTCCAAGGCCACTGTCCTGCTGTCAGAGAAGCTTTTGAGATCTCAGAGCAGAGAGGACTTTTTAATGAGAGGAGATAGTGCAGGACCCTTTCCCTCTCAGGACATTCTACTACCATGCACTGGGATGGGACCCAAAAAGCTCTGGATTGTGAAAAGGCCTCTCCAGGAGTTTGCTGTCTCCCTCTGGCACAACAAAGCCCCTTCCCCTCTCAGAGCCCCTGTTTTCATGCATATTACATATAAAACCTTGATTGTCACTGTAGGGATGCGGTGCCTGAATTCATCAATTTCCTTTGGAAGTGCTCTGGGATGCTCTTGTGCAAGGCAGAGTAGGGAACAGGGCAGGTCCAAAATGGCAGAAACAAAGAGTGATGCTGGTAACATGTAGCTGCAGCCCAGCTTCATCTCCCCTTCCCAGGGAAGTCCTGCTCTATGATCTTTATCTGCCTCTCCCAGGCAGCTCAGTGGTAGGAAAAGCTCACTTGAAGTGCCTGGTGGATTCTCCCTCAGTTTTGGCAGAGCCTTTGAGCCAGGAGGTTCTCTTGAGGGCTGCTGGCTTTGGAAACGTCTCCCGAGCTTGCAAGTGTGAAGTAAAACTACCTGCTGTGCCAGTGAGCAGCAAGTTATCCTCTGATCCATGTGGGACCCCACGGCTTGGGGTCAGCCTTTGCTGGGGAGCTGCTGCTGCTCCTCCCCAAGTGCTTTGCCCTCCTGCACTCACACTTCTCTACTTCTCTCTGCAAATATGTGGCTTATTAAACGATCTGCTGGCTTTGTCTCTCCCTGTGGCTGCAGGCAGTGTTTGCGGCAGCTAGAAAACTTCACAGAGAAGAAAAAAATAAAGAAGAAGCGCTCTTGTGAAGATCACACTGCCCTCCTGAGGAACATGTTCCAAGAGGAGGTGGCAAAGATGCAACAAGACCCCATGCTGTTCTCCAGTGACATTTTTTTCATTGAGCCAGTGGTAAGTGATAGCGGAGAACCCCATTTTCCTCCTCTTCCTCCTCTTCCTCCTCCTCCTCTTCCTCTTCATTCTCCCACCCATCCTATTCCCGCCCCCCTTCCCCCAGATGCGGGCACTCGGCAGATCCTCAGCTGGCTGGATGTGCTGAGGGGGAAGATACGGAGTTTCTGGTGCGGCTGCAGAGCTCCCTGCTGAAAGCATTTCTGCCCTGCAGGCTCAGGGCAGGGCTGGGAGCCTGACAAAGCCGAGCTCTGCTGCCAGGGCTCGAACTCAAGGGCGCTCCGTGCGTGTCCTTGCAGTGTCCACAGGGAGCAGTTCTTGTAGGCAGAGGCTCCCCCGTGGTGCCTGGGGTTCAGCAGAGGGTGTTGGAGCTCTGCCAGTTCACATACTGACCTGAAGCTTGCAATGGTTTTCTGGGAAAAGGATGCCAAATTCAGCCCAAGGTTAATCACAGAAATGCCAATCCCCTCCTGTAACCACGCCTTGCACTATTTCTGAGTGTCCCTTCCAGTGTCATCTGAGAGCCTGGACACAAGGGTGGAAGGTTTAAATGGGCCTTTTGAGTTCTCCTGCACACACAGACAGAAAACCTTTTCCTTTTCTGTTTGTGCAACAAACTGCCGTGTCCTCCCACCAACCAGAGCCCCGATTCTGAGTCCTGGCATTGTGAGAGATGGTGAATGCCTGGTGTCTGCACAGTGCAAAATCCCTTCTCATCTTGGAGTAAACCCCAGAATAATCCCAACCTCTGCTTTCTTTCAAAGCAGGTTAAATTAAGATTTTTATTTCCAAGGAAGGGGATCATGTTCCCTCCTTGTGAAGAGCCACCAGTGCACAGTGGCAGTTACATCCCACTGTAGCTGACAGCAGCATGATGTGACCAAGGGCTTGTGTCAGAGCAGTAGCAATATTGTGGAGAGTGGGAGCTGATCAGCTGAGCATTGAGAGCTTCCAGTGGTGTGTTGAGCTGGGTTTGGAGTGTTTCCTTGGGCTCCTTGTGTTGTTCACTCATCACTGATGCTCTAAGTAAAGGCTTACAGGACTGTGGTTGAAAACAAGAAATGTGCAGTTTCAAGAGAAATGTTTTGCTGTCCCTTTCTGTTTTAGGAGGGAGAAATTGGGCCAAATAGTTGGGCTGAAATCAAGGTGACCTTCAAACCCCTAGAGGCACTGGAGTACCAAAGTGTGGCTTACTGCAGCATCTCAGGTACAGCTCCTTTCCCCTGCCTCTCTCACCCTCAGTGCAGCCACAGTGCAAGCCTGAGCCCACTGGGCTCCCCTGTAACTGCTGGGAAGAGTCCCTGGTCAGCAGGGCAGTGCTGGCACATCCCCACTGGCCCTGCAGCTTCCAGGGAGTCTCCTGTGCAAGGGCAGGGCTCAGAATCCTGTGTCTGGGTTACTGATTCCAGAACAACCCAGGCAGTGCAGGGAGAGGTTTTCATGCCATGGCTTTGCCAGCATTTCCTCAAAGGCCAAAGAGCTACAGAGCAGAACAGCTTTAGTGAACAAGCACTAAGCCCCTCTAGAGACCACTGACCTCCAGGATGGGTCCATTTGACATGGCTCCATCATCAGGTGCTAGCAGCTGAGTTAGAAATGTGCTCCCTGACCCTGGATCACCTGCCACTGCCCAGACACCGCCAGACCAGAGTGGCTGAGCCCCACTGAGCCCAGGGTGTTTGTAGAAGGAGCACCCTTGGCCAGCACCTGCTTCTGTCCCTGTGTGGGAATTGTCACCTTGCAGCTCAGTCTGTGGAAATAGAACACAATCCAGAGTGCCAGAAGTTGAAGATTTTGGCAACAAAGTCATGTACTACTGGGCCAGGTAGTTTGGTAATTGGCAAACTCTTCATGAGCTTTGTGCCTGCACTGAATGGATTTCAGAGCTCCTCTAAGTGCATGGGAAGGAAACCACAGAATCATAGTATGTTAAGGATGGAATTGACCTTAAAGATCATCTAGTCCCCTCCCACTAGACCAGGTAGCTCCAACCCCCATCCAGCCTGGCTTTGAACACTTTGGGGGCTGGAACCTCCACAACACCCCTGGGGAATCTGCTCCAGTGTCTCACCACCCCCACAGTAACAAATTTCTTCCTAATATCTAACCTAAATTTCCTTTCTTTCAATTTATACCCATTACTCCTTGGCCTGCCACTACAGGACTTCAGAGATGTTTTACCCTCAGCAGACTGGTGGCTAAAATTGGAAACCAGCCCAAGGAATGGGTTAGAAACTACAAGTCAGCCCCAAGGGATATCTCCTGAGGGAAGAGAAGGGTCCATATCTTCTTCTGCAGCATCAGGAGCTGGTTGCATCCAGCTCAGAGTCAGGGACTAGCACTGAGGCAGCCTGGAAAATGCAGTGTAACAGAGGGAATTATTGTACTGAAATGGACATCTCTCCCCAGGCCGTGAGAGCAGGCTGCCCCTGCACCTCAAAGGGGAAGGACAAGGACCTTTGGTTAAACTCAGCCGTCATACACTGAACCTTGGGAACGTTTTTGTCAACACCCCCCATGTCTATGAGGTGAGCAGCAGGGCTTGGGATGGATCCTGATGGCTCCTGAGGCAGCAGCAAGCCTGGTGGAGCTGTGGAATTCCTGACAACCTGGGCAGTTGTGAGCAGGGAATATTTGACATCCTGGTCAAATCTGGGTGAATCAGAAAGGTGTTTCTATTGTTCATGAAGCCCTGGTCCCTGCATTTGGGCAGCCTTCCTCAGGGATCAGCTGGGAGGCTTCCTGCTTCCTTGGCATATGAAAGCAACAGTGGGTCAAAAAGCTGCACGTTCAGAGGCTTTTGTGGCAGTGCCAGACACAAGGCACCTTTGTACTGGGCTGTTGAGAAGCAGCTGGAACACACTGGCTGCATTTGCGCTTCAGTCCACTGCAAACAGCTTCCAGTCAAGTGTCTCCTGCTTATTCCTGGAAGTCACAGGAAAGCCATCCAGCCTCCTGGCTCAGTGCTGGCCCTTGCAAAGGACTTGGGAATTCTTTCCCTTGCTGACCAGTCACACCCTCACCACACTTCGGCCTTGGTGTATCTCTGACTCTAGAAAGAGAAAAGTGTTCCTGGGATAAAGCAAAGGATTTTTCTACCTATTTGCCTCCCCCCATCAAAAGTGTCAAGTTTGCAAAAAAAATCAAGAGAGAGCAACTGAAAGAGGTAGAAAATGAGGCACTACATCATGCCAGACACAAAAGCTTGGCTGGGGAAGGAAAACACACTGTGGAAAACACACTGAGTTTTCTTACCAAAAGATGGTGCTGTCTATGCATTTAGATGCTGGTGCCTCATTATCAATGTATTGTTTTCATGGTATGGGAAAAGGTGAATGAGTAGATGGTACTGCTGGAGCTGTGCTAGCTGGGGCACAGTGATGCACTATGCAGCTGCAATCACCCCACGTTGCTCTCAGAGCCAGGTCTGAATGAGCTTGGTGATGCTGACCAGAGGTGGACTGCTCTGTGTCCGTGGGACAACCCCAGGGTGACTGCAGTTATGTGGAGTTAGCACAGCTTTGCATGAAAACCCAAAGGCAGACCTTGTCCTCTTGTATTTTTTGACTTCTGCCATTCAGCAGCACAAAGCATCTTCTGCCTTTCCTGGGTGTTAATTGCATCATTAGAAAATAACTCACAAGAAGGGAAGATTCCACATGTATTTCCATTTTGCTCTCTTGCTGCTGCAGGTGAAGCTGATTAACCAAGTAGCTATCGATGCTCCCTTCACCTATATCCCTTCAACCACAAATGCGGGCTACTGCTTCAAGTTTGCACCCGAGGAAGGCATCATTGCACCAGGTGGGATCCAGACTATTCAGATCTGCTTCAATGCCAGCGTGTTGGGGACGTTTGAGGAAGAATTCCAGTTCCGTGTGGCTGGATCTCCTACGCCTGCAATCCTGACCATCAAGTAAGGACTGTGGGAGCTTGGTGGGCACATCTGTAGCTGTCTCTAGGACATCCCCCACCTACCTCATTTTGGGGTTGAGCAGAGAAAAAAGGTGTTTCCTGAGGTCATAATCTCTGCTCTGATCCTGGTATTGCCTTAGTGTGAGGGTGCCTCCTGGCCTGTGTGGTACCCAGGAGCTGGAATGACTCCTCCCTGCAGGGATCTCCCTCTGCCTTGGGCCATGGCAGGCAGTGGGATGGATCAGCTTTGGGCAGTAGCTGCTCTGGGATGTCCCACCTGAACAGCCAGCAAGGTCCCCAGGGCTTTGGAGGTGGGCCAGCCTGGGTGATTCTGCACCAGCAGCAGTGTTTGTAAAAACTTCCATTAATAATCCATCCCAGATGGGCAGCAGCAGCCTCACCTCACCTCTCACGGCCATGCTGTGGGGCACAAGCCGTGCTCCCAGCTCCTGTGCACAGAGTGCTCCGCTACCTCCTTTCCACAGCGGGGAAAGGGCTGATGTGGGAGACAGGGAACTGTGCAGCAGGAACTGTCCCAAGGACAGGGGTGTCATCCCGTGGGCTGGTGCCACGGCAAGAGACAATCCTGGCCCAGCAAAAGTGAGAAGGGCTGATAATAGGGGAGGCAGAGCTCAGTCCTCAGGACCACAGCACATGAGGGCTTGTCCCTGCTAGCCTGAGCCATGTGCTGCTAGGATAATGTAGGGTAAGCAGAAGAGCTGATGCTGGCTGCTCTGGAGCTTTGGAGCTAGGCTGCTGCTGTTGGGAGGCACTGAATCGAGGCAGTAAAGAAATGACAGCAATCTGCAGTCAGTTATACCAATGAGATAAGGGAGATGGATAAAA
This sequence comes from Anomalospiza imberbis, assembly GCF_031753505.1. NCBI lineage: Eukaryota > Metazoa > Chordata > Aves > Passeriformes > Viduidae > Anomalospiza > Anomalospiza imberbis. The sequence continues at coordinate 43,040 of NW_027100491.1, read as the reverse complement.
AAGAACAAGAAAGTTATTAGCAAGAGAAAAGTGGTGAGTAGGTCTGCCCATAGTGGAGAAACAATTATGCTGGCTTTGTTTTTGGAGGAAAAGTGCTGCTTTTCTATTTTGGAAATCAAGAGGGAACCTTTTACCATCAAATAATTGATTCTCCTCTGTCCCTTCCCCAGACTGTCATGGAATTTTATTACATAAGCAGCTTTCTCCTTGAGCAAGGGCAGGTGTCTCTGTTGAGAGGTGTAGAGCAGAGCCAGGGGCAGTTCTGTGAAAACAATAGAAGGCACAGTAAAAATCAAGGTCCTTGATTTTTAACCAAAATGCAGAGTGGGCATTGACTGGCATCAACCATGAAATAAACTTGTGAGTGTTGTGCAGCTTCAAGTGCTGATTTTCAGATGGTGACTTTTGGGGTCTGTCTGCTGAGTTCAAGGACACGTGAGGTGGTGTGCTAGATTCAGGACACCCCTGTTTGGTTGTTTAAGCTATTGCTCTTGGCAGTGCCAGCTGGTGCACCGGTGACAAGCTGGTCCTTTCCTCTAGGATTCATCTGTCCACTGTGTAGAACTGTTGCTGCTCTTTTCAGAGGATGTTTGGGGCTCCTCTGACTTCATGTCTCAGAACTCTCTCTGTAATGATTGTGTGGGTCAAAGTCTCCAGAGAAAGCCCCTCCATGGGAGTAGCGGTTACAGCTAAGAAGTAGCAAAGCAGGGAACCTGTGGCTGGAAAGTACAGAAGTTTCTAGGGACACCTTTATATCTATCACTTTACAGATGGGGAAACTGAGGCACGGAGCCATGTCTGGCTGTGTGTTCAGGGTCCTTCATGGGACCACCAGCAACCCGGGGGCTTTTCCTGCCTGCCCTGTGCCCAAAGCCCCATCAGTGGCTGTTGGCTGCTGGCCACTTGGCTTTAGCTGCCTCCTGTCCACATGGGCACTGTGCTGAGCGCATGGCGGTGTGTTGGTTTGAGCCCCTCCGTGCCCTGACGCCAGGTTTTATGCCCCCAAGCCACGACTGCCAGACCTTTGCAATTCCCTTTAACCAAGCCTTTTCCTCCTCTGTCTCGCCATCGCAGGGGGTGTGTCACTGGATCAACTTTACACTTCGATGTCGATGAGCTCAGCTTCGGGGACATCTCCTTTGGTGAGTGTCCTGGGCTGGGACACAGCGTGGGGCATCTGTGCGTTCCAAAATGGAGCACTTGAACATACAAGCATCCCTCACTCACGTTCTGCCACAGCAGCCTCAGGGTGTGAACTCCAGGGCTGCTGGTGCCTCAGGTAGCCTTTTGCCATTGTGAGATCAAACAGAACCAAGGCATAGAAAGTCAGTATTTTCTGGTGTTTCTGTCCTGCTTTAAAAGACAGATGTCTGCCAAGGAAGGTAGGAGTCTTCCTAGAATGGAAAGATGACCCCCTCCCTCCAAATTATTTTACCTTTTAAATTACACAGCTTCCAGGCAAAAAAATATGGGAAAAGGAATGGCAGTTCTTTACTAGAATATATCAGCACAAACAACAACACAATAAACAGAAGTTTCCAGACCACCAAATAGTGTTTTTCCCCTTTGGTGTAGTTATGATCACAGGCAGGAGGAGCTGTGGGGATCTCGGCACTGCCCAACAGCAGCAGGCAGGAGCGGGGAAGGCAGGCGGGCTGGATCCCAGTGCTGAGCCGCAGCCAGGGCAGTCCTGGGGCCAAGCACACAACCTCCCGCAGCAGCACGCGGCCGCCCTTCGATCCCCGAGCGGGAGGAAGGGAAGCTCCGCTCCCTGCCGAACCTGAGGTCAGGTCCGACCTCACAGCCGCCCACGGCATCACGCCACAACTCCCAAAAACCCCGAATGGAAAAGCCCACCCCCGCAGCCAAAACCCCCCACAACCCCTATCCCCCTTCCCAGCCCAAGGGGAAAATTCAGTACAAAGCCTAAACCCATAACAATGAAGTTCACAAACTTTTAAAGAAAACGAATTGCCTTTCCTGAGCTGCTTCTTCCCCACCCTGCATCACCACTGAGACACTTGTTAAGTTGCCTTTTGAATAAATGAAACAAGAAAGGCAACAGGTAGAAATATGGTTCTGAAACAGGAGATTCATCCTACTTAATCCGATTTCATTCCTAAAGTCTCTTCAGCTGAAGGCAGCTGTTGTATCTGCTTCTTTTAAACTATTGATTGTTGTCTGCATGTGGTGACCTCTGTCTCATTTGAGGTTTTGACATCTGTGTTTGTCCTTTTTGTGCCTCTCTTGCCTCCCTGCTGAAGTCACTGCTGGAGCTGGCAATGGTCACTGTTGATGGGCACAGAGAAGCTCTGGGCTGTACCTGCAGTTGTTTTTTCTCCCCATCTGTTTCCAATGACTCTTGGTGAGCAGGCCCAGGGAGAATTCTCCTCCCCCCAGAGCTGGCCAGCCCAGCCAGATGTCCTCTGCAGAGCAGGTTGTGGCTGCTGTTCGGCCTCTGCAGGACGTCCCCACCATGCCTGGCTGTATCTCTGGCTTTCCGGTATGGAGAGCAAATCTCAGAGCTCAAGTGGGGTAAACCCTTGCAATCACAGTGAGCAGCATGGCTGTGATGTCCCCATTTGTTGGGTGAGGTGGGACATGGTTCCTAATTGCTAATCTTGAAGCAAGGCTTGGGTTTGCCTCCAGTTGAGTGGGCTCTGAGCTGTCACGTGCTCAGTCTGTTTGGCCCAAACCAAGAGCTGCCTTAAGGTTCCTGCAGAGAGAAATTGCATTAGGGTGCTTTGCATCATGTTCTAGTTCCTGATTCCATCCTCACTTTCTTTTGCTGTAGCTTCTTCTCAATGACAACTCACTGTTTATAGATCTTGAAAATGGTGGGAGTGTTGGCAGCCTTAACAGGGAATTTTACAGCTTGAATTGCCCGAGTAAATGCTCGGTCTGGGTGCACACTCATCACTGAGAAATAACCTGCTGGTTTGGGCCAGGTGAGGAAGCTCCTTGCCATCTGAAGGAGAGACGCTTGCAGTGTTCAGCAGGGCTAGGAGTGGGCATTTTTAAGGCTGCAGTCTGGAATCAGTGTCTAAGGGAACTAAGTGACGATTAATTCCTCATGCAGCTTCTCGGTGAGCTGTAGTTCAGATAATAAAGAGCTAAACTCCCGTGACACTTTCATCCTACCAGGATATTCACACCAGGAGTCGTGCCATAATTGGTGCCTAAATGGATATTTGTGTCCTTTCCTAGGCTTTCCCTACACCCAGAGCTGTCGCCTGACTAACACCTGCCCGGTGCCTGTGACGTTCAAGCTCCGCATGTTGGACGAGGGCACGCAGCCTGCTGTGAACAGCTTTGATCAAATACGCAGCGACAGTGACCCATCCTGGAGGGAGGGAATTAATTTTTACGTGAAGCCAAGGGAGTTTACAATGAATCCTAGCCAAGGGACCATCCTCCCCCAGGGACACCAGGATATTGAGGTATGGGAAGAGCCCAGCCACAGACGCTTCAGCACCAGGGCTGAAGCTTCCCTGGAGCGTGGGAGGGCTTTAGCTCTGGTGCCAGCTTTGAGCATCGTGTGAGTGAGAGATCTGCACTGGCGAGAGGCCTCTGCTAGCTGGGTTCCTCGGGACGTTCCTCAAGGAGCACCGTTTTGTTTCCAAAATCATACACTGAGATCACATAGCATATGGTCAAGTACTAAAGCCCTTCTTGTGTTTTAGAGAGAGATTTCTTTGATTGCAAGTGGGCAGAGCAAGGATGAGGACAGAAGGTGGCTGTTAGAGGGATGTCATTGTAAAAAGCAGTTAGCTTTTCTTCTTGGTCTCATTTCTCCTCTCCTGGGGAGCAGAATGATTTGTGTTCACTGCAGGGATCTCCAGTGGAGACAAAAAACTGCAGCCATGAACTGCCCAGCACCTGCTGGGTCACACTTTGCCCCCAGCTTCCTGCTGTAAAGCTGAACTCATTCTCTTCAAGTCAGATTTCCTCTGCATTTATGTCATTGCAGTCAGAGGAAAAATTGGCCCATTAATTTGAATACAGTGGTGTGTAGAGCTTTAGTCTAATGTTTCAATTTGGCTGACCTATGCCCTGATTCCAAGGTGTGTTTAACAAATCTGGTCTTGTCAGAAGGCTTTTGCTACTCTCAGAGACTGTGCTCTACACATGGCCCAGCAGAAGAATTAAGGCAAAATCTGCCCTTTCCTTACCATGATACAAGAACTGGAGGATATCACACGTGGGTAACTGGCTTTTGTAAGGAAGAACTTACTGCTCTTCTCTTCCACAGGTGACCCTGTGTTCCAATACCGTGATGGAATTTTACCAGAAAATGCTGGTGGACCTGGAGGGTATTGGCAAGGGAGTGGCATCACTGACCATCACAGCCAGGTACCAGCCCTTCCCTGGCCTCCCCCAGCCACTGCCTTGCACAGGGTTTGCTGGCTGCAGCTCCCAAGGAGAAGTGCTGTTTAATGACCTCATGTTGTGCCCTGCTGGACATGAGAACAGCAGTGCTTGGACAGCAGCCTGTGGTGAAAAGCACCCCTGCTCACAGCCAAGCACGGTCCTGGGCCTTTTTCTAAAGGGACCAGGAATGATATCATTTATTGGCCTGGCTTTTGGTGCTTGAGCTGGAACAAATTTCCCAAGGGCCTCCTCTCCTTCTTCCTGCAAGAGGTGGAGTTGTGCTGGATTGTGACCACCCTGCATTGGTTTGGGACACACCAAGCAGCCTGCTGGGAGTCAGGGTCTGCTTCTGTTAATGAGGGCATGTGACAGGGGGAAGTGGCTCACAGCAAGAGTGGTGAGGGTAAGATCTTACAAGGGGAAAACAGCCCTTGATGTGGCCGGTCAGCTCTAGTTTTTCTCCTTCCCTCTGCTTCCCATTTTGAGCTTTAACGTTCTCAGACTTAAAGCAAAAGTCGTTCTTGCTGCAGCAGAATTCCATCCTGCTATGCTGCGGTGGGTGTCAGTTTAATGACAAGAGGGATGCAGTTCCCTGGTGCTGTTCCCTGTCCCAGGCAGAGCCATCCAGTCAGTGCCTGGGCTGCCATTTTGTCAAGCAAGTGCAACTGGGGGCAGTCAGTGCATGGACCTGTGGAGTGAAGGACCGAGGGAGCTGTAGGACCTGGGAGGGGGTGATCACCCACTCTGTAGGGCAGGGGGTGTCTCGTGCCCTCCAAGGCTGGGGCAAACAGCTGAGTTCTCAGGCAGGGCAACAGCACCGTGGGAGAGAAGGGAGTCATTTTTACTGAGACTATGACTAGAGTTGTGTGTTCCTTGAGCCCTAGTGAGCACTGATCCCTGTTGGGAAGGCTCCCACGGAGCTCATGGATCACTGGGACTGCTACAGGAGTCCTTGAAATCCTTCTCGCGTAAAGGAGGAGCTGAGGCAGCTGTGGGACAAAGTGCTCTGCCTGGGGCACCTGGCAGCCTCTGGGTGCTGCCTCTCAGGGTTTGCCCCTCCTTGACAAGACATGTTTGAGTGGGAAGGCTTTGAAGGCAATTTATCACTGTAGGGCTGTTAAATGTCCATTTGACAGTGACAAGTGTGTTATGCTCCATTTCACAACCTTTGGGAGTAAACGTTCTCCATTCTCTCAGTATCTCTGATTCTCTTGGGGTCTTCTCTTTGGCCAGGTGTCTCGTTCCTGAGCTGCAAGTGTACCCTAGAATCCTGTTTTACGATGAGTGCCAGCTGAAGGTGCCATACCAGAGGAAGTTCCTTATTGCAAATAACACCGACCTTCCCGGCTGCTATGGGCTTATTCCCCAGGTTTGGCATCGCATCCACTTCCACCTCTCAAATATTATTGAGGAGATTATTAGGGAAAAAAAGGGTTTGGATAAGGCCTTGCTGGTTTCTATTCAGTCTTTAAGATCTGCTGAGAACAGGATCCTACCTGAATGTAAACTTTAGGATGCAGTTTAACTTCCTGAGGAAAGAGTTTATGTTCTAGTCTTCAGGGTGTTTTCTTGTGGGAGATCTTAGAGGGTTGTGAAAAGCTGCTGCATCCACAGACACCAACGCCTGTGCTGGCAGCCTCTTTGCAGGACCCCCTGAGAATGCTAAGCCTACAATTCTTGCATCTTGTTTGTGCCTCTTACCTTTGTCCTGGGGATTTTTAAAAAATGTGTGTAAGCTGCTGTTGCGGTGGATGTTAAGGAGTCTAAAGTTTCTTCAGAGGTCCCGCTGAAGTTGCATTTGATTCTGTCCCTTCCAGAAACGCGAGGAGGACTCTCCTGTGTTCTACTCCAGCCCCAAACCCTGTGGGATTGTCCAGCCTCACAGCGTTGCAGAGATTCCGGTTATAATTGAAGTCCAAACACTGGTCAAGCATCGCACCGACGTTCTTATCGGCGTGTTTGGGGATGAGAGAAACCCACTGGTGAGTGCAAGGGGAGATGTGTACCTTTGTGCAGCTGCTCCTGGCAGGCTGCAAAGCGTACAGGGATTCTTGCGGGGAAAAGAAACACAGGCTGCTGAGGAGAAGGACAGGAGGGATCGGTGGCACAAACAGCTCATGCCTTATAGGTGGTAATCTCAGTGTCTGACACAGAAGGTAGCTCATCTAAGCTGGAATCGAGGATAATTTTAGTTAATTAATCTTTAAAATGCTATTAACTGGAAATACTTGTTTTAAAATGTCTTGTCATCTCTCTGAGCACAAAAGAGAATGTCAGAAGACTTCTTTTACAGAAAGCTCAAAAGACTTGAGCTTTCTGTAAAAGAAAGGAGAGCAGGCATCTGAAGAGTAGTTGCAAGGACCTTAACTTATATTAAAACATAAGGAAATGATGGTGTCAAATTCCCTGGATGGCACCAAACACTGAACCTGGGCCATTGTGGCACTGCATGTAAATCAGTCAACAGGACGGACAGGCAGTGCAAGCTGTGCCAGGGAGCCTGAAGTTTGACAAAACAGTTGCTTTCAACAATCAGGCTGCTTACCTTAAAGAGGAGGGTTTCTCCCCACCAGAATAACCAGTTGTTTAACTGTCAACCTGGTCTTAACTAGAGATTTCTTTCAAAGCTTTTACCTTTGGGCCAGTAATACGTGGTTTAAAAGTTTCTTGTACCTTAATCCTTTTTAATTTGGAGGTGAATATGTAATTTTTTTTTCCCCAAAAGTCCAGCATTTCAGCTGGAGAGTGGTAGCTGTCCCTAAAGAAATAACTTGAGCACAGTTGAGCTGTTTAAGCTTTTTTAGCTTTCCCTGTTGTGGTTTGTTTTGTTTTTTAAAAAATCTTTCTTGCCTGCTTCCTGGAACAGAGAACAGAATTATGGAGCTCTGGACGGCTGGCAAAAATCTACCCAAGTCCAAGGCTGATAGAGTTTGGCAAGATCCCAGCGCTACAGCCTACTTCACAAAGCTTTACCCTCTTCAACAACAGTCTCGTCCCTACAGACTTCAGGCTAGAGATCGTAAGTATCTGTGGGGCTGTTTTCCAGGGAAATTGACTGGTCAGTAGCAGCCATGACTTGGTTTTTATATGGAAGATTTCCATATTGCCCTGTGTGAGAGGAGGCAAGATACTCCAATACTCCATCTGAGCGGGACTAGAGGAACCTGGCTCTGGAGTGGTATTAGCTGGGGCACCCCTCAGTGAAATCAGGTGCAGAGATGTTGGAGCAGAAATTAGTCTGGATTGTGTTGACAAGTTCTCCCTTAATTTTATTTTTGGTCTTTAGCAGTGCGTGTCACATTTTTGGAGCTCTGAGATCAAGAGAAACCTGTGGTCCTTTGCTCCCTAGAGAATGTGGATTTCCCTATGGTTTCCCTGTTCCATCTACACTTGCTTTGTGCCAAACTGCTGTTACTAGTAGAGAGCAGGGTGTGAGGTCTGTCCTCAGACTGCTCGTGGGGAGGCAATTTTCACTCCTCCTGGGGGTCAAGCCAGCTGGGCTGTCCACACAAAGATGTGGGGGGGTGGGCACCCCCACAGCCTGTGATCTCTGTGCCGTTGAAGAGAATCTTTGGGGACCAGCTGCAGAGAAAGGCCGTTTAATCCACGGAGACTGCAAAGGGCAGAAGGAGCTGGGGCTGCTCCCCTGGCAGGGGAAGCAGGGCTGGTGCAGCCAGGAAGGGTTTGCAGGCTGGGCCTGGGTCTGGGTGGGATGTCTGCTGGAAGGGGAGATCTGTGAGGGGCTTGAGGTTTGTTCTTCTTCATGCTGGGTGTGTTGAACTTGTGGAGTTGGATAAAACCTGATATTAAGGACTTGTTTGTGGCTGTGGGTAAAGCATCAGGTCGTGTGGGAGAGTCCAGCCACAGCCTCCTGGGCCAAGCAGGAGGGGTGTGAATTTTCCTCTTGCTGCTATTCCAGCTGTCTGGGGGATAAATGTAACCTCAAAGTGAGGGATTTTTCCAGGACAGCTTTCTCTAACTCCACAATGGAATTCTGCTTTCAGCCTCTGCAGAGAGCAGTGCACCTTGGCTGGGTGGTCGTGGTGTGTAACAGATGGGTTTCACATGCTCGGACCAGGGCCAGACCTGCAGAGCTGTGGCTGTACAGCTGTGCTGGTGCAAGGCCTTTCCTCCCTCCTCGGGGCAGCTTCCAGCTCTCTTGCCCCATCTTGCCCAAGTCTGTGAGAAAACAGATGACAAGAGTTTTTCAGATGAGTGGCCCATGCCCAAAGAGCACATGTTGTCCAGTTTTCTTTCTGCTTCCTGCTTTCCTGCCCTGCTATAAGCATTTAGAGGTGACTTTTCCAAAGCAGAGGGCACTGGGGCACCTCTCTACAGCTGATGATTGGTGGGAAGTGAGGGCTTCAGTCCTTTAGGGGATGTTGAGAAGCACTGATGGCCCCTTGGGAAAGAATAGTTTGGTGCTGTGGTTTTGCACAACTGGTTTTGCAGAGATACTCTTCAGGTTCTCAGCAGTATCCTCCAGCCGTGTGGTATCTGGAGTGGGATTTGAGCGGACCTAGCTTCCTCTGGCCTTGAGCCTTTGTGAGAAGCCAGGAGAGAGAAAGCAGCTTTCCTTGGCCCACACTCCAGAGAAAGACTGGGGAAGGAACAGTCTCCTGAGGATAAGCATCCTTTGGGTTGGGCAAAAGTGGGTTAATTAGGTGAGTCTGTTAAAGGAGGGGAAAATACAGGTTGTATGAGCTCTGCTGTTGCCCGATACTGTATTTTAGGGATTTTAAGCCTTTATGATTTTTATCATCCCCTCTTTAGCCTTTCCTTTTCTTGTATCCCACAAGAGAGCAGGGTGTATTGTTTCTGTCCCGAATGCATATTATGCTTGTCTTACAGCTTTGCAAACCCCACTGCTATGCCATTGAACCCAGAGAAGGAGTGATCCCCGCTAGGGGTGAGGTGCCTGTGACTGTCACAGCAAGCCTGGATGACACAGAGATTTTTGGTAGCGCTATCCAGCTGTCCATTGGGAACAGCCTTCGCACCGCCTGTGGGCTCGTGGCTTTGGGCACTGGCACCACAATTGTCATAGACAAGCCATTTGCTCCAGAGCTCAACCTGGGATACCAATTCAGGTAGGAGATCTCTCCATTCCCACCTCTCCTCCTGTCTCAACAAGGAGCAGGTTTGCTGTAGTCCTTCAGGCAATGTCTCCTTCAGTGTTCAAAGCCCTGACTCCTTCCCTGAAGGCAGAGAGATTCCTTTAGAAACATGTGATGGCCAGTTGATAGTTGTTAGGCATCCTCAAAAGCCACTGACAGGGAAACAAGTAGCTAAATTGCCATTGAATTGTCTTTAGTTCTAATGTCTTGATCATTACTTGATCAAGTGAAGACATAAATGTCTGTCAGCAGGACAGTAAGTAATGATCAAGTGATGATGGCAGGCTCCCCCAGAACAAAAGGTTCCCAAAAGGGTGCCCTGGTGAGGTGGTCCCTCCATGTGGTTGAGGGACCAAGGGAAGATGGCATCACACCCTTCCCTTCCAAAATGGCAAGCAGGGGCCCCGGGAACAAAGAGACAGGAGGGTGACAATCCCTACCGGGAAGGCAGGAGCCCACAGAGCAGTTCCAGAGGCAGATGGAAACTCTCTGTTTGTGCGGGGTCTGCACTGCCACTGTCACTGCTTCCTCATGCTGCTCGTGGGCTCTGCTGCTGCCCTGCTCTGCCCAGGACCTCGCTCGATATTTTGCTGCCAGCAGAGTTTGCAAAGTTCACTTCCAAACAGTTTCTAATTCCAAAATGAAATTTCTACAAATGGCTACCAATGCAAAACCAAGGCTGCTATGAACAAGAGAGGCCCTGCTGCCCTGGTTTCCTCTCCAGGAGCAGGCAGACAATTTTTACCAGCTTGCTGGGATCATCCAGAAACTGCCTCCAAGCCGGCTTTGCGAAATGCCTGCAATCATACCCCCACACACAAGGTCACCAAGTGCAGGATCTCAAAGATTGAGTTGCAGTTTCACAGATTAATACAAAATACAGTAACAGTATGAATCACCCCAGAACAAACATTTTGGAGGAAAACACCAGGTCCTGTTAGCCTCGCCTGGAAAATGCTACATTACCATTATAAACATATTTCCCTTTGCAATAATGACATCAGAAGGGCAGCTCATCAGACACTGTTTCTGGTCCACATTAAGAGCTGGAAATTAAGACAGTCTCCAAGCAATTAACATGTCAGGTTGCTCACTGGGAGCAATCTGATGACCAGGGAAATAGCTATTCCCATATTATTTTCCATCCTGCCTTCTATTCTAGCCTCCTTCCCTGTATTCATCGGTTCAAAGTAACAAACGGGGGCCACCATTTCCATCGGCTCTTTTGGAGCGTGGGATGCTGCAGCCCACCTGAGGAGGAGGGCCAGGGCATCTCAGCCCTCAGTAGCCCTAAAGATGATTCCCAAAGCCCCAAACGTGCCACCCCCGTGTTTGGGCTGGAGCCACTGTCGAAGGACCTGCAGCCAGGCGAGTCTGTGGACATGGTGCTGCGAGGCTTCTCCCGCATCGCGCAGGTGAGGTGCCCACCAGGGGCTGAGCCTGGGGAACCATCAGATCCCCTCCCCTGGGCTTGTTCCACAGTCCCTTGACATTTGCTTGGGGAAATGAGCAGAGGCCTTCAATAAACTGGTTTAAGACCACACGTTTCTGTGGCAGCACCAGTTGCTTTCCTTGCTGGCCACCATCAGACCAGCTAAGACTTTATTGTGATTCCACAGCTACCAAAACCCAGTGCTGATCCCAAAGTAGGGGTGGAAGGAAATATTGACTTTTTGGGGCAAACACTGTTGCATGCTTAGTCAGCAAAGAAGGGCAGAGAAATAAGTTACACTTAGACTAGGAGCCCAAAAAGAAAGAGAATTAAAGAAGTGCCAAGTGTTTTATCTGGGGTAAGCATGGAGTAAAACAAAAGCCATGTGAAGGGAGGGAGTTTCTCACAAGTGTCTTTTGTGGTTATTGGGGTGCAGTGATGCAGACAATTGAGCACAGAATAAATAAGCTGCATCACAGGAAGAAAAGGGGGCAGTGACCGTAACTCTGTGGCAGGAATGAGGCCAGTGGTGGGTGCTGAGCCAATGCAGGGCATTTGCTGGATGCCCTGCCACCACCCACTGGTGACAAGTGATTCTTGCATGCAGGAGGTGCAGGATTATGTGTTGTGTGAAGCTGTCATTGGGACAAGCAGAATGACACAGAAGATAATAGAAACAACCATTACCTGCAAGTTTATTCACCCCTCTATAGAAGCATCAGCCAGACAATTCTCTTTCTATGTGGAGAAGGTAAGTCTCTGGATTGCATCCTGGCATTTAACAGCATGGCTGAGGGGGCTGTGTGCTTGTGTTAAAGCCCCTCTTTACCCTTCCTGATGCACTCTGTAAAGTGAGTGAAGATGCTTTTAGAGATGAGACTGGTATTTGACTTCCCCAAAGTAAAACTGCAGTTACAGCTGCACTGCCAAGGGGGATCGTGGCACTTCCAGAGAAATGCCAGTTTCTCTGCTCACTGTAAAGGGAGGCTTTTGAGGATCCTCCAAAGCACAGTGATGTCTGTACAATGATGCTGTATGGAAGCTGGGAAAAATGGAGATTCCTGTGAATTCCTCAGGCTGACAAGGAAAAACCCATCATCTCCTGTGTCTCTTTGCCTTCTCTGCTGTTGGCATGGATGCTTTATGGTATAGCCATATGATACAGCTCTGTGCATTTCCTAAGCCTCACCTGCTTCAAAGGACCCCCAGACATCCTGCAGCTGCAGTGATGATAACACTGAGGCAGAGCAGGTGCCCTTTAGTCTCTGGATCCCAACTCCAGCATCATCCTTCCCTCTCCTGCAAGTTGTCTGAAAAAGAGAAGACATTTTATCCTTTGGTTTCTGTAGTTTCGGGCCTCTCCTCTGGTTCCCAGGCTTCCACTGAAGTACAGAATCCCCCCTGGAACAGGCATTTCAGATGTAATTAGAAGCTCTTCCGCTGTCTCTGGTTCTACCTGGGTTCTGCTCGATGTCACTCACACAAACTGATTTATGGCATATTATGGCACAGCACCTGTTTGATGTCAGTGCATCCAGAAGTAGTTTCCCAAATCTCTGGTTTCTCTAAAACCGTGCAGGAAGCCCAGCACAATGCATAGACAGGAAGGAAGAGCTTAGGCTTTTATGAGGCTGCTAGAGCCAATAAGGTTGTGAGAAATGACTGTATGCCAGTGAAGACCATCTAGTGCTGTTCTGCCCAATAGAAGGACAAAACTGGAGACAAATGGTCTGGATTCACTTTCTGCTTTAGATCTTGTTCAAGCAGCCACCTCCTCTCAGGGGCCTATTCCCTCATCTGTACGTGGGAGTGTTTCCCTGTCCCCCAGAGGATGCTGTGGTTTCTAAACATGAGAAGCATCTGCTATAAAGAAAAACCTCCTGAAAGGGTAGAAACAAATAGAAAGGGTAAATAGAGGTGTATGCACTTCTGGGGCTGAAAAATGTGAGTTGCAGCAGAAGCAGAAGGAGCTCTATAGCTAGTTGAGGCTGTTTTCCTTCTCTCCTGTTTCTATAGAAACCCAGTGATGTCCTGACGCTGCAGTACCAGCCTTTGGCTTTAAAAAACACCTGCCTGCTGCCACTGGACCTTATGCTGGACTTGGAGCAGCCATTTCTGGTCTGTGATGAGGACCAGAAGCCCCTCCCAGATGGCCAGGTGAGCAGCCCTGGACTCCTGCAGTGGGGTCTGAAGAGGAGGGATGTGGTGTTGCCTTTCTGTTGGGAGCTCCTTGAGTCAAGAAGTTTATTCTGTAGCATCAGCAGTGGGCTGGCCTGAGCTGCATCAGCAGAGCTGCTGAAGGAATCGAAATCTTATCTGAATTGAGAAGATCCATCCCGGCTTTAAGGCACAGGGAGAAGGGAGCAGGCAACTGGGTCTGGGCAAGCCATGCAGTAAAGGTTTCTCCTGGAAAGCATTCCAGCTCTCCAGAAGCCACCCCCTTCTATTGGGGCTGAGCACAGAAATGGCCTGAGGGAATCCTGGACTAGACTGTGGTGCCTGCAGTCAGACCCCTGCTGTAAAGAAATGAACTGAGAAGCACATGGTGGGGTCACTTTGAACATTTACTGGTTTTGCTGTCAGACCTTGGGACATCATCTCACAGGTGAATAATTACTGCTCATCTCCTTGCAGCCTGTGACAGTGGATGTAGGGGAGACCTGTCATCTCTACATCGCATTTGATCCAGCCTATGAACTGGATTTTAAGAGCTGGAAAACAGAGAAGGTTCTGAAGATAGGCATGGTCAGGGGCCATCCTTATGTGGAGCGTATCACCCTTCGGGGAGAAGTCCACTTCCCAAATCTCCAAATCCAGCCCAGCACCCTGGACTTTGGCTGCATTGTGGCTGGCACTGAAGAAGTGCGTTCTCTGGAGATCACCAACTGCAGTCCACTTCCCGTCGAGTACCGCTGGTCATTCCATTCGGACAACCAGGTGAACAAGTTGAGGTATGTGCACCTTTGTCCTCTCCCTGAAGCTCTTCTTGCTGGTGTCCTGTTTGTACTTGGCAAAGAACAAAGCTGTTTGCCTAGGATCTGATAGACTGCTTCCGACTTTTTCTTGTGCAAATAACTCTGACCAGCTGTGGTCAGGCTGGATGCTCAGGGAATAGGTTTTCCACCAATTTGGTGCTGTGTAGCCCCCATAGTGGTTTCCCCTGGGAAGGAAAGTTGGGGTGAAAACTGCTTTCTCAGACCTCTGTGGCCTGAGGCAATGTCCACCTTGATGAAGGGCTCCTAGTCCCAGCTCCCACAGTGCTGCTGGAGGCCCTTCTGGCCCCTCTGCTTTGGGATGGGTCCTCTCTGCAGGAGCTGCTCTCTGCTCCTTGCCTTCCTCCCTTGCATTGTGCTGGAGGATGCCCAGAAAGTCCCAACACCAGGGAAAGAGTTACTTAGTGCCTGGGCTGATGCTGAACATCTTGTTACCTTCCCTTTCCTTCTTTTCTGAGACAACTCCTTTACTGCCAGGATGATTTCCTTCCCAGGGGTCAGCTTTCAGTGATTCTTCACTCCCTTTTTTTGTGACACTTGTTACTCATTTTGACTTTTCCACTCTGCAACATGTCCCTTATGGGTTCTGTACTGCTTGGCAGCAGGATTTGTTCATCACATCATCTCCTATCCCTGCCTCCCAGAGAGTTTCTACTTTAGAGGGAAAAATGTAATTGTCTGGGCACCATGCTCCTGGGAAGTTGCCTCAAACCATTCATTAAAACTAAAGACAGTGGAATAGATGATTAGGGGTCTCTTGGGGGTTATGATGAGAGAGCCCCTCATCCAGAAATGAAACCCAGCCTTAGGTAACAAGCTACAAAGCTAAAGGCAGTGATTCTTTGGGGAGCAGGTCATTACAGGCCCGGAATGCCTGTCTGGGAATGGAGCACCCAGGTCGTGTTTGGCTGTGTGGGGAGCACTTGCAGCTCAGCAGGGTGACAGGCAGGCACGGCTCAACTGTGTCCCTCACGTGGCATTAGAAACACAAGCAGAGTTACCCTGAGCACCTGCTTCAATTTAAAATGGGGAATGTGACCTGAGTCACCTGGAAGTGTTGGAAAATATCAACCAACCCCCCAACACTGTCAGGGAAACATTCCTGATAAATACCTGGTGGAGCTGCAGAGTTTCTGGCGTTGGGCATTGGCGGGGGGCTGTGCTGGTTTGTCAGTGGCTGGGTCTGCCCCTCGGTGTCTCAAATCTCACCTTTTTGCTTTCCTTCTCTGTCTTTCCTCTCCCACTGTGCTTTTTGCATCCCCACAAGGTGTTAATCCCTGTCCTCTGTAGTTCCTCAATGCAAGCAGTTGCAGCTGCATTCACTACTGCTACCTCAGTGTCATCCCTGGGCTGCCTTTAGGATGGACCTGCTCCAGCATGGATTGGGAAGGGCTGGATCAAACCATTTCTCAGTTCAGTGTGCCAGCACCCACCCAGGGCTGCATCCTGAGCAGGAGCTGTTCGTGCAGGTGTCCCTCCCTTCTTCCCACTGCGGTCCCTGTTCATAGTTATGCTGTTTTTCAGATATGAGCTTTACCCACCTAAATTCAAACCCCAACCACCAAAGGAGAAGAGAACCTGTTTGGATTGCCCGGCATCTCGATGGAGACACTTCAAGATTAAAAAGGAGGAGGCAGTCACAGCCCTGAAAGAAGTGCAGGATTTTACTCAATCTTTAGGAGCAGAGGTAGATTTTCTTGTACACCTAGTGCTTGTGTTGCCTCCCCAGCCTGCCACCAACAAGTCACACTCGTGCTGACCTCTCCTTTTGCTGCCCTGCTGTCCTGTGCTCTGAGAGTTGGCCGGGCAGCAGGGCCAGTGGCTGGACAATGAGGTGTGTGAGAGGGAGAAATAGGAGAGTTTTCCTTGGAGAAGCTTGGTCAGATCCTACAGGCCTCCACTGAGTGTGGGATTGTTTTGCCTTGTTTCCTTCACAATGTAAGATGAGGCTTTTATCTGCAGCGTGATGGTAAGACCTCCAGCTTCCTTCCCATAGCAAGCTGTGATGAGTGCTGATCTCCATGTACCCTTTTCCCAACCCAGCCAGACTACCTGTTTCCAAGTCTCTGCTTTCACCCAAGAGCTGGTATTGCACTGGTGGCCCTGAAGCTGTCTTACAAACTGAGACTTTGCAAAGTGGCTGTCTCTTCCTCCTAGCATAGAAAATGGCTTGTTTTTCAGGTGCCACCACAAACTCCTGAAAACCCTCAACTCGCACTAGGCTTGGCGGGATTCAGGAGCTCCGTGGATGTACCTCACACTCCCCTTGAAACAGAGAAGGTAAGAGGGAATCTGTCTCACTTGCCCATTGTCAGTGTGGCAAGCAGGGCTGTAGCTCCCAGTCCCACTGGTGGCCCTCAGCACTGCCCACAGAGGGGCCTCACGTCCCTCCAGGCCCATCACAAAGTGCTGCTGAAGCAACTGGTTCTTGGAAGGGCCGTGCAGGACATGTTGTAGGGCTGCCCAAGGATGCTGTGCAGCACCTGTGGAGGGCATTGCTCCCCCTTGACCTAATCTCATAGGAAATTTTTGCAGAAGCTTTTGCTGAGGCACCTTGAGAAAGCAGCATTTAAATCAGAGAGAGAGGGGAAAAGCCTCAGGAGTCAGATGAGCTGGGCTGGAGTCCTTCCCTGAGCTCCAAGAGCTCTCATTCTGAGTCTTCTCCTTTTCTAAAAGCAGTTAAGAAATGCTTTTTAAAGGGAAGAGAGAATTTCTACTGCCAGGAGACATCCCAGTTCACTGTAATGTAATGTATTAATTAATGCATTGATCTCTGAGTATGGGAGAAGATTTTCCCTATGGTCCCTCCATTGGTCAGTGGCACAGATGCAGGATCAGATTAGGGTGATTGTGGCCATGTTTGTGCAGCGGCTACAGCTGCACTTTGCTCCAAGATGCTCTTCTGCATCCATTTCCATGCTCAACACCTCGATCTCTCCTGTCCTCCTCCAGGCTTTCAGTATTGTGCCAGTGTCAGGTGTGCTGCAGCCAGGAGAGAGCCAGCAGGTCTCCTTCACCTTCTTTGGCCACCTCAACACCATCACCAGCGTGAGAGCGCTGTGCCACGTGGAGGGAGGCCCCACCTATGAGGTGGTGGTGACCGGGGAGGCCTCACGTGTCAGCTACTCCCTGAGCCTCCGGGAGATCAACTGTGGCTCTCAGGTACCACACATGTCCCCTGGCACAGCTCCTTGCCTTGGGACCACGGCCAGCAGTTTCCTGCCCACCTCGGTCCAGGGCTCCCTCCCCTTCCCAGCCCCTTTGTTGGCCCTGGGGCTTGGAAGTCCAACCTTTGAAAGACACATCTGACATCCAAGCTGGTTTACAATGGCCATCTCCAACCCTCTCCAAAATGCTGGGAGTGCCTCTTTTTCAGGGTACCTAACAGTGCCTCCTGGGGCAGGCAGGGTCCCAGTGGGGGTGCTCTGAGGGGTGTGTCCATGAGACATCCCTCTGCTGATCCACACCTAAAGCCTGACCTCCAAGGAGATGCTCTTGTCAAAAGCTCTTGCTTAATCCACACAACAATCAAGGGAAGAAGTTAGGCTTCCAGTCACTATATTTAGAGAGACTGTCCCAGAATAATCCCCAGTTCACTCTTTTCCAGTTGAAAGCCCACAGATATTTCCAGCTGCTGGCCCTGTGTGTGTTGCCCTGTGGGACTCCCTTGTTGCATGTATGTTGCTTGCCAATACTTGCATGCAGGTGCCTTTTCTCCTGGAATGCCTCAGTGCTGTCTCTGTTTCTCCTGGCTCTTGGTGACCCCTCAGAGTGCAGAGGGCCTGTGTCCCCTGGTTCATTTATTGTTGACCCTCACATGGTTGTTACCACACCTCTGTGTGCTGCCAGAGCTCCCTGGTCCTGTGCAGGTGCCCTGTGCCTGGGGGTTCCCCAGGTTCCCAAGTGCCCCCATCTCCTCCCTGCTCCCTGCTCCCTTCTCCCATCATGTGTCTGCTTCCAAGCCCAGGAGAGAGGAAGGAGATTCCCAGCAGCAGGCCTGGGTCTGTAACTTCCCACTCCTGTCTCTTCTCTCCAGATGTTTAATGAAATTGGTCACAGCACAGTCACCCTGGAGAACACTTGCAGGATTGAATTCAACTGGGTGCTAAACCCTAGCACTGCAGACCAGCATCTGCCTGGTGTGTTTCTGGTCAAGCCCACAGCTGTAAGTAGCACAAATGACTGACCCTAGCCCTGTGCCAGGTGGCCCAGGAGTGTTAAAGGGAAGAAAGAGGGGGTGGGGCAGAAAGGGGGAAAAAAGTCAGAGGGGAAAACCACAAACCCAGCCATGAGAGAGACAGGGCTGTAAGCAATTTCTGCTGGGGGCAGAGAAGGTCAAACAAGGGCTCTCCTGATAGACTCCCCCATGGCCGTGACTGGTGGGTGGCTCTGCTGTCACAGGGCAGTCACTGGTGGGAGGCACAAGTGTGTTGGTCACTGGTCTCACTGTAAGGGTTGTAGAGGAGAATTCTATTTGATAGATTTCTCAGATGAAAAGAAGGCACAAATGCAGCAAGTGTTATATCTGAAAACTATTTATTGATAAAGAAAAAGGGTACGGTCCCAACCAGAAGGGGATAGAAAAGAGCAGAGAGAGAAAATGAGAAATGGAAAGAGGGGCAGAGCGTTACTGCTAGAATGCTGGTCCGCTCTGTCGGGTCCTGCTCAGCAGCTGGTGGAGCAAGTGTGCTGCCAGCCGCACCGAGCGTGCGGTGCAGGGGCACCATCCGCAGCGGCAGCGGCGCGGCTGTCCCGCGGGCCGGGCTCCATCCGCCGGCAGCGGCGCGGCTGTCCCGCGGGCCGGGCTCCATCCGCCGGCAACGGGGCCAGCTGTCCCGTGGGCTGCACCGGGGCAGGCGCGATCCGCAGTGGCAGCGCTGCAGCTGTCCTGCGGGCTGTGGCCACCGGGTTCAGCAGCTGCGGCTTGTCATGGTTGGGGCGCGGCGGCTGTTCCCTTGGGGAAGCAGCGGAGCACTGGGTTGCCGAGCGGGAAGCGGCGACAGCAGCATAGACAGACAGGGAAGAAGTGGCTTTGCAGGGAGCTGGATCCTCCAGGTGACACGTGGAGGGAGACTCTAAAACTCAAAGACAAAATGAGTTTTAAAGTAGGTATGCTTTTATTCGGCTGGACCCATGGGGATATCTCCACAAAGACATGCGTACCCCTTGTACACACACATTTTTTTTTATCCCCTAGAATGGTACATATGTATCAAGTTTCACTATAGATCATTTCCTGGCTCCCCTCCCCCTCCACTTCGTATGCTAATCATCTTATCAGTCCTTTGTGCCTACACAGTTGTCTCTGGTGGTCATCTCTGGGGTTGTAGGGGATGAAGTAAAGTTGTCTTCCTCAGGGTTGACTTTCTGACCTTGATGCCCTGCGCATGCTTACTGATCTTTTGGCTGCTGTCCAAGCCAGGAGTCCAGATTTATCTGGTTTCAGGGGCCCAAGGAGCCTCGTTATCTCAGTATCCTTGCATACTGTATCCTATTCTTGATAAACATCCTACCCCTTATCAAGCATCCTTGCATTCTTTCTTGCTGTTTTGCACCTAGTCCTTTCCTTTCTCACGTGACTAAGTATGCAGCAAATATTAGGCAATGTCCATAATGTATGTGCCTGCTCTTAATCAATACCTTCTAATTTCTGTGATTAATATATATATATCCTCTAGTTTCTGACCCCATGTTTCACAGGTGCTCCCAGCCCAACAAAAAACCAAAAATGGCAGGGAAAAACTGGCAATGTTAACTGCTTGTATATGCTAAGATTCCTCCCATAACTCTTAGGAAGACTATTGGTCACACGGGCAAAATTTTTAGAAGATTGGTCACATGGGCAAAATTTTCCTGGGCTTTGGGGTCTGCCTGCCTCCAAGGGGGAGGTCTCTTGCAGCCCCCCAGACACGGAGCCTGCCTGCATTGTCTCCCAGCAATCTCCTTTACATGTCTACAGCCCCTATAGTAATTTTTCACCCCATGTCAGAAAGTGTTTTTATAATGTATGTTGTGGCATAACTAAAAATTTAATTGGTTGCTCACAGTCACTCTGGGGACCCCGACGGCTGAGATCTCAGGCTGTGCTGGCACTGGAGCATTTCTGAGGGTCACCTTACCCCGCCTGTGTGATCACATATCCCTTACGTAGGTGAAACACGGACAAAAAATCACAACCCCACAATTCCTATAAAGATTTGTAGGGACGGTGTGTATATTACAGCGCTGGACGCATGTGGGGATCGTTCCCCTTCAAAGGACATGCATGCCCTTGAGAACTCCTGATCCCTTTTTATTCTTCTTCACTAGTTTACATGTGCATAGAATTTCATAATAGGTTCATGCATATTCATTCTGCTGATTTTGCGTTACAGCTAGTTACATATGTAGCTAGTTTTTTATCAGAAAGTACAGAAAGAACTCCTGGGTCACTCTGCCCTGTCTGTTTCAAGGTTCCAGGAGCTTCTCTTATCTCTTCAGCTTAGAAATTCGCATTCTTTCTCTTCAGCTGGGGCAGTTTAACTAGTGCTGCAGAGTTACCAGACTAAACAGCATATTGTACTTATGCTAGCAAGCTCAAAGCAACACATTTCACCTAAATCCAAATGGATTTCTACCCTGTTAAATTTTCACTCTGTTTCATTGGCTTGCTGGTCCCTGCCTCCTCCAGCTTTGTTGCTGTGCAGCGGCTTTGTGGGGCAGTGAGGGGGCCAGGGAGCAGCAGGGCTGGAAGAGCAGGGAGAAAAATTAGCAGCATCCCACTGCAGTCCAAGCTTCTCAGTCCTGCCTGGATGTCTTAGAGCTGAAGCAGCACTCCTGCCTTCGTCCCTCCTTGCAGTGGGAAGAGGAAGCTAATTGGCTTTCCCATTTCTTCATGCCTGTCTCCTACAAGGGACGAGAGGAGCTGCTGGCCCTTCTTAGTGCGGGGACTTCCCTTCCCCAGTGGCAGCAGAAGAGCCTTTTTATGATGAGGCGGGCTCTTGCTGGCAGAGGGCAAAGCCAGAGCAGCAGAGCTGTGCTCACATCAGGCTGTGCTGGGGCACCAGCCTTACGAGCCCTGGGGACGACACACGGCACCCTGGGGTCAGAGGCTCGACTTTTTGGGCACAAGGAAGGTGGAAGGTGACACAGTGCTGGTCTCAACCCTGCAGCACTGCATCGCCTTCTCCACAGCACTGGGCCAAGGAGTGGGCTGAATCCCAAAAGTTTAATATCCAGGGTTCAGCTTAGCTGGGGAGAAGGCTCTTCAGCATAGGTGTGTAATCCAGCACGAGGGGGAGGTAAGAATGAGGGACAGGTCTTCTGTATGGGTTGCAGAGAGCTTTAGTCTCAGGAGGGTCCAGGGACAGAAGACAAAATCTCAAGCTGTGCAGGAGCTTATATATGGGGGAGGTTCAAGGGGAGGGTACAGACCTTCAACCAATTGGGGGAAAGCTGGGGAGAAACACAAGATGGGGTTTACAACCTTCTAACCAATAGGGAGAACTGGGGGGAGGGGAACAGATCCAACAAACCACTGGGGCTTCGAAGGATACAGAAATGACAGGGAAGTCTCTGGAAAAAGGGATAGGCATGAGGAGGGATTAACAGGTGTGGGGAGGAGGAACGTTGAACATTCTGGGAAAAGAAGCTGGTTCGGGATAAGATGGACAGGGGAGGTGGAAGGATACAGCTTAAGGATAAACCAGCTGTATAGGGGGGGAAACAGAACAAACCATTTGGAATAATAATATATACTAAAACATACTGCAATAAGAAGGCATGAGAAACAAAGGCCACTCTTCAGTTAAAATTTAAAGAAAATGTAATAAGAGACAATAGGGGACAAAGTCAACAAAGCAGAAGTAACAGTGCTTGCTGCCTCGCTTGGGTGCTTAGCCACAGCCAGAGGCACACACCAGTCAACACAGCAAGACCCCTTATATACCCTGGGTATTGCATCAGCCTAATACATATTTATAAATGCTTATACATATTGAAATATTTTAACATAGTTCCTCCTCTGTCCCAGCTTTTTGGAGCATGTGCAGTTGTCCTAGTGATGGTCATTTGTTACTCTTCGACACATTCAACAGGTTTCCATTCCTTCATTGGTTAAATGTTAATATTACAAGAACTCTTCACCAACATTGGTATCACAACACAATGTTCTCATTAAAAGAACTCTAAACTTTAGCAAAACTTCTTTTACAAAAGTCAACGTTATAGAACATATAGTATTTAACAATTGTGAAAGCCAATACTGCAATATATTTATCACGAAGGCGATGTGGTCCGATGGCTTCTTCTAGATGAGAACCTGTCTGTCCCCTGAGCCATCCCCCATCAAACACTGATGCATTGCCTCCCTCTTCTCCTGTCCCTGCAGGGCTCCATTGCACCTGGCGAGAAACAAGTGCTGAAATTCTCTTACATGCCGGGATTACCAGGAGCCTTCAGCAGGACTTACCAGCTTAAAGTGGGTGACCTGGACCTGGAAAATATCCTCCTGAAAGGAGAAGCATCCTGTCCCATGATCACTGTGAACCTGCCCTGGAACGCCAAAGGTGGGCACTGCCTGTCTGCCCCCAGGAAGGGCCCCTCTGGTTTTGTTCCCTATCATATGCCCATAGGGCAGTTCATGCTCACCTCCACCAAGCCTGGAGGGTTGCGGGACTCCCAGACCAAGTCAAGCCCCCTGGTTGCTTCATGAGTCTTGAGCAGAGGATCCCATGTGGGCTTTGTCCCAGGAACCATCCTGCAGAGCTTGTCAGCACATCTGGCAGGGTCCTGAAGGATGATGGCTAGAGTGAAAGGCTTGGGAAAGCTCTAAGAGAGGCTGGCAGGGCTTCAGGCAGGGTTGGATTTGTGTGACATTGCAGGGGATGAGATTCAGAGAGGAACAGCAGCATCCACTTTCCAGAGGGGGCTTGAGGGATTTCTTTCTGGAAGAAACCAGTTTTGGGAGGCGGGGACTTCCCAGCTGAAATAGGACTGGCACTTTGCTCACACTTCTCTTTGGGGATGTTTTCTTCTTTCAGGAAATGAAAAATATGAGAAACCTCCGAAACAGCTCATAAAACGTCGGCAACTCTACAATGAGAGGAATAAATCAGTTGTTCGGAAGAAGACTCAGAGCCTGAAGACCAAGACCTTGAAGTCTCAGACCCCGACGACTCAGACCTTGAAGACTCTGATTCCGAAGACTCAGAACCTGAAGCCCTGTGTGCTTGGCTCTGGCATTGTAGTAAGAACAGCTGCAGCCCCGTTTGGCACATGCCACCCTCCCCATGTCACCTGAGCCCCTTGCAGCCCACAGCACCTCCCCGGTGCCCTGATGGCACCTGGGACCTCCCTGCCCACCTACAACCTTGTGTCGCCTCAGCATTGCCCCTAGGGCTGCCACTCTGGTCATGGTCTCTTCTGGGGCTGCACCAGCTTCCTGGCTACCCCAGGGAGAGGTCCTGAAGGCCATGCTCAAAGGTTGGAGTTGATGGTGCTTTGAAGGAGATGCAGGTCATTGCTGGGGAGTTTGTTGGTCCCAACCCAAGCCCTGCCAGAGTTACAGACCTCATCAGCAGCTGCCTGATTGTGCCCTGGGGCTGTGCTGGTGGTGCTCATCTCCAAGAGGCACCAGCTTGGTCCTGGTTCCCTTTCAAAACAGCTTTTGTCCAAGCTGCCTTGGTACTGGCTGGAGGCAGGCAAGTTTCTGGAGCTCTGGAAGATTCCTGGTTGGTCTGTCTGCCTGGCCAGATCAGCTTTGCTAACAGTGTCTGGGCAGGCAAAGGTGCTGGAGTTACTTCCCTGGAGATGAGGTCCTACCTAAGAGAGCAGGAGGTGTCACAGACACTGAGCAGTCGGACAGGAGGACCCCACACCCTCTCTCAACGAGAGCAGGGTGGGATCCTTTCTCAGGTGCAAGCTGGGCCTTGGGAAGGACCTTTGCTAAGCAGCCACTCTCTTCCCTTTCCTCAGCCAAGCCCTCAGCTGCAGGTGAACACGGTGAGGATGCTGATAGAGAAGGCTTCTCAGGAGCTGCAGCAAAAGCTCACATGCCATCCCCCAAAGAGCATGTTCCCTGATGAGGAGCTGTGCCAGAGTCTTGTCAAGTGAGTAGGGACTCCCATCCCCATCTCCAGGTGCCCCGTGGGGAACACCCAGCCATGTCCCCTTCTGCTGAGAGCTCCTTGTGTCTGCAGAGCTGGGAATAGCCTGGACTCAAGAAAGGGTCTGGTCCCAGTGGCTGTGACACGCTACATGGGAGCAGCAGAGTGTCCTCCCTTCCCCAGCACCACGCTGAAGCTTTGGACTGCTCAGCTCCCCACAGGTGTGGGGTTCTGTCCTTAGAGCTGGGGGACCCAGTGCAGACCTTCAAGCCCTTCCAGACAGCATAAATTCTGTCCCTGCTGACTAGCTCTGAAAGAGACAGCTCCTTGCTGATGTCTTGGTTCCAACTAACAGAGTACACTAAACAAAAGCAGAAGGGAACTGCACACGTCAGCAAACCCTCTAAAACCCAAAATCAGATGGTTTGAATCCTGGTGGGGTGGCAGGGCTTATCTAGGTAACTTGGTCCATCTCTTTGCACCATCATGATGCAGCACAAACATGGGAGGCTTCAATTCAGGAAGAAGATGCTCTGCAGAACAGATCATGTGATCTGGTTGCAGAGCAATGAAGATTTCCTGTGCAGGCAAATCTTGTTCCTAGGCCCCAAAGCAATTTCAGGCTCAGGCTGTACACCAGACTAAGCAGTTTCATTGAGACCAGTGGAAGCCCAGTGGACTCGCCTATACTGGCTTTTCATGGCAGAGCAGCTGTGGCCAGTGTCCATTTTAAACTAATTTTATTTTCAGGTACCATTAGTAGGTGATAAAACCTAGGACCTGCACTCCTCCTTACTTCCCAAAGTCATTGCCAGGTGGTCAGGCCATGGGTTTCATGGGTTTGAGCTAAGTTTTTGCAGCAGTGAATAAAGAAACAGCCACTGTATTTGTATCCTCCATCCACTTGGATGTGTAGCCAGGCTGTGGTTTAAGGACTGTCCTTACTCCTCCTTGCAGAGTTGAGCCGCCCGAGTATGTCCTGGACATGGGCGCTGTCCATAAAGGTTACACTGAGAGAAGAACTCTGGAGATCACCAACCCTGAGCAGATCCCAGTGTCCTTCCAGGTTGATCTGTCTGTCCTGCAGGACACAGGTAAGCATGCTAGAGACACTTCCTGCGGGCTTGAAGGAGGTGTCTCAGACAGATTAACTTAAGCCACTGAACTTGGGGAGGTTTCTGAGCTTTTTCTTCTCAGTGCCCCTGCTGGGAGCTTTAGAGGCTCCATTTGGCCAGCCATGCCCAGGGACCTGGCCTGCCTGTGGCTGCCCTGATGCTTCTGTGCAGAGGCCAGATGGGCTCATCACCCTGGTCACCTCTCAGCATCTTCTGCCCTTGGCTCCCATGAGCATCAAGTTTCTATGAGCACTCCGTGGGCTTGTTTTGGCAACCAGTGGGGTCTGCTGTGTTTTGGAAGTGCTTTGTTTGGAGTTCACACTGTCACAGCTCCTGTATTCAGCCTTTATTGAGGAAACAGCCTGTGAGATCCTCTGGTGGATCAAAAGAGGCTTCCAAAAGAGGCCTTGAGGCAAGGCTGCACTTCCATCACACAGTGGCTCACTGTGTCTGAGGGGTGTTCAGGTGCACTCTTAAGTTTTTGTCCAGGTCACAGCATGGCATGGGGTTTTTCCCCAGACCTCTCGGCCAGGACACCTGTAAGGCCTTAACATGCTTATGACACATTTTGTGTTTCTCATGCATCTCAGCTGCTTTATTTTCACCTCTTCAAGGTTTCAGCATGGAGCAGGTGCAGGACCTGCCCCACAGCTACACCAAGACGTTTGATGTGCGCTTTGAAAGTGCCCAGCAGCCACGGGGTGATGTGGATGTGCTGCTGCCCTTAAAGGTACCACAGCTCTTGGGGCTGCCAGCAGGCTGGGCACAGCAACAGATGTCACCTGCACCCTCCACTGAATTCTCTGTCCTTCTCCAGCTGACAAAAGGCCCCACATATAACATCCGCCTCCATGCCACTGTGTCTGAACTGTTGCTCGAACTCTCCAAGAACAGACTGCACTTCTCTGACATCCTCGTTGGGCAGTGCAAGGCTGAGACAATCCAACTCTACAACTGGTTCCGAGTACCCTGCAAATGGTCCATCAAGCCTGTTCTGAAGGTAAAGCACAGGCGACATTGAACATGTAACTTCTTGGTTGCGTTTTCTTTGTGACTCTTGCCCTTTCTGCTGCTGTGGCTGCCTGAGCACTTGGGTCTACAGCGTGTTTGAGGAAGCTTCTGAGGGTCTGGGTCAAGGCTGGTTTGCCTGGACCTGTTCCATTAGCTGATGCTTTGCTTTTCTGCCATCTTCACCCATTCCTCCTCCTCTGAGGACAGTAGTTCCCTATCTGCCTGCCTTGTCTACAGGGCTTCCCTCCAGCTCTGGGCTTTGGGGCCACACTTGCTTTGGCTGTGGGTGCTCTCAGCACCGTATCAGTGTCTCAGAGCATGAGGAGACCTCACACAATTGGTTTCTGTGCCCAGAACAATCACCTCAAATACATGACATCAGCCGTACGTCAGAAGCGGCAGCCGCTGGAGGATGAGCCCTGTCCCTTTGAAGTGACGCCCTCCAAAGGAACCCTTGGTGCAGGAAGGTGGCAGAACTTGCAAATCCGGTTTACACCCAAGGAGGAGGTGAGATTGGCAGGTGTCAGCCCGGGAGGTCTGTCAGGGCTATCTGGAAATGAGGGCCTGGTGCAGAGAATGTGGGGTATGAGCTCTGCCTTCACAGGGAGCTTTCTGCAAGGCCCATACCCAGCGTGGCTCAGTTCACCCCACAGAGCACTCCTGTGAGATGTGCTTTGAAATCCCCACAGGGAGCTTGCACAGAGAGCATCAGGGCTGCCTCTCAGCACATGGGGGGGATGTGCCCAACTCCCCTCAGCCTCCCCCTTGCCTGGCTGTATTTGCAGCTGCGACACTCAGTGCAGAGCAGCCGCCCACTCGCAGAGTATAATCCTGGAATGGCCAGTCTAGGCTCATCCTGCTGCAGGACTGACAGACAAAACAGCCACCAGACACCTTCCTGGGCACAGCGGGACAGACACCTGTAGTGGTGTGCTGCCAGCAGTGCCTGGGGCTCTGGCCTGCCTGCACATTCCCATGCAGCTGGAGATTAAACTTTTAAAGGATGGAGCATTCCCAAAAGTCGTTTGCCTGTGGCCGCTGGGTCTCGGAAACTGGCAGTGTGTACCAGCATGGACACAAGTGCTTCTGTGCTCACAAACAGTCCCAAGGATCTTTTAATTGCTCAAGAGGCATAACCATCTTGTGTCTGGCTTGGACCAGAGCCAAACACTAAGCAGAGAAGATGACCCTTATTTCTAGCCAGCGAGAGCTCATTTGACTCTCTCCTGGAGCTGGTGTTTGCCTGATGCAGCAGTGCCAGGACTGCATGACTAGGTGAAAACACCCGACAGTCCATTGTACATCCACCTGCTACCAAATACCCAGTTACAGTGCACACCAGGATTCATCCCAGTTACTCAGACCCAGACTACTAGAGATGCTGTAGTCCCTAGCAGAAGTAAATATCTGGTTTCCATTCACCTTGGAGGGACTGATAACACCCTGACCGTGGGGCAAGCATTGTTGTATTTGGGGTCCAGTCACCTGGAACTTCATGGATGAGTTTCCTGCACTTTCCTCTTTTCAGAGGTCTTACAAGAATGAGCTGAAGCTTAACATTCGTGGGAGCAGCAATCACTTAAACCTGCACCTGTCAGGACAAAGTCTGGAGCCACGGTTGGAGTTCAGTCCCCCAGCACTAAAGATGGGACGGGTGCTGGTGGACAGCGATGGGGTTGAGGCCACAGTGGTGGTGAAGAACCCATGCAACTTCCCCATTGAGTTTTACTCCCTGGATTTTGATGAGCAGTACCTTGAGGAGGAGGAGGTGAGGAGGCAGGTCTGGTCCCCATGTACATGCTGCCCAAGCTTCACAGCACTCCAGCATTCCCAGGCTTGTGCCAGGGGATGGAGGCAATCCCCAGGGCAAAGCCAACTCTGCTGACATGCTGTGGGAGGACCTAAATAGTTTGTGTTGTTGGGAGGAAGGGAGGAGACAGAAAATGGGTTTGTTGAGTCTGTGTGATGAAAGGCAAGAAGAGGAATCTTGTGTATGGTTTCTCTTCCCTACACACACAGATCCTGCGGATGGCAGTGGGGTCTGAGTACCAAAAGAGCTTTTTAATGCCTCCATGTGCTATGGGTGAGACGCTGTCACCAGAGGTGCTGGAGGACCATGAAGCACAGAAGAGGCTGAAGGCTCAACAGGCAGAGTTCAAGGCCATGGCAGAGGCCAAGGCCAGGACTGAGGCTGAGGCTGAGGCCAAGGACGAGGCAGCAGCAGGTCAGAAAAACAGTGAGGGTTTGGCCGTGTCTGTTTTGACTGTGGTCACAGCTGGGACTCCAGCCCACACACCCTGAACTCTCTGTCACCTTGCTCTCCAGGGAAAGCCCATGCTTTTAGCAGCTGCCTGTTTCCCAGCTTGGTGAAGGAGCTCTTGGGTGAGGGGCTGTGGCATCCTTTACCAACCCTGAGTGTAGCCAAAACAAGCTCCTATCTGCCTGCCACAGACTGGGCAAATAATCAGGATATTCCCTTGTGTCCCTTAGTCACAAAGACCAGGATTGGATGAGTTCTTCAGCCAGTAGGACCAGGTCTAATATCACTGGCTCTTTGATATTTGCACCTTCCTAGCAACAAAAGAATAAGCACATGTTACTTTCACCAAGTTTCCTTTCTGGGATCTGAGGAGATGGGGGAAATGGTGAGGATCTAAGGTAGGCAGGAAGCTGACTTTTCCCCCTGGTTTTGCACTGCAGCATATCACAGGACGGAGTCCATGGTGAACGTGACTGGCAGTCCTGTCTCTCGGGCTGTCATGCGCCACCTGGGCACTGACCCATCTTCAGAGAGGCGTGAAGCGCAGCAGCACAGAGGGATTGTTGTCATCGTCCATGGGCCACCCCGGGCAGGTACGTCAGCTGCAGCCCAGGGCTGCAGGGAGAGGGGCAAGCAGGAGGAATGCGTCCTGGTGGGCCATGGTGCTTAAGGCAAAGTCCTCAGCTGAACAGGAGGTGGAGTAGATCCTCTTGGCTTTAGAATTCAGAGCTTGTACCCACGCTCCAGCTGCCTCCCCCATGGCCTCCCCTGGAGGGACACTTGCTTTCCCACTGCCCTTTTAACTTTGAAATCTTGTTGGAGAGTTTTCCAGGGCCTGTCCCTGTAGTGCCTCCTGTGCCAGTGTCACCAAGCAGTCCCCCTCTCTCTCTCAGGAAAGACAGAGATAGCAGCAGGCCTGTGTCAGTATTATGATGCTGCTTACGTGTCCATTGACACCGTGGTGAAAGAGGCCATGGCCAACGATGGGAGCCCAGCAGGGCTCTGTGCCCGGGAGCTCTGCACCAAGGCTGCCATGGAGCCAAAAGGCAAAGACAAAGGTAATGCTGCTAAGAACCCAGAGCCAGTGCTTCAGAAACCCACCATGACTGTCCACTTCTGCTTACTCACAGCAGCAGTTTTTCAGTCCTTGGGTCTCTTAGGGAACATGGCTGAAGTGCATCTCTGGCTTGTCTAAAAAAGAAAAAAATTCAATTTTAAGGGCTTAGTCAGGGGTTCTTTTGTAGCCCCCTTTGCTGCCATTCTTGGCACATGGTTGTTTTTCTAGGGGTAGTGAACCTGTCTCTTTCCCAAGGATTTGTATTTCCTCAAAGCTGAATCGAGCTTGCTCCTCATGGGCAGCAGGCAGAACTGCTGCCCACTTTAACAAAGAAAAAGCCTTCTGAAGTGGCTCATTAAGCCACAGGAAGACTGACTATGAGTGTAACCTTGCAAACGAGAGGAAGGGAAGGACAGCCTCCCAGAAGAATTTCCAATGAGAGACATGCTCCAGATGAGCTCTTTTCTCCAGAGATTTACCTATGGCCACTGTCAGGTTACACAGCTCGTTGGGCTGTTCTCCATGTGAGACTGGAGACTTCTATGAAACTTCCTGGGCAGTTGGTACCCTGAGCCCTGCAGGGTGAGGCCAGACCTGGCTCAGTGCAGGGGGAAGTTTTGCATTGCTCAGTTTTGAACCTGGCTGGGCTGGGAGCTGGTGGAAGGGAGAAGAGTCTGGGTCCCAACTGGGCTTTTCCCACAAGAAGGATTTAGCTTCAGTGGAGATGGGTGATGCAAGTGGGGCAGGGCTGCAGGTCTCCACAGGAGAATGCTGGATGGGTGCAGTGTATGGAAACAATACTCCTGGAGGACGAATCTTTGGCTTGATCCGCAGGGGAGCTGCCATGTGAGCCGCATCACCTGCGGGCACAGTTGTTAGGAAGGACATGGTGCTGGCTTTAAAATCAAATATGGGATGGTGTGCTTTACCTGCTGGTAGGAGAAGCAGGGAAGGAGATGCTTCTGGGAAACAGTGCTGCCAGTGCCCAGCAGACTGGGGAAAATGTGCTGTGTTCCTTCCAGGGCCCAAGGTTATGCCTGTTGTAGGGAAAGGTGCCTATTTGCTTTACAAAGCTCCTTTGAGCCATCTGTCCCCTGTGCAGGTAAAAAGCCTCAGCTCACTGCTCAGACCAAAAATAAACAAGCCTCTGGGGAAAAGATCAACAGGAATGATGCCAAAGGCAAGAACCTTCCAGCACAAAAGAAGGAGCCAGCCAGCAAACCCGACATAAAGGACACCAAGGTAAACATGATCTGCCCTGGTTGATGCCTGGGACCTTTGCATTGTCTTTGAGATGAGCAGAGGCTCTGTGCCAGCCAGGGCCTGGTATAGTGCCTGGTCCATAGTGCCGTGACTTGGGCTGGGAATGTGCTCTGGCAGACAGCTCCGCTGGTTGTCAGTGGTTTGCTGGCAAAGTGCAGTCCTGGCTAGTGTGGCTGCAGGCAGCGAGCAAAGTGCTGGGAGGCTGCACTGGGGGCTTGCAAGCTTGGGTGTCTGCTGGCCAAGGGATGGTCCCTCCAGGACCATCCCCTGGAGCCCCCAGCCTGCACTGCAGGGTTGTTCTAGGTTCCACCAGGGAGGAACCCCAGCTCCAAGCCCAACAGTGGGAGTTGTTCAGGGCTTTCCACCATGGTTTCTTTTCCTTACAATGGTTCACATTGCAGTTCACAGTTTCCACTGCTCCTGCGCCGCAGCAGCTGAACATCATCAGCAGTCATGGGGAAGAGCTGAACTGCTTGAGCTGTGTGCTGCCCAAGGACCTGCTGGTGGACGTCCTCTGTGAGAGGCTGAAGGTGTGTGGGGTGGGGGAAATGGAGACATTCCTGCTTCGGAGAGACAGCACTGGGGTACAACTTGGAGAGGAGGAGGAGGAGGTCTGTACATGCTGCTGGAGGATCCTGGACTGTGTGCAGGGAGCCCTGGGGGAAGCTGCAGCTGCCCTTAGTTGGCAGAGCCTAAGGACAGATCCAAGCTGCTCTTAGCTACTGCACTTGGAACAAGGATAGCTGGTGTCATCTGGGTTTACGGTGCAGCTGCGAGCCCCCTGCGTGCAGTGGCTGACTTACTCTTCCCTTTATTCACAGTGTAAAGACTGCTACAAGGGAGTGGTCTTTGATGGCTTGGAGACCCTCTTTGCAAGCAGCCTGGAATCTTCTCTGCTCTGTGTACTCAGAGCTGTCAAGAATTGTCATCATATCTACATGGTGAACCTGCATCAGGATTATGCTTCTTGGAAAGCCAAGGATGAAGCTGAAAGAAAGAGGAAGGAAGCTGAAAGAGAGAAGGAAGGTGAGATATCTCTTCTCAAATCTTCTCTCTCAAGCCCTCAACCTTATCTCTGTGTATCTGGATTTGCAGCAGAGCTTGTAAGAAATGTTTTTATTAATCTGTTTACCTTCTGCCTCAGTGTAACCAGCACTCATCTCAGAGCTGCAGGAGATCTGAGGTTTAAAGACTCACCTTAATCTCTAACATTAAATCTTGGGCACAAGTGTCAGCTGCTGTAGCTCAGTGACAAACGACTGTCCTCAGCCTTGGTGCACTTAAGCCAGGCAAAGCCCAGGAACCACACTGCCCAGCCATAGTTTGGGGGATTGTCTGAATTCTGGAGCAGGGATATGAGCTCCCCAATATCTCCTGGTATGATAGGCTGGGTCAGGAAAAGCTGTGAATCCTTACAGCTCACCCAGAGCACCCAGCTCTGCTTGCAGTCACTCATGGTTTCTCTTCTGGTTTGTGCTAAAGAACCGCTGCAGGAAAAAGCTATTATGAGGAACACAGAACGTGTCTTGGAAATGGATGAGGACGAGTATGACATCCTCCCTGAGGAGAAAAACCCAGAAGTGGATAAAATAATACTGGAAATGAAGAGTATACAGCCAGAGGGGTGAGTAAGCCTTCCATGGGTTACTGCTCAGGGTCCCTAGAGGGTCTCCCTGCTCCAAGGACTCTGAGCTCAGAGGTGTTGGATAGCAAAGGTCAGAAGCAACACAAGGATGGCCACTCTTAGCTCCCTGTCTACTAAGAGAGAAAGGACCTTCTTCTGTTGAGACAGAACATCATCTTCTCTATTTTAGTGGTGAGCCCTCCCAGCTTAGATGCTGCCTGCAGGGAGCTGGGCTCTGGGCTTGCCTTGGCACTGCCTGTAGAAGTCTCTTCAAATCCACTATGCTGATTCGTGCCTTCTTCATCATCTCCCTTCTTCCCCAAAACAGCGGGATTGTGCTATGGGCAGGTGTGGGGCACAGACAAACCCTTGGTTTGGGTCCTGGTCCTGGCACAGATGAAGTCCTTGCAATGCTGAGTTGCCAGGGTTCTCCTTATGGTGGGACACCACCCATAAAAGCTCATGTCCTTTAGGCTCCCCTTCAGCTGCAGCAGTAGGCAAGCACAGGAGAAGTTCTGCTCCAGCCAGGCAGCCCAGCTCAGGACACATAGGCAAAGTGTGGAGCTGGGAGGGGAGGCTGCTTAAAGCAAGCCTGTGCATCAGGACTTCTTTCAGCCCAGGCTGAAGTTGGTTTCATGGGGAGGAGATGGATGAGGCTGCTTCAAATTGTTTCCATGGCAGATAGCACTAGTTTGGCTCAGTCACAACTGGGTTCCAGCAGGAAATCAGGCTGACAAGAGCCTGTCTTGCAGGAGAGGAGTTCCTGCAGCCTTTGCTTTCTGACTGATAGGATTATTCTCATTAAGGAGCAGGCTATGCCCAGGGAGAAGAGGGCTGAATGAGCAGAGGAAGAATTGTAGGAGGGATAAGCAGATGTTAGCAATCTGTGTTCTGCTTTAAACTGGGAAATCAAGAGACCAAGAGCATTTTCAGGCATCAGCGCAGAGTTGGTGGATCAGCCTTTGGCAGTGGGCTGGGGGTGTCTGGCTGTGCCTTAAGAGGGAGGTTGCAGTCAAGACTTTACAATGGCAAGGCTTAGGTTTGGCTGGTCCTGGAGGTCCCCTTCCACCATTGCGCTCACTTGGGATGTTCCCAACCTCTGTGGGTTGAGGAAGATTCATGGAAATGGTCTCATGGTTCTGCCTGGCCTCAGGGTCAAGGAATGAAGTGCGGGGCCAGCCAGGACTAGCGAGCCCAAGTTTCCGGTGGTGACTTGACACTGCGGTGGAGTCCACAGCTAGCTCAGGGGCAACGCGGTGCCATGAATGGGGAACAGCCTCCCCCTGAAATGAGGAGAGCTGAACCTTAGAGTCGCCTGCTCTACAGCTCGAATGGTTGTCAGCATCAGGGAGCAGACAAAAGAGGAGAGGGAGGCTTTTGGTGTGTAATTCTGAGGAAGACTTATTCCTTGAAGGGAACAGGGACCAAAGAGCCCTAACACTGGTGTGCTCGGGATTTTGTACAGCACTAGGACCGGGGGTGGGTACAATTTCTGAACCAATAGGGAATCTGGGAGGGAGGAGTGAAAGGAGTGGGGAGTGAAAGGAGGGGAATATAATTCAGGGAACAATGGGAATAAAGGGATGCAGAGGGTAGGTCACATGGACCAATGGGGTGTCCTACATTAGGGAAATTCCAGAGGGGCAGAACTGGCAGGGGAAAGGTTTACAGGAGACTAACAGGGAAGGGTCTAAAAAAGGGGCAGAGTTTACAGGGATGAATAGGGAAGGCACTAGAATACAGGGTGGGGATTACGGTGATTGAAGGGTAAAAAGGGGAGGTATATAACTTGGGAACCGTCTAACTTGGGGAAAAGTAAAATACAGGGATGAACCGGAACAGACCATTGATATTAACTCATCTAACAAGCTATGAAATAAAAACACACCACAACAGTGACTCTCAGCAATGTTTTCTACTTTGTTTGCTGAAGGGAGCTGAAGGAGCTGGCCCAAAAGCTTGAAGAGGAGGCAAAACCTTTAGAGGAGGAAGAGAGGCAGAAGGAGGAAGAGAAGCAGAAGAAGGAAAAGAAGGGTGTCTCCGTGGGGAAGCAGCCTGCAAAACCAGAGAAGAAGGAAACCAAAGCCCCAGAGAAGGGAGAAACTAAAGCCCCAAAGAAGGGGGAAACGAAAGCCCCAGAGGAAGGGAGAACTGAAATCCCAGAGGACCCAGCTGAGATGGAGAAGAACTTGATCTTGAGGTTTCAGATCTATGAGTCATCACAGCAGAACGTCGCAGAGGTTTTCTCCTACTGGGACAGGGTTCGGGGTACCGTGCAGTTACCTGTGATCCAAAAGGGACACAAGTCCCAGCCTTCAGGTGAAAACAAAGGTCTAAATAAGACCAGTAAGCCTCAGGAGAAGGTGAAGAAGCCTGAACATGAACATGGAGGCCAAAGGAGTCTTCAGTCATCTCAGCTGGGGACGCAAAGTGAAGCTGCAGAAGGGGCAGTCAGAGACGAGCATGTCGGGGTGCCATGCCTGGACATCCAGGTCTCAGATCCGAAGGCCATGATCGGGGAGATCCTGTGGGATGGGAAGCTGCCAACGGAAGACCAGGTAGAACCCTGCAAGGCTCAGATCTTGAGCTTGCCGTGGTCGTGGGCCCTGGAGCATTGTGTCCCCCCAGGTGATAATGGCTCAGAGCATTGTCCTGGCCCCTGATGATGTTCCACAATGACTCTGTAGCAACTGTGTGGATGGGGAGGTTATCACCATCCCTCAGCTGGACAGGAAGTGGGAGTGCTTTGTGTACAAGTATCCCATCTGTTCAGAGCTTCCCAGCCTGGAAATCATTATAAACAGTTCCAGGACAGGGCAGCTCATAGTCATTGTTTTCTTCAGCTGAGTCACTTGGGAGAGGTTTCTCTCCCGGTCCTGCTTGTAGCTCTTGCCTCTGCTCTGGAGCCTGCTCACCCCACTGGGCATAACAAAACACTTATACTTCATAAAGGTCAAAAACCCCATTGCCAAAAGCTCAGTGCCTTTAAAAAAGGAGTTGTGAGGATGAAGGTGACAGAAGTACAAGCAGCATTTTCTCTTCTGTTTTAGATGCTGAAACATCTGGGACTGCATCCCAACAGCCCTCCCCTTCCCCCTGCTGCTGTGCTCTCCACAGTCGAGTACCCAGAGGAGTGGCTGGGCCCTGCAGAGCGTGAGGAGCCCTTCACCATTGTGGCACCGGGAGGTGCTGCTGTGGAAGACAATCTGGTGGGTGCTCCAGTGGTGCCGGCACCGAAGGTGCCAGGGCAGGGACCAGGCTAGATGGGGACAAGGGGCACAGGTTGGATGGAAAGAGAGCATTGTGGAGAGGTAGTGAAGATGTGATGGGGCCTCGTGTCTGCAGGTCTCCTTTCTGTCAGGGATGGGACAAAAGAGGCAGCTCTGCTGGAGACAGAGCAGTTCTGTAAGACAAGAGGTAAAAAATCACTTACAACCATGAACTTCCTTTGAGGAGAGGGTGTGAGTGAGAAGGAGTGTCCTAGGCAAAACAAGCACCAATAAGGAAGACCAAGTCCATGGGCAGGTGGACTTATTTATTTATTCTCTCTTCCATTGGTGAAGAAACCCCCATTTTGCTTTCCAGGATGGGGATGTCTCAGGGCTCACCTCTCCCTCCCTTTTCTCTCTCCCCTTAGGCCAAGGCCTCTGATGTGAAGGGCAGTTCTGCTGAGGGCCAACCAAAGACAGGCAAAGCAGCCAGCAGAGACAGCTCTGCAAAGGAGAAGCAGATCTCCACACAGAGAACAGAAAGTCCCCAGGATTCCTCTGCAGCAATATCCAGAAGTACACTGGAAAGTGCCTCAGTCCCCACAGAATTCCTCAGGTGAGCCACACAGGAGGAGGTGATGTCTCTGCTTCTTTGGTCCTCTTGCCAAACAAGGTCCATCGTCCCCAGCTCCACAGCGACCCGGTGCCAGTGCCTCCATGGGATGGCGAGTGCACCCTCCTTGCTTCGTTTGCTCCTCAGCAATGTCTGAAGCCTCCTCTTTAATTGCCAGGCTGAAACGGTACCGGTGGATAGTGCCTGCCCACGGTGAGGTGGACCTGAAGGTCCACTTCTCTGCCAAAAAGCCAAGGATGTTTGAGCAGACACTGAGGTTTGAGCTCGTGCAGTCGAAGCGCCAGTACGAGCTGCCCTGCAGTGGCACCGGCCTGTACCCCAGCATCAGCCTGAACCCACGGTAAGGCTGGCCCCTGGCAGCCTCCCACACCACAGCTGCTCCTGAACCACAGCCAGGGCTGCCCCTTGGGGCTTCTGGCCTGGGCAGATCGTGCTGCCTGAGGTCGCCCAGCACCTCCTCCTGTGCTGGGAGCTGGGAAGGCAGATGGTACCTCAGCCACCAGGAAGGGTTATGGCTTTCTGACTACATTTCCTACTCAGAGCATCTCATAGCTCCTCCTTCCCCACTTTCTCTGCCCAGGGTGGTGTTTCCACAGTGGAGGGAGACCATGGAGGAAGATGAAATCATCTTCAAGGAATATGTTGAGAGCACAAAGCAATTCCACTTTGGACCACTGCTGTGTGGGAAATCAAGAGAATGGTATGTGCTCCCTGCTGGGCCTTGTACTTTTCTGGACATGCCTGGAGAGACAGGCTGTCCTGGTGGCACCATCCAGGGCAGTCCCGGGCAGAGTCCTGGGAGACACATGGGTTTGAAGGACCACAGATGTGAACTTGAACAGATAAGAGGCAAATGAGCCTTGGAGGAGCTGCTCTCCCTGCCCAGTGGGTGCCTTGGTGGCTGCCTTGGTGGCCAGAGCCGCATGCTGCTGCCAGTCCAAAGGTGATTCAGGGGCACCTTCTGTCCCCCTCCACATCTCAGCTTCACCCCTTAGGAAATTAACTTGGTGATTTTTGAAGTGCTTTGAGCTCTGCAGGTAGCCTGATCTAGCAATTATTCTGTAGATGGTTTTGTAAACCTTTCATTAATCTGTAATTATTAATAAGATTTTATGGTTGACCTGCCAATGGGTGTTGGGGTGCGGGGGTCTGTTGTTGTCGGGCCTCACTCCCTGATTGGGATGGCCCGGAAAGGTAGAAAAGTCTCTCCTCCAACCCAAGCTTCCAAAGAAAGGCTCAGTAGTCTTCAGTCGTCCGGTCTCAAGGTAGTTTATTGTATGTTATCTAAAAGATTTCTCCCTGAGCTGCTGCGGTCCGTTCAGCAGTCAGGCAAAGGCACACTCCGACACCCAGGGGGCTGGTGCCCTCTTTTATATCATATATTACGTATTAGATGTTTACAGTTTTCCCCCAATGCCCATCACCTATATTGAACGGTGACTTTCTACTCTAAACCAATCTGTGAGTGCCAACATCACCAAGAACATGGAGGTTAGGAAGGAGAAAGAAAGAGGACAGGGCACACCCAAATTCCTCCATCTTAGAACTTCTGACCCCCATGTACAAAACTCAGACCCCTCTGTACAAGGCCTAAAATCCCCCTGTACAGCACTCAAAATTTCTTCCTCTCACTTTGTGACTACTTCTACTATAATATCTAAACTTTTGTGATTTCTTGTTCTATCTTAAAAGTTGGTAAATTGTTCCATGGATCAGGTTCAAAGCCACAGGGGTCTGTGGCTGCATTCCAGGGTCTCAAATGCTTTTGACCTGGGCCCGGAACATCCAAGAGTGTCCAAGGGACATTCTGGGTTCTGACATTGGAGGGAACGTACAGCAGGAATTACATTTTCCTGTAATGACATTGCATCCTCACTGCTGGATAAAGTCTGCCTAAACATATTGCCATTGAAGCTATTGTGTATTTCTACTTTTACTGTCACTCGTTTTTATAATAATATTTAAGTTCTTGTCTCTATAGGAGCTCTGGAGGGCTAGGTCTATTTTGACAACCCAAGGAAATGAAATCAAAATAATTTAAAAAAACAGACAATCATTAGCCAGATTGATGGATGGTCTGGGATTTCTGTTTGCCTCTTTTACCCTTTCACTCCAAAGTCATTTCCACACCTGAGAGAAGAGTCATTTGTTATCTTTTTGCTATCCTTTTGGGAATTGTTGCTTTATATTTCTTTCTCAGACTTTGAGCTAACCCATGAAGTTCAAAGCAGTTTCATGACTTTTATGAAAAAGATTAGCTAACCTCTTTTTCCAAAAGCCTTTCTTTATACCCTGCAGGGAAGGCATCCCAAGAAAGAAGGGGAAAGAACCCATGTGCCTGGTGTGCTGTTATTTTTCTAGGCACCTTTGAATTTATGTTGTATTAAAAACTCTCAAAGTGGCCTGAGCATCATCAGGCTTCTGGGCTGGAGGCACCAAGTCCAGGGGAAGGCATCAGAGTAAGGCAAGAATGAGCACACGCCCATGCCCCTGACTGGGATCCATTTCCCTCACTTGTTTGTTAGAGCAGGGTCTTGCAGCACCACTTCCTCGGGTGCACACGGTGCTCTCCTTGATGTGTGGCAAAGGCAACAGTCTGCTCTGCAGCCTTTTCCGTTTTTGTGGACAGGTACGAGGCCCAGAACTGTCCCAGCAACTCAGAGAATATAACCATCCTCAACAACTCCCCTGTGGACGCAGAGGTCCAGTTCTCCTTTGAGAATGCTGGGGAAGCAGAGACGTTCCTTTTGGACCCTCCCAGCATGGCACTGAAACCAAAGGAGAAGCAGGTAGGAGAAGGGCAGGCAGAGCAGTGGCCTGGGGCCATAGAAGTACCCAGAGGCTGCTCCCCCTCCTCTCACACAGAGCTCTTTTGATTTCTTTCTGTGTGGCTGGGCCCAGGAGCTGACCATTTGGGCATACCCCACTTCCCCTGGCTTCCTGGAAGACAGACTCATCTGCAGCATTGGGAAGAACCCAGACCCAGTGGTCTTCAGCCTGTGCTGCCGCGGGGTGCACATGAAGCTGGACGTCAGCCCCCTGGAGCTGTCTTTTGACAAGCTGCTTCTGCACAGGTCAGTCATCCCACAAGCACTCCAAAACTTGTGACAAAGAGAAAATGTTTGACTCTGGTTTCCAGGGCACGGATGGAGCTGCTCCAAGGTGCATTCAGTGGCGAGGCTGGTGTGAGCATCCAGCAGCTGATGCCAAGTGCCTTCCTGTCTCTGCAGGACTGACAGCAGGACCTTGGTCCTGAGAAACAACACCCTGCTGCCCATGGCCTGGCAGCTCAGTGGGCTGGATGACCTTGTTGAGGACTTCTCCTTGTCACAAGATAACGGCACCATCGATCCCCGCTCAGAGTTTGAAGTGACAGTGCATTTCGAGGCCGGGCAGATTGGCAGCATTAAGAAGAGCCTCCGACTAGAGGTGAGAGGGGCTGTGCCCTGCCTAGCAGAGCAGGGCACAGTGAGCAGCCGTGTGCTCCTAGGGACAGGGTCAGGAAGAGCTGCACCTGACAGACACAAGGGTGCTTCTGCCTCTACACAGCGTTTGCCAAAACGTGCAGTGCATCCACATCCCCCCAGATAACCAGACGCTGCATCCTGAGCCTGTACCACAACCACCTTGTCCCTGTGAATGGTTGAAGGTTGTTGTGTGGTTGTACAGACTGCAGTGTGATCTCTACATTCCTCCTGGACTTTGTCTGAAGCTCTTGCACAGTGCAACAAACTCTCCCTGTGGGATTTTGTTCCCCATGGTTTATGGGCTGCATTTCAGAGAGGGTGCTAGGTGATTGGAGAGGGTTGTCAATGCCACCTGCTCTGAGACATCTCACACTTCTTGTGGTTGTTCTTACATCCCTGTGCCTCTCAAGGATGCTTCAGCAGCAACATTCCCTGCTGTGAGAGTGCAGAGTTGGGTTGATAGGGTTTTTTACTGCAGCAGAATCCCACTGGGGCAGCCCATGAGATGAACAGGTTAGCAAAGCTTGGGAGTCCTCCAACGCTTGTGAAGCCGGGGAGGCCATAGGGGAAGCAGCCAGCAGAGACAAGGACTTACAGGCTGTCTACCAAAAGAATAATCTGACCAGTCTTTGTTTCTTGCTGCCTCAGGTTTCAGATACAGAAAACATCCTGGGGATTGTTCAAACTGAAAACATCGAAATCTCTGCAGAGGTCTATGACATTTCTCTGAGCCTCGATATGCCTGAAGGTCAGTGGATACTTCCCAAACAAAGCAGTCCAGGTGCACTGCATTACCTTGGGAGGTGGGCAACCAAAGCACTTGGGATGGGATGGGATGTCAGTGCACTGACAGCCTTAAGTCTCTCCCCTCTGAACTTTGAAGTGTGCAGCTCCATGTGCAGATTGGATTTGGGGGCTTTGAAGCAACAGTGACGTGAACAGGCAGTTGGCAACCCCCACAGGCTCAGCACAGCGTATAAAGTAATTGGATTTATGCTTGGAAGTGAGGAAATGGGAGCCGAGCTCATTAGCTGCTGAGCCTGCAGATATTTTGAGTGGGAAGAGAAAGGGCAGACAAGTAGCTGGAAAACACTTCCAAGAATGGAAACTTGCTGAAAAGGGTTTTGTGCCGAGACCTCCATGTAGCTTGTGACCTGGTGTATTCTGCAGCAGCTCACAAATGCCACAAAAACTGTGTTTGACCTTGGTCTGTGGGTTTTCTGCAGGTCCAGATGGAAGCTTGGAATTTGGAACCATTCACGTCCTGGATAATGTGAAGAAGGTCCTGAGTCTGAAGAACAAAGGGGTATACA
Source organism: Anomalospiza imberbis (assembly GCF_031753505.1). NCBI lineage: Eukaryota > Metazoa > Chordata > Aves > Passeriformes > Viduidae > Anomalospiza > Anomalospiza imberbis. The sequence goes on along the minus strand of NW_027100491.1, from coordinate 2,089 downwards.
ACATTGAGTACAGGTGAGTCCAGCTGCCTGGTAGTGAGCATTTCCTCAGGTTCCCAGGCCTGTGTTCTCCCTCTGTCAATGGCTAGAACCTGTTTCCATGCTGGCTACCTCATGGTAAATACAAAACCTGGGCTCTCTAATCTCAATTATTCTACCAGAGAATCTAGCCCCAAACCAGCAGTTCTTCACAGCTCAGCTGGAGCCCAAAGGAGAGCCCCAGAAATTTCAGCCACTGAAATGCTGAGATTCATTGCCTTTCTTTGATGGTCACCTCCTTTCTCTTTCTGAGACTCTGTAAAGGAGTGAATGAAAAATTTGGGTCTCAAGGTTTCTTGCAGTAACCTCGTGATTGTCTGCACTCTCTGTCAAGATCCAGGATTCCCTGAGCAGAGATGGACTCTCCCTTTTCTTTTTTTCTGGTCCTATGCAAAGTCCTGGCTGTGCTGGTGGCACCTATACTTTTAACTGCAGAGATCTCCATTCCTTCCCTTTCTCCCCAGTTTCATGCTGAAGGGTGCAGGTCCCAGGATGCAAAACGTGGCATCCTACTTCACTGTTGAGCCTCAGTCAGGCATGCTGACTGCCTCCCAGCCTGATGTGAATATTGAGATGCTCTTCCACCCCACAAGTGAAATCCTCCTCAAGAACAAGCCCATCCTGTACTGCCAGGTGAGCTGCCTGGGCCAGGCTGCGTTATCACACGGTGTTCTGGGAGCATATACAGGATAGGTGTCTAACGGAAGGAGAGCTTTAACTGGAGAATCCTCTCTCCTACGTACACAAACAAAGGCTTTCAAAACCATTTGGGAGGCTTCCTAAGTGCAGCTGAGAATCTGACTCTGGAGGAGGTCCTTAAACAGGGAGGGGTAAACAGATGGAGGCTGGGGGCTGGGGTAGAGGCTGGCCTCTTTGCTTTGTTTACCACCCTTCCTGTGGACACAGGTGATAGATGCCAGCTCAGGTGAAGGAGGCCAGGCTGTTGCCAACATCCCAGTGAAGGTGTCAGCAAAAGCTGAGTACAGCAAGTACAGCATTGAGCCTGCCTCACCCACCGACTTTGGTAGCATGATCAAGGGCACCAAGAAGACCCGGACTCTTGTGCTGAAGAACAAAGGCATGCTCAACTTCAAATTCCACATCCGCCAAGCACCCGAGGATGCATTTGCCTTGGAAAGCAAAAGGTAGGAGAAGCCCTGCACCACCCTTCCTGTCTGAGGAGGCACCACCCCACAGCTGGTATATGGCAGGCAGCCAAAGCTATCATCCATTGGCATCCCTGGCTTGGGGAAAGGGAGCAAAAAAATGTCTCGGCATCCCAATGTGTAGTGCAAAGCTGGTGATAAAGCTGCTCTGTCCAGCAATGGGAGCTGCAGGCTGCTCTCTGGGAGCCATCAGGAGCAGGAAGGCTTTCCTCTGTGAGGAGGAAGGCCAGCTTTGGCCTCAGAGAAAGGCAGGGGAGCTCAGCGTGACAGATATCTTTGCTTTCTCCCCTCAGTTCAAAGCAAGGGGAATCTGCTCCATTGGCTACAAAACTCTCAACAGGAAGGAAATCGAGCTCTTCAACACAGGTGAGTGACTCCTGCTCCCCAGCAGTGCTGCTGCAGGGGATGTGAGAAGATGCTGCTGTGCCCAGGCTGGGGGCTCATTGCCACAGGGTGGGACGTGGTCTGCAGGATGGAGTCCAGTATCTGTTCCGTCCCACTGAGAGTCCTGTACCCTGGCTCTGACCTGGAGCTGTAGGGTCAACAGAGGTCCTGTGCTTGGTAGCTGCGAGCCAGCATAGGTCTGTGAACACCTCAGAAGCAAAAACATTCCCCACTGAACTCCCAGTCCACAGAGTTCAGACAACATTGCTTTTTCTTTTTCCCGGTCCCCTACCTCTTTCCTATCATTTCTCACAGCTATTTCTGTTCTCCTGTAATACCTCTGGAGGCTGAAGGATCACAGCTACCACCTTCATTCTTTACACTCAAACTCCTTTCTCTCTGCCACTTGGGACAGGCTTGCAGCTCCTCTTGGCTTGTGGCTCTCAGCCTGGGGCTGCCTTTGGGCCGTGGAGTCATCCTTCCCTGCCCTGGGACGGGGTGCT